>NC_091143.1:34710678-35310678 GCF_041381155.1 Argopecten irradians
CTGCCTCCAGTTTTACTAAGTGATAGTCCGGGGTGAATGTAATGTCAGTGATAGTAACCCCTCGAGTATCGAGGATGAGACATGCATGGTATGCTAGTAGTTCAGTTCGGTACCATTAGGTATCCAGTCGGTACCATTGCTTGTACAGTCGACACCATTGGTTAACAGTCGGTACCATTGGGTATATAGTCAGAACCATCGGGTAAACAGTCGGTAACATTGATTGTACAGTCGGTACCATTGGGTATACAGTCGGTATCGTTGGGTATACAGTCGGTAGCATTGGATATTCAGTCGGTACTATAAGGTATACTGTCGGTACCATTGGGTATACAGTCGGTACCATTTGGTATTCAGTCGGTACAATTGGTTGTACAGTCGATACCATTGGGTATACAGTCGGTACCTTTGGTATACAGTCAGTACCGTTGGTATACAGTCGGTATCATAAGGTATACAGTCAGTACCATTGGTATACAGTCGGTATCATAAGGTATACAGTCAGCACCATTGCTAAACAGTCAGTACCATTGAGTTTACAGTCGGTAACAATTGGTATACAGTCGGTACCATTGCTATACAGTCGGTAACATTTGGTATACAGTCGGTACCATTGCTATACAGTCGGTACCATTGAGTATACAGTCGGTATCATTGGGTATACAGTCGGTACCATTGAGTATACAGTCGATAATATTGGGTATACAGTCGGTACCATTGAGTATACAGTCGATAATATTGGGTATACAGTCGGTACCATTGAGTATACAGTCGGTATCATTGGGTATACAGTCGGTACCGTTGAGTATACAGTCGGTATCATTGGGTATACAGTCGGTACCATTGAGTATACAGTCGGTAATATTGGGTATATAGTCGGTACCATTGAGTATACAGTCGGTACCATTGAGTATACAGTCGGTATCATTGGGTATACAGTCGGTACCATTGAGTATACAGTCGGTACCATTGGGTATACAGTCGGTACCATTGAGTATACAGTCGGTACCATTGGTATACAGTCGATAATATTGGGTATACAGTCGGTACCATTGAGTATACAGTCGGTATCATTGGGTATACAGTCGGTACCATTGAGTATACAGTCGGTATCATTGGGTATACAGTCGGTACCATTGAGTATACAGTCGGTAATATTGGGTATACAGTCGGTACCATTGAGTATACAGTCGGTACCATTGAGTATGCAGTCGGTATCATTGGGTATACAGTCGGTACCATTGAGTATACAGTCGATAATATTGGGTATACAGTCGGTACCATTGAGTAAACAGTCGGTATCATTGGGTATACAGTCGGTACCATTGAGTATACAGTCGATAATATTGTGTATACAATCGATAATATTGGGTATACAGTCGGTACCATTGAGTATACAGTCGGTATCATTGGGTATACAGTCGGTACCATTGAGTAAACAGTCGGTACCATTGAGTATACAGTCGATAATATTGGGTATACAGTCGGTACCATTGAGTATACAGTCGATAATATTGGGTATACAGTCGGTACCATTGAGTATACAGTCGGTACCATTGAGGTATACAGTCGGTACCATTGAGTATACAGTCGGTACCATTGAGTATACAGTCGGTACCATTGGTATACAGTCGGTACATTGGGTATACAGTCGGTACCATTGGGTATACAGTCGGTACCATTGAGTATACAGTCGGTAATATTGGGTATACAGTCGGTACCATTGAGTATACAGTCGGTACCATTGGGTATACAGTCGGTACCATTGAGTATACAGTCGGTACCATTGGGTATACAGTCGGTACCATTGAGTATACAGTCGGTATCATTGGGTATACAGTCGGTACCATTGAGTATACAGTCGGTATCATTGGGTATACAGTCGGTACCATTGAGTAACAGTCGGTACCATTGGTATCAGTGTAATTGGTAATACCGAATACAGTCGGTATCATTGGGTATACAGTCGGTACCATTGGTATACAGTCGGTACCATTGAGTATACAGTCGGTATCATTGGGTATACAGTCGGTACCATTGAGTATACAGTCGGTATCATTGGGTATACAGTCGGTACCATTGAGTATACAGTCGGTACCATTGAGTATACAGTCGGTATCATTGGTATACAGTCGGTACCATTGGAGTATACAGTCGGTACCATTGAGTATACAGTCGGTACCATTGAGTATACAGTCGGTACCATTGAGTATACAGTCGTACCATTGGGTATACAGTCGGTACCATTGAGTATACAGTCGGTACCATTGAGTATACAGTCGGTACCATTGAGTATACAGTCGGTACCATTGAGTAAACAGTCGGTACCATTGAGTATACAGTCGGTACCATTGAGTATACAGTCGGTACCATTGAGTATACAGTCGGTATATTGGTATACAGTGTAATATTGGTATACAGTCGGTACCATTGAGTATACAGTCGGTATCATTGGGTATACAGTCGGTACCATTGAGTATACAGTCGGTATCATTGGGTATACAGTCGGTACCATTGAGTATACAGTCGGTACCATTGAGTATACAGTCGGTAATATTGGGTATACAGTCGGTACCATTGAGTATACAGTCGATAATATTGGGTATACAGTCGGTACCATTGAGTATACAGTCGGTACCATTGAGTATACAGTCGGTACCATTGAGTATACAGTCGGTACATTGGGTATACAGTCGGTACCATTGAGTATACAGTCGGTACCATTGAGTTATACAGTCGGTACCATTGAGTATACAGTCGGTATCATTGGTATACAGTCGGTATACAGTTGGGTATACAGTCACATTGAGTATACAGTCGGTCGGTATACAGTCGGTACCATTGGGTATACAGTCGGTACCATTGAGTATACAGTCGGTATCATTGGGTATACAGTCGGTACCATTGAGTATACAGTCGGTATCATTGGGTATACAGTCGGTACCATTGAGTAAACAGTCGGTACCATTGAGTATACAGTCGATAATATTGGGTATACAGTCGGTACCATTGAGTATACAGTCGATAATATTGGGTATACAGTCGGTACCATTGAGTATACAGTCGGTACCATTGAGTATACAGTCGGTATCATTGGGTATACAGTCGGTACCATTGAGTATACAGTCGGTATCATTGGGTATTACAGTCGGTACCATTGATACATCGGTCCATGAGTACAGCGGTATATTGGGTATACAGTCGGTACCATTGAGTATACAGTCGGTAATATGGGTATACAGTCGGTACCATTGAGTAAACAGTCGGTACCATTGAGTATACAGTCGATAAAGTATACAGTCGTATATTGGTATACAGTCGGTACATTGAGTATACAGTCGTACATTGGTATACAGTCGGTACCATTGAGTAAACAGTCTGTACCATTGAGTATACAGTCGTATATGGGTTACAGGTATATTGGGTATACAGTCGGTACCATTGAGTATACAGTCGGTCATTGAGTATACAGTCGTATCATTGGGTATACAGTCGGTACCATTGAGTATACAGTCGATAATATTTGGTATACAGTCGGTACCATTGAGTATACAGTCGGTATCATTGGGTATACAGTCGGTACCATTGGGTATACAGTCGGTACATTGAGTTACCATTGGGTATACAGTCGGTACCATTACAGGATATATCGGTCATTGGTATACAGTCGGTACCATTGAGTATACAGTCGGTATCATTGGGTATACAGTCGGTACCATTGAGTATACAGTCGTATAATATTGGGTATACAGTCGGTACCATTGAGTATACAGTCGATAATATTGGGTATACAGTCAGTACGTATTGTACAGTCGGTACCATTGGGTATACAGTCGGTATCATTGGGTATACAGTCGGTACATTGGTATACAGTCGGTACATTGAGTATACAGTCGATAATATTGGGTATACAGTCGGTACCATTGAGTATACAGTCGATAATATTTGGTATTACAGTCGGTACCATTGAGTATACAGTCGATAATATTGGGTATACAGTCGGTACCATTGAGTATACAGTCGATATATTTGGTATACAGTCGGTACCATTGAGTATTCAGTCGATAATATTGAGTATACAGTCGGTACCATTGAGTATACAGTCGGTATCATTGGTATACAGTCGGTACCATTGAGTATACAGTCGGTACCATTGGGTATACAGTCGATAATATTGGGTATACAGTCGGTACCATTGAGTATACAGTCGATAATATTGGGTATACAGTCGGTACCATTGAGTATACAGTCGATAATATTGGGTATACAGTCGGTACCATTGAGTATACAGTCGATAATATTGAGTATTCAGTCGGTACCATCGGGTATACGTGTAATTGCATTTGTCATCCTGTGAGTACCAAGGGACACAACTCCTACTTCATATAAAGCTACTAGATTTGTATACTGATGATTTCATATAAATAGCCCAGCAAAGGTAGACGATATCAAAGCGGCTGTGTAATATCTGTTGCTATGTTTCGAACTCTCGAGGAACTCTGAAGGTTTTTTTTCATATTTTAATATAGATCTCCAGAATTGAGATTCTCCATCTCAGCCTCCCTCTCAATCTCGCCACGCGGAGCTATTAAATTAAGATGCACCACCGCCGACAGAGCATAAATGATATTCATCATTTGAACAATAATTGGTGTTTAATCGTGTGTATATATGCCTAATTAACACAAAAAATAACATAAAATAATTTATTTTACCTTTGGTGTATGCGCAATCATTACTTCATTCTATATAAGATATAGTGCCACGGAATTTTTTCGGGATGCAATAAATTATTTTTTCATATTTTTAACTTGAAGGAAAATTAGAAGCTCAAACTTTTCAATGGTGGTAATGGTGTAAAGTAAGTAACTTTTTTAACTGAAGAAAAATACAAAATCGTCTGCTTCTGTTTTTGATAGTGAAAAAATACCATTTGTCAGCGGTGGAGCATCTTTAATACGATGAAATTTTATTGCTATCATGTAGGGTGTAACAGAAAACATTTTCCGACTTACCGTATTCGACCCTTTTTGAGGCCTCAATTTCAATTGCACAGGCATAAATAAGGACCAAAACTACATCAAACGGTATAAATTTGCAATAATTTTGACTTATTAGCACCTTTTCATTTTTATCATTTTTTTAAGCGCCCTGGGCGCTTATTGGGTCGAATACGGTATATGCTTTGTAAAACACAAACGCAGAGAAGCCCAAATATAAATTGTAGATAATTCAGACATGGACATCTATACAATTTGACTGATGTGTAGGATACATATAATGTGATTATGTGATCGGGTGGGGTGTGTTGCTCGGTATCTTCGGCGGTATGCTTCAGTGATATACCACTATAAAAAGGGCACCAGTTCCACTATACAAGAACACACAACACGAACATCCCGCAGTCTCCCAAAACACGCACCTCGCACTTCACACGCGCTACACACTGCGTATATCAGAGGCCGTCCTTACATGGTCATGGCTGTTAATAGGACGTTAATTAACAAACAAACAAACAAAAAATGTGCAGTTTAACACATGCAATAATAAGCCGGAATGTTTCCTTCATCCTGTGAGAATTATTGCAAAAGATTCAAACTGTCTAATTAATATATGAAAAGCAATTTCTTGTCTCTGTTTTATGTACATTTAAATGCTCAAAATTTACTTCTGATGCAGTTGTATCATTGAAATAATGATTTTTTTTCCACAATCTTTCTGATCAAATGTACCTCGGTAAAAACAGTATATTATAATTCTAGTGATGTAATTAATGACGTCATGATATTTAATTGTGAACCCCAAGCTATACATGATTGCTGTTTCAACAAATGGTGATATCTATTGTTTTACACATTTTTCTTAATTCCTGCAATTATGATTTTTCCTGAAGAGGTTATTAACTTGTAAAAGTTACTAAACAATTTAAGCACGTGTAGATTCCATAAGCAATGAACCACAAAATACGCATTTACAGTGACCATGATTTTCATCAAATAAAACACATGTATCATTTTTTTCAGAATTAATTTTGGAGACAAAACTTTAATTGATTTCACATATCTATCTGGTTGCAACAACATATGATTTACTTTGCCGTTCATGATATAAGTAAACCCTAATAATCTCGGATATACATGCATAAGCTATGGGAATGGAAGCCTTTCTCAAAAAAGAACATGCATGTTGATAAAAATAGTTTCTAAACACACTTAGAGTGGGTGGGGGTATATGGGTATATGGAATCGGATTAACCAATCAAAACCGCTGTATACATCATAGTACATAGGTATCTCACATGTATATATATGTCACAGTGTTATATATGTATACATAGGTGTCACCTAGGTATATGTGTTATAGATATACATAGGTGTCACTAGGTACGTGTATATGTGTTATATATACATAGGTGTCACCTAGGTACGTGTTATAGATATACATAGGTGTCACCTAGGTACGTGTTATAGATATACATAGGTGTCACCTAGGTACGTGTTATAGATATACATAGGTGTCACCTAGGTACGTGTTATAGATATACATAGGTGTCACCTAGGTACGTGTTATAGATATACATAGGTGTCACCTAGGTACAATGTATATGTGTTATAGATATACATAGGTGTCACCTAGGTACGTGTTATAGATTACATATGTATATGTGTTATAGATATACATAGGTGTCACCTAGGTACAATGTATATGTGTTATAGATATACATAGGTGTCACCTAGGTATGTGTTATAGATATACATAGGTGTCACCTAGGTATGTGTTATAGATATACATAGGTGTCACCTAGGTACAATGTATATGTGTTATAGATATACATAGGTGTCACCTAGGTACGTGTTATAGATATACATAGGTGTCACCTAGGTACGTGTTATAGATATACATAGGTGTCACCTAGGTACAATGTATATGTGTTATAGATATACATAGGTGTCACCTAGGTACGTGTTATAGATATACATAGGTGTCACCTAGGTACGTGTTATAGATATACATAGGTGTCACCTAGGTACAATGTATATGTGTTATAGATATACATAGGTGTCACCTAGGTACAATGTATATGTGTTATAGATATACATAGGTGTCACCTAGGTACAATGTGTATGTGTTATAGATATACATAGGTGTCACCTAGGTACGTGTTATAGATATACATAGGTGTCACCTAGGTACGTGTTAGTATATAGATATACATAGGTGTCACCTAGGTACGTGTTTATAGATATACATAGGTGTCACCTAGGTACGTGTTTATAGATATACATAGGTGTCACCTAGGTACAATGTATATGTGTTATAGATATACATAGGTGTCACCTAGGTATGTGTTATAGATATACATAGGTGTCACCTAGGTACGTGTTATAGATATACATAGGTGTCACCTAGGTACGTGTTATAGATATACATAGGTGTCACCTAGGTACGTGTTATAGATATACATAGGTGTCACCTAGGTACAATGTATATGTGTTATAGATATACATAGGTGTCACCTAGGTACAATGTATATGTGTTATAGATATACATAGGTGTCACCTAGGTACAATGTATATGTGTTATAGATATACATAGGTGTCACCTAGGTACAAGGTATATGTGTTATAGGTATACATAGGTGTCACCTAGGTACAAGGTATATATATGTGTTATAGATATACATAGGTGTCACCTAGGTATGTGTTATAGATATACATAGGTGTCACCTAGGTACGTGTTATAGATATACATAGGTGTCACCTAGGTATGTGTTATAGATATACATAGGTGTCACCTAGGTACGTGTTATAGATATACATAGGTGTCACCTAGGTACGTGTTATAGATATACATAGGTGTCACCTAGGTACGTGTTATAGATATACATAGGTGTCACCTAGGTACGTGTTATAGATATACATAGGTGTCACCTAGGTACGTGTTATAGATATACATAGGTGTCACCTAGGTACGTGTTATAGATATACATAGGTGTCACCTAGGTATGTGTTATAGATATACATAGGTGTCACCTAGGTACGTGTTATAGATATACATAGGTGTCACCTAGGTACAATGTATATGTGTTATAGATATACATAGGTGTCACCTAGGTACAATGTATATGTGTTATAGATATACATAGGTGTCACCTAGGTACGTGTTATAGATATACATAGGTGTCACCTAGGTACGTGTTATAGATATACATAGGTGTCACCTAGGTACAATGTATATGGTACGTGTTATAGATATACATAGGTGTCACCTAGGTACAAGGTATATGTGTTATAGATATACATAGGTGTCACCTAGGTATGTGTTATAGATATACATAGGTGTCACCTAGGTATGTGTTATAGATATACATAGGTGTCACCTAGGTATGTGTTATAGATATACATAGGTGTCACCTAGGTACGTGTTATAGATATACATAGGTGTCACCTAGGTATGTGTTATAGATATACATAGGTGTCACCTAGGTACGTGTTATAGATATACATAGGTGTCACCTAGGTACGTGTTATAGATATACATAGGTGTCACCTAGGTACAATGTATATGTGTTATAGATATACATAGGTGTCACCTAGGTATGTGTTAGTGTTATAGATATACATAGGTGTCACCTAGGTATGTGTTATAGATATACATAGGTGTCACCTAGGTACGTGTTATAGATATACATAGGTGTCACCTAGGTACGTGTTATAGATATACATAGGTGTCACCTAGGTACAAGGTATATGTGTTATAGATATACATAGGTGTCACCTAGGTACAAGGTATATGTGTTATAGATATACATAGGTGTCACCTAGGTATGTGTTATAGATGTACATAGGTGTCACCTAGGTACGTGTTATAGATATACATAGGTGTCACCTAGGTACAATGTATATCTGTTATAGATATACATAGGTGTCACCTAGGTATGTGTTATAGATTTCGCTTGTCTGTCTTCCGAGAGGACTCCAGCACTCGACTCTTGTTCGTATAATCCGCCATATTGTAATTGATGATGGGTACCTTTTTAGTGTAATGACATGAATGAGGTATAGGCACGTGACTTATTTCACTACGTTTTACTACAAAGAACGTGTGTTTTGTACGATTATGGTCCCCTGCGGATCGTGGTTTCATTTCCAATATTTGGATTTGCTAAGCAATATTATCATATTTTGGTTTCATTTTCATATTCTTTCCGACCAAATGGTTAAGCTTCCGCGTAGCCCACTTAGCTTTTGGGAAGTTAATACTTCATGTGTTATTGTAAAATTGAGTCACTGTAAACAATACACACACACACACATATATATTTTATACATTTATATAGGTGTCCGTATATCGAGAGGGAGAGAGTGAAAGGGGGGTAGGGAGGGAATGTGAGTGAGTGAGAGAGGGAGAGGGAGGGAGAGAGGGAGGGAGGGAGAAAAAGAGAGGGGGTGTAATTAAGTGAGAGAGTGAGAGGGAATGAGGAAGTGAGTGGGAATGAGTGAGGCGATTAAAGAGTGTACGTTTTATGTGGTAGTCTAGTCCTATAGTAATGCCAACTGTGTCAACCGACTCGGCTAGCCCATTCCTCGTCTTCTTATCCAGTTAGAGTTAGCTCCCTTACTTCAAGAGATTGATAAGGAATTTAACTCGCGACTGACGAGAATTCGTGCAATGAGCCATTACCCATCAAAAGAAGAAAATTGTTTTTTTTTTGTCATGTGAATAGACAATAATTTAGACTTAAGGGAATAAACCGCACCATTTCAAGTTTTATGTTATTACCATGACAACGAAAGTTGCAATTGTGTTTTGCAATTATATGTTTTCTATTCAAATGCAATTAAAATCTAACACAGAATCAGTGTACACTACTATAGCGTTTTCAAAATATATTTTAATTTATGCAAAATTTTAATTTTATCACATTATTTAAATCAGCCAAGCCATACGATATGGTCATCAATATTGAAATGCGCATGTGCAATAGCCGACGTCATAGTGAATGAATTATTGTCGCGATGGTATGAATCCACATGTATGACGATTTCGACCGTCTTACATAGCTACAAAATTCAAAGTTATGCATATATTATCATTATGATACTTGTTATGTATTATATAAAAACTTACATTCGTGAACACGTATACCATACCAAATTATTGAGCTCACCTAAGAAACCTCATTATAAGAGTGCAGCTCTCTCCGCGTAGATCGAAGCTCTGCTAACGATAATACGTGTGTGAGCATATAGATTTCAATACATTCCAGTACCCCTGGGACTTTGAAATTGTGTCCCGCGGGAAAAGCCCGCGCCTCTATGTAGGCAGCCATGTTTTAATTCTCGTTATCAGCACGACGAGATTTGAAATATTCTGTACTAGACGACGGGATACGCTTTAAAATTACTGTAAGTAGTTTTAATTTACATATATACAAGAACAACACAATAAATGTAGTGGTCCAATATATACTGTGTATGTTCTCAAGCGCACGGCACTGTCACCAGTGACGACGTCACAAAACCTGACGCCAAAGATGACGGCACAGATTCGCGCGTATTTTTGATAGCATCTGCATCTGATAAAAACAAGATTGAAGTATATTGAACTATTCCATTTGGATTATTTTGAATTCTTTCTAACTATCGATAATATGTGCATGTCAGTGAAATATTTTATTGTTAATCTCGTAGAAAAATATATACAATGTAAAGTTATGATGTTACAATCTTTTACATGTAGCTGCGCTCTTCTGAGGCTTTGCCTTAAAGGGCCACTACCTTTCCGAAACGGCTTTTAATTTTTGAAATAGGAATGTAAAACGAGATCAATAATTTTGTAGAGTCGGAGGATTTATTAACTATACGTTTACTAGCACACTTATCATCACCTTCAGAACTGTTTAATTAGAATAAATAAAATGTTAATTTTCATAACGCGGGTCGTTTTATGTTTCCCGCCGTCGTGCTAAATGCCGCGCGGTAGTTGATTATCACTGCGCTAGACGGCAAAACAGCGAAATGAATCTCCACTGTTATCGTACATTAGACAGGAAATCTTGCATATGTTTCGTGTTGTAACCTCATCTTAAGCCATCGATATATATTTTCTTTTGTTATTAATGTTTTTAAGAAACCTTTAAATTTTGCTCCGGAAAGGTAGCGGGGCCTTTAAATTCATATTAGCGTCATCGTTATGTGATAAATAGAATCTTACACTCGTGGCTACGTGATCCGAAGATTAGCGTACTCTTTAGCCTAAATCCTACATCATGTTTAATCATATATAAAATACCAAATTAATGAACTCGCTTAAGTAATTTTAATATTAATTTAGTCACTTAAGTAGGATTGCCTACATGTAGACATCTTGTTGTTGCTGATTCTTGTCTTGGACTCCGCCCACGTGCATTATGGCCAATCGTTGATACCCAGGTAACGGAATATCTGGTCGTGCACGCGAGAAAGTTCCATTATTGTTACCTTCTCTACCTCTGGAATCAGTTATTGCAATGTGAGAAAATCGATATGGGGTACCGGGTGTCAACTGTGTGACAGCGAAAAGGACAGACATCCTCACACAGTGAGAATACTTATACAGTGAAAAGGAGTGTATATTCAAGCATAACCTACACGGAGCTTCTATTGTTGCCAAGTAAGGATATATTTTATTATTATTAAAAAAAATTACAGGCATTGACAATAATATAATTATACATTAATGAAAACGGTAAAAATCGCGTATCTATGTTAAAAGATAAAAGTACTCTGTAACTGGTATATTCTTGGGAACGATATTTCGCTGGACAGTGACATTTTTGTGTGCAAAATTCTTAATAAACATAAAAAGATGTAATTATCCTCTACAGCTGTTTCCTGATCAAAACTTTCTTAATTGTTAAATTATTGATTATATGTAATTGTCCTCCTGGAAATAGCAATCTCTTGTTTTTTGATCGTGAAAATAACTGCCGTAACTGTACGGAATATACTACTCTGAACCAAATCGCTGTGACCTACTTTGACAGACGTTTTTTTCTGTCTATAGCGGCTTTTTCACGGCGGTTTCATTTCGAAATTTACAACTGTATATCTATTATTTCACAGGCAATATATCTACATGCCAGTTTCACTTGAAAAAACCCAACTCCAGATCAATTTCACCCGAAAGAAATCTTCATACGGATACATTTCAAAATTTTACTTATGAATTTTATGTCAATTTCTGAAATTCACCTGAAATTGAGGTCAATTTCATATGAAAAAAATTTCTGGTCAATTTCAAGTCAATTTTATCTGTAAAAAATGTCCTGTGAGTTAATTTCAAATTTTTCACATGAATTACTGGTCAATTTCCGGTCAACTTCACATGAAAAAAAAAACTTTCATGTGAAATTCAGGTCTTGAACTGAAATGATTTTTTTTGCTCTTTTCGTGTATTTGACCTGAAAGATTTCACCAGAAATTGGCCTGAATTTACCTCTAGACATTATGCCTGCGTATAATTAAGAATTACAAAAGATGAAAATAATTAACGACGATCTATATACGTAAATTTAATCACTGCTAATATCAACCACACGCGAAAGGATGTTGGTCATTTTCACTCGTTTTCAATGTTGAATTCGCTTATAGAAAATCCCAATAAAATATGGAAGTTTAATCAGATCAGGGAAGAGATCTCTTTCGAATATTCACGGGGTAAAATGGTATAGGGTTTAGATTTTATTTCATCATTTCCACGATTCAGTAATATTTAAAGATGCTTCACCGCCGACAGAGCTTAAACGATACTCATCATTTGAAAAATAACTGATGTTAAATCGTGTATATAATTGTATAATTAACACACAAAAAATATAAAATGAGTCATTTTGCTTTTGGTACATGCTCAATCAGTACTTTATTCCTAATGCCGCATAGTTTTTTCTAGACGCAAATTAACTATTTTTGATATTTTCATCTTGAAGTAAAATAAGAAGCTAACATTTTTCGATGTTGGTAATGGCGTAAAGTTTGTAATTTTTGTAACTGAAGAAAAATAATAATTCCTCTGCTCCTGTTTTTTATAGAGAAAATATGCATTCATCAGCGGTACCCGGACCCTGCACCGTAAAACTTTCTCAGACAGATTTTTTACTAAAGCCTAGTTGAGTAAAAATCAGTCTGAGAACATAATTATTTTATAGATATTCCCTCTTGAGCTGCATATTGATGATTCTGACTACTGGATTATTGTTATTTTTGTAAACATAAAAAGATGAAATGCTGCCCCCTGGCAAACACCACCAGTTTATTCAATATTGTGAAACATTACATGGTAATATTACATATCGCACTAATTAATTCCTGCTAATATGTAATTGGAATAGTGTGGATTGTTTCAAACATGATAAGACGAAACGCTGCCCCTGGCAAATACCATAAGTTACAACGCTTTTTTCAACATGATTTGGATCCGGAAATCGGCCCCATTCCCCTTGGCAAAACCTCTAAATTTTTCCCAACTCAAGCCTTATATTTCCCAAAATCAAAATTTCTTGAAAACTATCCAAAAATATTGCATGAACTTAGTTGGTTAAGACTTTAAATATTTGTGAATTGGCTTCAGAAAAGTACATATACTATATTGGAAATAAAAATCTAGTTTATTATGCTTTATTTCATAATTTTTCCCAAATCCTGGTTTTGTCGCACATTTTCCCAAATTTAAAGCCACAGGCCCCATTCCCATAGCAGTAAGAAAAAGTCCAACAGTGAGTTATATTAATTTTGTGAAAAGTAATTAAATATAAGATATTAAAATCCATTCATTAACAACTGGAATAGTTTTCGATTAATGGAAGAACAAAGACCAGTCAACGTTATGTTCACTTTAAAGTTTTTGCGATTCAAATAGCCTCATTCATTCAAAAAATTGAGAGAGAAAAAAAAAAAAAAACAACAACAACAAAAATGATGTCACAATAGAGACATTGACGTTGCGTATTGATTCGGACAAATAATCCCCTGAAAAATCACTAAAATGGTACATTTTAACATACTTTATTTTTACATTTTAACATACTTTATTTTATCAAATATACCCCAATAGTAATAAAAAATAAGAGACATCAACGCTTAAAGTTGATCCACCGCCGACAAATGGTGATTTTTCACTATCAAACACAGGAGTAGACAATTTAGTAGAAAAAGTTGAAAATATGAAAAATATTTAATTGCATCCTAAAATATTCCGTGGCACTATATATATCCTATATGAATTGAAGTACTGATTGTGCATGTACCAAAGGTAAAATAAATTATCTTTTATTATTTTTTGTGTTAATTAGACATACATATACATGATTAAACCCCAATTATTGTTCAAATAATGAATATCATTTATGCTCTGACAGCGGTGGCGCATCTTTAATTAAAATTACCACAGAACGCACAACTTATAGTTGCATAAAGTTGTGTTGTCACTTAAATGATATTACTAGCGTATATACGTACATATGTATATGATATGCCATCATAGCAAAGAGTAAAAATTAACTGCATATATGCTAATATAGCATAACATAAAAGAAAACCGACAAATGTAGCACTTTTGATATTCAATGTTTATATAAATAGTACAAATATTGCACTGCAGGTAGGGCGTTATTTTTTCTCTTCTACCTAATTACTTACTTTATTCTTCCTAACGTCTCCCTTGACACCGCCTCACTTTTGGTATCTGGTAGAGTTCTGGCCCCTGTGAGGTAAGCTCTGGGTTCTGTCCTTGGCCATGACACTACGAAGTGTAGTTTCTCCACCCGCTTATCGCTCAGCATTAAAGAAGTGGGACGACTGGTTCGCCCGTTGTCAGCCTAATATGACCGGATTGGGTGTGTTTCTTGAAGTATTCAGCGGCGAGCTTCAGCGATATAGCACTATAAAAAGGGCAACAGTTCCACTATACAAGAAGAAAGAACACGAATATACCACAGTCTCCCAAAACACTTCATTTAATCAAACAAACAAACAAATGTTGTACTTTTGATATGAAAACATGAAAAACCTTTTACAAATGTAGTACAATTTAACATTCAAAGATTAAATAACTGGTACAATGTAGAACTGTTGATATTCAACATATGACCAGTACAGGTTTGGTTTTTGTTAATTTAACGGTATATTGAGATCTAGGGTCATGTAAGGACGTGCCAGGTTTGTTGGTAGTGGACCCTGGAGAAAAACCGCCGACAGCGATCAGAACCTGGCAATAGGACATCGGATTCTAACTCGCGATCCGGAGGTGGAGGGCTAGTGGATATGTGTCGAGACACCTTAACCACTCGGCCACCGCGGCCCCTAAATAAGTATAATATAGTATATGTACTTTTGGTTGGTAGATTTAAACAACTATGGGCAATTTCTATTGAGCATTTGATATTTCAAAGTACATTTCCACCTGTCTCTTTTATATTGGAAACGATTATTTATTTAAATGCAGTCATGAAATGGTGAAAAGTTTTACGAGAAATGTATATACCAAGTTACTATTATAAAAACCATAGTGTTATCAAAATGAAAGGCCTGTTTACTATATGTAACATAACTGTTCTGACAAATATATGTAAGTTTTTGAAAAAAAAAATGAAAAACTATTGATTGAGCATGTACATCACTAATACATATTGTAATGCACTGCTGCGCTATGGGCCCAATAAACTTGCATGTTTATATTATGTATAGTGACCTCCTGTTACATACTTGTATGTCTGAGAGTGAAATAAAATCTGAAATCTGAAATCTGTATAAAAAGCACAAGTTTCCTATGGTTTGTAAATGGTATATTTCAACACATTCCATGTACTAAGCCGTTGGATGGACTTGTTTATTTACCTGACGACAGTCGGTACTATCACCTAATTAGGCTAACGAGCAAGTTTAATTATAGTTTATCACATGGCTTGTGACTACCCTAAATGTATAGCCCATAAATGACAGGTGTTCGATGTACTTGGTAATAGGGAAATGAACAAAGGGATATGATGCAACAAAGCAATTATGCAAATGAGCAGGTATCACATATAGAAACAGGGAGTACAATCAAGTTATCAGGTGATAATAAGGTGTCCAAGAAATGGACGAAAACATTCGCATCAGCCATGTAAGAACAATTGGATGTTTACCTCATATTGCTATACTTAAATAAGGTCAATCGGTCATAATAAAGTATTCAGGAAATAAACAAAACATCGGAATCAACAATATGAGAATTAATTGGATGTTTCCACTCGATTGTCTCATCTAAAAGACATCTAATGATGTTATCTTTCTTTTTGATGAATAGTTATCTGCAATTGGAGTTGGGGTTTGATGTGAATCAATTACTTTATTAGACTCTATAGGTACACGACAGCTGATGCGTTATTACACATTGCATCACTCAATCAGTACATTCAAACACAACCACCGTTACATGACTGACGTAATTATGTGTTAGGTCTCATTGTGATAGTTGGTATCTTTCCTCTAGCAGAACATAAACACAATACCGTAAGCCATCGTATTGTTATCGGCAATGATATGTTCGCACATTTTAGTACGCGAAGTATTGGAAAAAAGATTAAATCAAATATACTCTGAAGGCCAAACCATTGAACTTGGAAACAACTTGAATTTTATTTTCTTCTTTTTAGATGTAATCTCGATTTTAGACCGACTGACATACTTTTCTACCATGTCGGACAGATATATTTGCACTTCTGGTGAGGGTAAGATTATGTCTTACCCAGGGCAAGACAGTCTGCATGCGTAGAACATATTTGCGTGATTAATCAGAAGTTGTAAACTTATATGCAAATTAGTATTACCTGTGCAGTCCAATTGGACAATACTTATCATATTTGACCCCGAACTCGTGATTCATAAGCGAGCTAAACTTTGATAGAAACCACTATTGTAACCCTCAATTACTAGGATACAAAACGTGTCATGTCAGTTGAAATCTATATTTTACAGACTTAGCTCCCTTGCGGTGAAGTATCCATTGTGACGTCATTATTTCGTGGGTGCGATTCACGTCGTTTTCACCGAAAATGATGGAACGCTTGCAAACACATGACGTCACAATCAATACAGATTTACTCGCAGTGAAGTATCCATTGTGACGTCATTATTTCGTGGGGGCGGCAGATAACTCTGCAATATGCAATATGCAAATACAGAATATCTACCGTTAATATAATGCATCTTGATTTTATTTACTAATGCATCATAATTGTGTTTTATAGCGCTAATTCCAGAGAAGTGAAGCGACCTTGACGTCTTGTAACCTTGTCAGGACAAAATGTCTTCCATGTTAGGATTGTCCAGTAAAAAGACTTCCCTAGATAGATCACCGCTAACCTCGCCATTCGCCACCAAATATTCTGAGAAAGAGAATGATATGGTCAAAGTGTCAACAGGCTGTTGTTACCAGAAAGACCTGGACATTTTATCGAAGAAGGGCCAACGATGTCAGATGATTAAGATACTGTCCCTGACGCTCATCCCGATCATTGTTCTGACAGGTATAACTATAGGGGGCATTATAGAAAGTACTCCAGACTACGCAGTGAAAGCTGAAATAAAAGAAGGCATATATACCAGTCTAGATATAGGGACAGTCACCCACCGAATCCAGATAGAGAGAGGCCTCAGTGTGACGTACCTGAGCTCAAACGGAGATTCTCTGATCTACAATGTAATGCTGTCAGCATATGAACAAACAGACCAGGCGATCGCTGATGTAGAAACATGGCCGAAAAGTAGCAAACTGCCGGATTATTATAACTCCAAAATATCATTCATGGAGAGAATAAAGCATTATCGTTTTTCAGTTGGAAATGGTTCTGTGACTGGAAACGAAATCCTTCAACTGTATACAGATCTAAATGTTGTCGTCATGGACTGGATTTCTGAAGTGATTGGCCTTGTTGTGTCCGGACATCTGTCGCGATCCATGTATTCGTATCACATGCTGCTGTTAGCCAAAGACGAGACGGGGATCGAGAGAGCACTGGGGAGCGCATTCTTCGCAAAAGGTGGGTAATGACAATATTTACATATATATAAATCTCATAGTATTTCAATATACATGTACTGTACTAGTTTAACTAAAAAGAGACAAGATTGAAAGGGCATTGGCACCTTCTACGCAAATGGTGCATAAGACTTAAGTGTATTGCTTTTAACATGTGTATTGAATAGTATCCGTTAAAGCCAAAAGACGAGACAGGATCACGAGGGCACTACGGAGCGCCTTGTACGTAAGGCAATGATTTGAGGACAGAATGCTCAAAACGTATGTTGTTGTAGTTATGTGATGTAAGTATCATATATTTTATTTCATTTAAGTTGTTATGAAACTCGTTTCGAAGTTGCTTGTCAAGGTTTGCAACATGCAAACTTCTGAGACTTGTTTCATAACATCCTGTTTAAAATAAACACTAATCTAAGATCCTATATAACGATTTCAGGGAATTTTAGCCGTGATGAAATGGTGATGTACATTGAGAGGAAATCGATGGCAAGTCTGTACACAAATATAGTGATGAAATATTCTTCACTGGCCCACTCCATGATAGATGACATGTATATGGATTCTGACTTAAGTGTCATCATCACTGATATGAGACGAGAAATCCTTGAAGGTGACATTTCTTCCAACTCTTCGCTGAAATGGTTTTCCAATATGACGTCATACATTAATATTCTGAAGGATATTCAGGATACGATGGGGACGGTGGGTATCGTTCTTAATTTGCCGGGATTAAAGTTTGGTTTATTCCCGGTCATGTTATTTTCGTTTTTTCGATTTTTTGTTTTAAATACTGAATAAAGAAAATATCTAAAAAAAATATGTCAAAATAAAATTGCTGAGTGAGTTTTTGACCCGCATTTTGGTCCAAGTTTTACTGCAATTTTGCTGAATATCTTTTCATTATGCAACGGTGAAATATAAAGTACAATTTTCAATAAGAAAAGGACCAAAATAGGGTCGCAATTTCACTCAGCAATTCTTCTTTGACAGGACAATTTACTTTGGAAAAATAATCTGTTTGAATAAACAATTATTTAAAAAGTAAACATTTTTTGCAGAACATTCTGGCCGCCCTTGAGTTTGAGCTGGATGCTGATAACACAGATTTCTACATCAGCATAGGATTGATGGCTGGAGCTGTTTTTCTGTATCCATTGATTCTGGTGGTCGTCTTCAAACTCACCAGCAAAATACAACGTGTGGCTAATTCATTGAACGTAAGTATGATATTTGTTCTTCTGATTCTGCGCAGCATTAAGGATCTGATCATTAAGGTAAGAAATATAATAAAAGTTCAATAACTGTCTGATAAAAATTTTGAAAAACACAAAAAAATACAAAAAAAAAGTTCAATAATTGTAGATAGCTAAGACACAATTCAATGTAGACCAAAGAGAAATGTAAAGTTTATAAAATCACTTTAAAGCATTTTATTCAAAATCCAATATGCTTCCAGTCTATTAGTAGAATGTATAAACTAACCAACTTTAAAATGCATAAAGGTAAAATATGCTAGCTGGGTTTTTTTTTGAACTAGAATTATCTTTGCCATTTGTACATTCTGCTAAAAACAGATTATTGGAATAATTTTATGAAGCTTTGTTTCAAATGTTAACACGTCATTGCGATGAAAATAGTTATATTATCATTGTTTTGTTATTCTAGTAGCATCGAACAAAACAATAAAAAGCCTGTTGTTTTTTAAATGAAGGCCCAGACATCACTGTTAAGAATGGAAAGAAAAAAGAGCGAGGCACTTCTTTGTGAGATGCTTCCGGTCACAGTTGCCAAGAAACTGATCGCAAACCAGAAGGTTGAGCCCATGATGTACAAGAGCGCGACCGTCTTCTTCTCCGACGTGGTCGGGTTTACGACGATATGCGCCGCATGCACGCCCTTTGAGGTGGTCGACTTCCTGAACTTGCTCTACAACACATTTGATGCTATATTGGAGGAATATGACGTCTATAAAGTTGAAACTATAGGTATTGTAATATTCTATTTTGTAAAATTAACACACACACACCCCCCATTATTCAGATTAAAATAGAGATCATTATAACCACTTCGTTTCATAGAGGACCTGGCGATATTCAATTGGGGGTTATGATCTGGGCACAGTTTCATTGACATTCCTTAACTTTAAGGAATTCCTTACTTAAAATTCTCTATAGGAAAGCATTATAGAAGTTAAGGAAAAATCTTAAGGTAAGGAGCACTGCCTTAAATTCCGTAATGGTTTCTTATGGAGAATTTTAAGTTAAGGGATTCCTTAAATTTCAGGAATGTTCACGAAACTGGGCCCTTGTGACCTTTTTGAACGGCTAAGCAAACATACAGCGTCCATATATCGTGAAAGGGATGAAATAGTTTGCACGATATGTCAGAATCATTTTCGTGTATGTAGTCATCTTGACCAATGAACAAAACATTGCTACATTTAAATGCTAGTTTGGACGTTTTTAACTGAAAAGGTTAAGAAAATCAAGGTCACCAAAACGTGGCCCTTGATGGATTTTGGATGTTGTTCGATTCTCCTTGAAACAGTATGATGATAAGATTTCAGTTGCATTGAACTATAATTCGAAAATAGGTTTTGTGCTACAGTGACCATGTAAAGAAGGCAACGAGTGTTCAATGGCGTTTCAGCACTGGGTTGCGAGTTCGAGTTTTTGTGCCATTTACCATTTATAAAGTAATTAATTGAATTAGGTCAACGACAAACCAAAAACAAATTTAAAAAGTGTTGATACAAACAATGTCAATATAATTTGTATCAATGACTCGAGATAAATTCTTAATTTGTCATCTGTTAACGATAAGATTCATTTCACTGTTTCGCCATTGATACAGTATTATAGCACTAGCACGCAGTAATTAAAACGACGCTAAAAACATAACTCGCGTGATGTCAATTAACTTTTAATTAATCTATTTAATTTGTTCCAAAAGAAACAACAACTTATAGGTGAGAGTAGTATTAACGGTAGTTCAAATATCAATACCGTTGTCATTTTTATAAATCAAAAAAAAGAAATACATGTATAATTCTCAAACACAGTTACATAAACCATACACGCTTAGGTACATATAAACTCAAAACCATATAATTTAAATACTTAGTACATAGACACGTATTAATTAGAAGTCATTTCTTGACTGGTCAGCAACTAAAGATGACAACTCCTAATACAATGTGTCTGGAGACGAGACAAAAAAAATCTAATTAACTTTTGCTGTTTTCCTTATAGCCATTATTACGAAAATTAATTTGTTTGCCTATAATAAACTATATGAAGCTGTTAATCTCATGTTTAGTGATGCTGGCGGAATGGATTCCGAAATGAACTTTTTTTCTAGTATGTAAACCTTATTACTATGTCCATAGATATAATAACCACAACACATCATTCGATCAATATGTCGTTAACCATTTTGTTATCTGCTTTCTTTCTTCCAATTATGCAATCGTCAATCGCGAGCCCGTCGACGTCACAACTCACTTTTTAGATCGTATTTAAGGAAACGCTCTTGACTTCTAGATACCGTCTGGGGGGATACATAATGTAATCCATCGCGTGGTTACATAAGGAATACAAAATGTACTTTGAATGATTTTTGTTTTATGGAGATATAACACAAAAATCAGAGTGTATGTGTACTCAAAATAAACTATGAAATAAACACTCAGATGTTTGTGTTATACCTATCTCCAATGCGGATATTTCACGAATAAAAACAAATACGATAACGGATGCTCTCCCGTGAGGGGTACAATCGGTATGATTATCCAACAATGCGGATACGTAACAAACAATTACGAATATATAACGCATATATTGAGGAAACAGAACGGAAGTATTGCGATTGTTACGGAAATGTTACGAATCTATTAATAATGCATTGCGCAGATGTAGCGGAAAGAACGGTTGTATTGCGCATGTTGCGCATCTGAATTACGGTAGGAAAAGAAGCGCGCTCTAGCCTTTCGATATCGCTTTTCACAACAACACCACTGCAACAAAGATAAGCAAGCTGCAACTTTCATCCTACATCCTCCAGATACAAAGAAGGTCCAGTCTGCTTCAAATCAAATCAAAGCAATTTTTTTTTCTTTTCTGTCTTTGAATTAATTTCATGACTTGAACAATTTGATTGATATGTTGTTTTATTGCCGAGGACCTATTACTACACCTGTACTTCTCGACGGACTGGAAATAATAGAAAAATTTGTCGATTTTTGCCATATTTATACAGTAGTTTGGTTTACGCAATACGTTTGTTATACATTCGCAAATTATTATCAAATCAAATGCAAAACAGACGCAATGCAAACGCTGAACTCAATATACATTCGCTACAAATTATTTTGATTCGTGATGTCAACGTGATAGGTACGCTATATATTCGTTTTACACACTGTCCCAGTTCGCTATAAAGCCGCAAAACCCTGTCAGTTGCGGATATCAACGAATAACAGCGGATATACAGCGCATATAATAAGCATGTATTGAGTATATATTGCGAGCGAATAGCGTATCTAATGCGAATGGTTTCCGCAATCAAAATTTTGTGCAGTTCAATAATCCTGGGAACGGAAAAACACGCCATTGCGGATAATTACGGTCGTGTGCGGATGTTGGGCGACAGATACAAGTACGATTTACGAATATTGCGTATGCTCAGCGAATATCAGCCAATTTTGTGCGCAATGCATTCGCAAATCTTCCTAAACGCCAGTGGGACCGGGCCTAGTGAATTGCGAAAAAAAGAAGAAGCCGAAAACAAGTTGCAAACATTAAATCGCGAAATTTTACACCCGCGAAACTTAACAACTAAACAGTATAGTTCTTTTGGTGAATTCTACATCTCAAACTCTTGACCTTATAGCATAGGAATGTTTTGCAATTTCTGGATAATTTTCTGTTTTGTCTAGTTGAATTATGCTCACTGTATTGGCTGGCAATGCTGAATCTGAAATCTGAAAGGGCAAATTATTGTTTTTCCTTTTATTTATAACAAACTTGGGTCCATGCTAATGTTACCAATGTAATATATACACAAACAAATAAGAGCTATGGATAGATGGAAATGTAATCCAATGTTAACACGAGACGGGCTTTTTGCTTGCAGAATAATAGATGCGAAGTACAACAAAGAGTCCAGAAAAACCGAATGAAAAGTCGTTGGTACCGGTGTTCTCTAATTTGATACTGCTTATCATGTATAAATTCAATACCAGATTTGTAATGCGTGATAAAGAATGTCATTAATTTCCCTATGATCCCTGATTGCCTATAAATATGATCATTCATAGAAATACGATAATAGACGAAATGTAACAAATTTTCGATTTGTGTATTTGGTAGACTATGTGGCTTCAGTTATGACCAATTTAGATATGTGTAACAATGTTTTCGATTTGTGTATTTGGTAGACTATGTGGCTTCAGTTATGACCAATTTAGATTTGATATGTGTAACAATGTTTTCGATTTGTGTATTTTGTAGACTATGTGGCTTCAGTTATGACCAATTTAGATATGTGTAACAATGTTTTCGATTTGTGTATTTGGTAGACTATGTGGCTTCAGTTATGACCAATTTAGATATGTGTAATTATTAATTACCGTAATGCGTCTTATATCACTGGCAAACGTTGGGCATCTTTTTGAAACTATTGTTCCCTGGAGCTTCAACATAACTTCATACATGTGCATTGATACAATGTAGAATAACTAAGCAATACAAATAACTTGCCATAGATTAGAAAATGTAATTGACGGCAATGGACGTGTATTGCTTGCAACACTTAGAGTACTAAACCTAGTAAAATCTAAACAACACTTAATTTAAGTAGGCTTAGGTGTTAGTAACAACTAATTAGCTAAAATTTCTTAAATCCTAAATTGGATATTTATGTTTAGCGCTATTAACTAACCAGAGATATGTAATGGTATCATAGCATAACCAGTAAACATTTTATATGACATTGTGTACACTGTCACTTCATAAAAAGTCAAGAAAAAAAATGACCCACAAAAAAACACTGACTACTAGAGCAAAAACAGAAGTAAGTGATATATATTCCTAAACAGTAAAGAATCAATACAAAATAGGAAAATGATTACCAAGCAAGCAATCTCGCGGAAATATTTATTTCTCTAAAATTTAGACACGGACGGGATGTAAAAGGAATATATACCGGAAGTAAAACGACACAGCAGTTCAAATGTCATTGATCTTAAAAAAACGACATTATTTCCACACTTTAGCCCCTCATGGTCTAGCTTTTTATTTCGAACTGTCAATTTCCACCTTATGACTAAACGTAAAGTGTATTTTCCCTTTCCAGTGATGATTACTTTTTTCACATTCATGTCCATGTCAATAGTTACACTGTTAACTTGTAGTTTGCCCTAATGCTTTGGTCACCGGTATCCGTGGATAAAGGGGTTATCGGGAGTACACTGCTGGTCATGTCTGGTGTCCGGCTGGGGACCAGGCCAAAATGGCTAAAAGTCATGCCGGGTGTACATCCTAAGCCTAATCGGAAGGAGTTGTGACTAAAGCATAAACGACCTTAGTAATCGATGGGCCGTAAAACTCAAACAAACAAACAAACGAAAAACCTATGCTGTTACGATTTACCTGTATATTTCTTTCACTCATTACCCCTACCTATCCTGCGCCAATTGAGACCATCAGAGGGCGTGGTCTAAGTAATTGATCTAACAAATGAACGTCACTGTAAATGACCCTATAACCTTTTTGTTGCCTAGGTGATGCCTACATGGTGGTATCAGGGATACCAGAAGTAAATGGAGACTTACACGTGAAGGAGATATCATCAATGGCCTTAACCTTACTGGACGTGTCGTCTAAGTTAGACGTTCCTCACGTGCCGCGCGAGAGTATGGGAGTTCAAGTACGAGTAGGAATCAATACCGGTAAGCTGACCATAACACAAACTGACCATGACACAAACTGACCATAACACAAACTGATCATGACATAAACTTACTATGACAGAAACTTAGATTAACGGTAAGCACCAGAACTAACTTGTTAAAGTTAAGCAATATTTTATTTTCATATTCAATGAATAATATAGTATACATTAACAGTTATTACAATGTATCAGCTTATTATCAACAAAGCATATGTTCTTTCATAAAAAAATATTGACAAAAAGTATAATTTTGTATATGTATCGGTTTGCAACGACCTGTTCTCCTACTGTGATATTTCTGAAACAAACATGCATTTTGATATAAATTACTTACATGCATAATCAATCATGGGGGCGTACTTATTCGGATAAGTTAGGAACGATGATTAACAATCCACGTTAATCACTACATCTTATGACTATAATAACCTGAACTCACACAGCTAAGAATTAGACCAGGCGTAAATATCGATAAATTCCAATTGTGGAACACCACAAATGACTTACCTTTTTCAAACTTGTTGTGATTGCTGAATTTTTTTTTATCTGACTTAATTTCGGGATAAAGAGTCATTATTTTTGTAAAACAATTTTTATTTTAGTATTTAGATGACTAAAACTTATCGTATGAAAATACCCTGATGACTTGTTTCATTGACCTTCAAAATTACTTCTTTAAGCCTAAGTATCTGTCAGAAGGAGAAATCGTCAATACCTTGACAACGAAACAATGTAGTTGTCAAGGAAAATCTTACTTAATTTGTCTTTTGATAAATGTTTTCTGTTCTTCTATTTAGAGATTGATATTCATATATTCTTCTTAATTTCTCAGTTTAACGTCCAAAATTTTTTGATTTTTCAAGAAGAATAAAATTCGCGATCGATAGATACTTCACCTGAAATTTAAAACCATTTTGGGCGATTTAATTTTGCAAGTTGGTATCTTCCGCGAAATAAGTAATGCACATGTGAACATTAGTAATACACACTCACAGTGACTCGAAATTGTTTGAGTGTGATCCATAAGGTCGTATGATATTGATTTAAAAGAGACAAAACTGGTCATTGAGGAAATTAATTTGGAGGACTGATGTACAAATATAGGTCAATTTCTAAGATAACATATTTCCTACCTAAGAAATATATACGTGTATACGTCTTGGATACAAGGTTCTGACATTTACTTTTCGGTTTCTCCAAGGTCCAGTTGTGTCCGGAATCGTCGGGATTAAGATGCCGAGGTATTGTTTATTTGGGGACACAGTGAACGTAGCGTCACGGATGGAATCGACCGGGAAACGTACGTACATGGCCATAGTCTGTCAAACTGAAGAGCCGGTTATTTTTACGGTTCAAACATTTCGCTATTCTGACTTAAAACTGGAAAATCAAATTGTAATGAACATAAATTTAGCAATATGACTATAAAGAGCACGTGATTGATTGATTTATTTTACAATGTCATGAACGAAATTTTCATGATCACACCATTAACCGCTAATTTTGAATTTGTTTCCGTTAGAGTAACCAGCTATACAGCGAGTTTGATAAAACAAGATATGAGTTTACAGAAGACATTTTCTTTTTCTCAGCATTTGATTAATTGATTAATCAATTAAGATATATTAAGACATATGTCTGGCAGATGTCACTAAAATTACCCTTCAGCTTATTCGATTAGATAAGTTTATCCTACATTTCCAGTAGAGATACAAATTCAAGAATTCCAATACATTAATCACTTAAATTTTTTTATTTAAATGTTTCTTGCAGCTCTAAGAATTCAAATTTCTGAGGCCACGGCGCTTGCTTTGAGAAAGTACGACTGCTTTCAAACAAAAAGGCGTGGATTGGTCGAGGTAAAGGTATGTATCAATGATCATGTATGCGTTGTTGGTCAAACTCCCTGCACATAATAAATTTTCTGCTTTTGTGTTTGATAATGCGTAATCCTTTGTTGCCTGTATGTCTTCCGTTGCCATCCTTGATACACAAGGGGTAGGGTGGATATAACGTCAGTACTTGTAACTGGACTATCTCATTGTAAAACTGAAGGCAGTTCAAGAAAAAAATCTGACCATTCACAGGCCTAAAAATACTTCTTTTGAAGACCAAAGAGACAACGACGTCCAACTTGTAAGACTCACAGTCAACCACAATGTATCTTTGATCAATGTGCAATGTACATCAAAGAATTAAATTACATGTTCTGTTCTGCTGTCTCCAGTTTTACTATGTGATAGTCCAGAGATGGATATAACAACAGTGATAATAACCCTTGGAGTATCGAGGAAGTTCGTTGGAAGAGATGAGTACCTTTTAGCCATTAACTTTATGTTAACAACAAAATGGGTGACTCATATAAGTTTTTCGCATTAGGTTTACATGGTAAAGGTTTAACAACTCAAATTATATGGAATAGTCAAAATAATCAATAATTCAAGGCCGTAAGAGCCGAAAGCTTTTCATATCCTTGAGTGTTCATGTTCCTTACTAAGCAATACATTATCTTTTATTATCATTTTATCATATAAACAGATGCCAGTGCATTTTTGCAAACAATCTTCATATTGCGTGCTGAAGCATTATAATATTATTATCTGAATGCATTCATACTTTGCATGATTCATTGCTGCCTTTGCAATGTTTCATATATATGTATTGGTGCTATTTTGGAAACTTCTAATCAGTCTAGCATTCACTGTTCAAAATTAAGTAAAACGATACACTGGGTATGATTTATAAAACTTCAAAGAGGAAAAGTTATGTAATATATTTCTTTTGTATGACATAAAGCTATCTATGACGTATGAATGAAACTTTTTTTACAAAAAATCCAAACTCCTCTTTGACCTCTGATTTTATTTTTTGTGTTTAATTTCTAATGTTTTAACGCTTTTGCTCCCATACTGCACATATATGTTCACTTGATGTCATCCCGCCTATGTAGCGTATTTGCAATACATGGACGTATTATTGATTTCAAATGTACAAACGGTTTAGGTAAATTTTCAACAGAGAACAATAAGCCCTAATAATAATAAAACACCTTTTGCATTTTAGTGTTATTGTCACAACAATAGACTGTGAGTACTAAAAGGCAAAATGTTATAGAAGAAATGTGCAACTTTCATATTTTTGTATTTTTTTACTTTGAAATTGATTATCTCAATTAATGGTCTTTCCACCAGTTAAGACGCTATTACGCGAAAAAACGTCATTAAACGTCATATTTTAAATTAATGACATCATACGAAGTATTTCAATATGAAAGATTATTCAGACAATGATTCTAATATTAATTTCATAGTTCAGATGATGCTGTAGGCGAGTACCGCCAGATCCCTAGACAATGGACACAAGTTTAGGGTGCTAATGAGCATGAATATCCCCAGAATAGTTTGTTGAAGACATGAGGCCCATCGGCTCGCCAAGTGCGATCTCGTTTGTTTGTTTGTTTGTTTGATTAATTAACGTCCTATTAACAGCTATGGTCATGTAAGGACGGCCTCCCATGTATGCGGTGTGTTGCATGTATGTTGTGCGAGGTGCGTGTTTTGGGAGACTGCGGTATGTTCATGTTGTGTCTTCTTGTATAGTGGAACTGTTGCCCTTTTTATAGTGCTATATCACTGAAGCATGCCGCCGAAGACACAAAGCAACACACCTCACCCGGTCACATTATACTGACAACGGGCGAACCAGTCGTCCCACTCCCTGTTTGCTGAGCGCTAAGCAGGAGTAGAAACTACCACTTTTATAGACTTTGGTCTGTCTCGGCCAGGGGACAGAACCCAGAGCCTTCCTCACAGGGGCGAATGCGATCTCGTAACTTGTTGGAAATTCACAGATTGCAGCTGCTGTAACGAGAAATTCGTTGAAATCCTTGTCCAAGAGATTAACAGATACACGAGATAATAGTTTGATATAGACGTTGACATATCAAAGCCGTGCTTTAGATAAAATGAATTTACAGAATACAATTTCAGATGAAATAGCACGATACAAACATAGAATATCTGTCCATTGGGATCGTCAAAAACCCTCAAAAGAATAATATTTAACCATGCCTGTTAAGACTTACACGTAAAATACCCATGGATTTACTTCTATTATGATCCTGACGCGAAACCGATTTCAGCCGATCCTGAAACTGCAATTACAATAACACTCATATCCCACGAAGACAATTGACCGATTCTGTATCTGATTAATAAGTTTTAAGATGCGGTATAAGGTATTCGGGATTTGACAAACGTAGTGACAAGGCAATCACATGTAAGTAGTACCTATACGTCTAACCCAAGGCTTGACGAGGACTGGAAATCCATTAATTTTCATTGACAGCTGCAATTCCATAAAGTAGTGATTGCTTCTTTTCACCCACAAAATAGGATGACATGGGTCCTCTACATGAATTTCATGACATTGCGTGCGTCGTCCGGTTCCAAACGTTAGCGCGTATAAACTATTTCACTCTAGAGCTCTGACCAATAGTGTTTAAGTGATTCCATCGCTTGTCTAAACGTTTCATCAATCAACATACATATTCAATTTTATAGACTTTGGTTAGTCCCAAGATGAACTATTGTGAATTTTTCAGTCTGTAATTTCAATTTCAACCCTCTCAGAAACTTTGAACCTTTTCGGTTGTCTCAGAATTGATTCTCATTGTCGTGTTGCTTTTTTTAGGGAAAAGGAAAGATGCTTACCTACTGGCTTGAACGATCCGAGGAACTCAACTTGAGGTACGAGTCGCCGCTAACAACACCGGCGGTTGTTAAACAATGAATGGCCGCCATGACGTCATATGGTTTTCTTGGAAATTCACCTGAAACATGTTATGGTTATGTTCATGACATGTGCTAAGTTTCATGCTTTTACAAATACAACATTCTGCTAAATTTCTGCACGAATCCGATGAACTTGATGTCACGATGATGAATACTGTTCCAAATTGCTTTAGAGGCGACTCTGGGAAATAAACACAAATAAATCATGTGGTTTTATTGGTGTATTGGCAGTGATAATTCAGACCTTCAGTTGGAGTGAAATTTTCGTCAGTTTCCAAAATTACAAAATATTCTACATGGTGATTGACATTATCTATCCGATGGATGAACTCTGATGTTCACAATATCAGGACTACATGCACATATGCACATACATTATAACGCGCTTGGCCATGTAATTATTTCAAATGGTATTGCATACATTATTTGAAATTGAAAGAAGTGGAATTTTGCATTGGTTGTCTTTATGCAGAGATTGTCGCTAAGGAAAAGACTGAAATACCCATAGGAAGATAATGCTTACATCAGGTTCTGCCGCCTTACATTGTTATCTACTTACATCTACTAATTAAGTGCCGTCATATCTTTAAAGGTAACGATATGACGGCATGAATTGACAATGGCATCCTACTTTGATGGGGAAATAACAGTATGAGTTTTCTGGGTTTTTTATTTGTCTAATTATAGGTTAGTGGTCTTTTCATGGTATGAATGGTTGCATAGATTTCAAACGTATCAACAACGAACGTTAGCTCTGTATTAAGACAATCTATTAAAGGCAGGATGATATATTTGTATGACGGTATATGTAGAGTTAAGCGTCCCTGAATGTGACGAAAAACAACTGATCACTGCCGTGTACAGATAGAGGTTATGGGATAAACAATATCCCCGGTATGTGACTGATATTTCACAGGTTTATCTGAATTATTGGTGGTTAAACGAAAAACGACTGATCACTACGGTATATCTATATGTAGGTAAAGTTATGGGATAACAAGTTCCCCAACACGTCACAGATACTTGTAGTTTGTTAGTTGATAGCTAAAGCTCGTGTCTTTTCAAAATTTGAGTGGTACGTACAGTAACTAGAATAAGCAACAATCACATGTTGGGGAACTCTATGTTTCACAAAGATTTCTAGTTTAATGTGTTATGTTTGGTCCATTAGATAGCTAATTAGTTAGTGCAACTCTGTGGAACTTAAGCTGTGTTAACAATATTTTGTAGTTTGTCGTTTGATATTATACAATTATGGACTTGTTTGTTGGTAAATATGATGTGATATGAACTGGAAAAAGAGAAATTGGCGGAGGCGGAGCCGAGGTCAATATCTCTTTTTTTTCCAGTTCATATCACATAAACTGACAAAGTATTGATTCTGAAGGATCAGATTCAATATGATCTGATCATATTGATTAGATCATATTGAATCTGATATGATTCGGATATAATCAGAATTTTCCGAAGGATAGTCCTTTATACAGCATGAACAATTGCAAAGTCCTCGGTAAAATGAAGGACGAATGTAAATGTCAAATCATGGATCAGTTTGTTGGATTAAAACCAAAAATGTACAGCCTGGCATGTGGGAGTATAGAGAAACGTACGGCCAAGGGAGTTAAGAAAAGTGTCATTGAATACCATTTGAGACATCAAGCTTACTTACTATGAATCTTACACGTAGTTTTGACTCTCAACTTTACAGTATTACTGTAAACAAGACCAGTTTGTCTCCTTACGATGACAAACGTTATTTCACAGGCATTGACAGCTTGGCTTATGGTCATTTTAAAATTCCACAATGATGAACACTTTCATGCTTTCAGTTTTCTTAAACATGTGTCTAATAGTCATCAATTTTTAAGTTCCACCATATATGATACTGTTTTTCCAGTTATCTACTAATTAGCTTGTAAATGCAGAGGAATTTGGTATAGACTAAGTCTTAAGTTTTATCACTGCTTGTAATTATAATAAACTATTGTAAAGTCTAAGCTTAAAACAGCTACTCTTTTTATTGCTTGTAAATATAATAAACGTGTGTATATGTTACGCCTAAAGTATCTTAAGCTTGTATATACAATGAAATGTCGGCTCTAATTGTGCATTCATTTTGTACTATTTGTGTTTTTCTTGTCTAGTGTAATAAAATCTTTAAAATTGTCGATGGCATCATCCTCTATTGATAAAAAACAATAACATTAGACATATTTACAAATTTTATTTACAGAAACAATAGAAAATTTACACGCATCCCTAATGTTTTGTACAAACATACACCAAGAACTTCCTTTAGAAAAAAACTAATCAGTTTATCATCGTCTTCAGTTTCGTCCTCATCCTCATCGTCTGATCCCTCAGAATCAATACTTTCCTCGTCATCAGTGTTGTTTGTAAAGTAGTCATCAAATCGATGATTGAACCGTCTGAGAGTCACTCGGATGGCCTTTTCTCTGTCCATACCATCGTTTATGTAGTTTTCGATGGATTCCATCACTTCTGTGTGTAATTTCCCATGCTTTAACTGTAACAGGTTGGATTGAAGTGTCTTATAGGAATCAAAGAACTCCTTAAGGTCATCGTCTTTAAGTTTCCTGTCAGCCCTAGCTTTAGCTTCAGAGCTCGACATTCCTTCATTCTCATATTTCTCCACTTTCTTTTGCCAACGCTCTTCGTTGTTCTCTCTCGCTAATTCTACAAAATGTGTAAATACATTATCTTCTTCATCGTGTGCCTCTGTCGTGGATTCATTATCTTCGGAGATAAGTCTGTCTATCTTAACTTTTTTGTGAGGTAACTCTTCTTCCTCAGATATTCCTCTTTTTAATGAGTATCTATCGGGACAGAAACTTTTTATGTGTTTCTGAAGGTCATGTAAGTTTTCAAACACAATACCACAATCTCCGCAGCTGATTGTATTGCTATGTGGTTCCTCAAGTGAATGTTTCATCGTGTCTTCTTCAGAGTCTTCCGAATAGGTCTGTACGGTTAGAGTGTTCTTCTAAAAATGATTCGTTGAAACAGAAACCGGTCCTTTCATAGGCTCTTCCGTATAAAACATTACGCCGTAGACGTAGAGATTCGGGAGTTGTGGGTTTCAGGTCCACTAATAAATACCCATACCTGTAGATTCTTTGAAGTGGCTGATTAAATGTTGTGGATTCTCCGGATACATTTGCCGTGCCAACGTCATAATTTGTTGTCTGTCAACGGGATTATTAAATATCACTAAGTAGTGACAATTTCTCCTCTGTTTAGGGTCTTTATTGTAATATAAGTTCTGATTAATGGTGATGACGGAAAGGTTTCTATAATGACTCCCCTCTGTAATCAACTCATTGACTCTTTAGTCCTTGGAGGCCGTTGACATTAAATCGTCAAGAATGATTATATTTCTCATGTTCGGATCGATGAACGAATCTTTATCTAAATTAAGAGGTATACCCCGAACAAATTCTACTGAAGGGTAGACAGTTGTTTTGATGACGTCATACAGAGGCTGCCATCTTTTGAAGAGCCATAAAATTCTCTGCGGAGTTGTTGTGTTAGCTAAACACTTTAAAGTAAAGTAAAGTCTTGACGAAATAGGTTTTACCACATGAAGAAGGGCCAGACACGTTAGCTGTGAAGGGATGTTTAAAAACAAAATCCCGTTGTTGTTGTAGTTGTGGTGGTGGTGGTGGAGTGATATGTGGTGGTGGTGTTGGAGTGATATGTGGTGGTAGTGGTGGTGTGGTGGTGGAGTGATATATGGTGGTGGTGGTGGTGGAGTAATATGTGGGTGGTGGTGGTGGTGCTGTTGTTGTTGTTGGTTGGTGGTGGAGTGATATGTGTGGTGGTGGTGGTGGTGGTGGAGTGATATGTGGTGCTGGTAATGGTGGTGGAGTGATATGTGTGGTGGTGGTGGTGGTGTGGTGGTGGTGGTGGTGGTGTGGTGATGTAGTGATATGTGGTGATGGTGGTGGTAGAGTTATATGTGGTGGTGGTGGAGTGATATGTGGTGGTAGTGGTTGTGGTGGTGGGTAGTGGTGGTAGTGGTGGTGGTGGTGGTGGGTGGAGTTATATGTGGTGGTGATGGTGATGGAATTATATGTGGTGATGGTGGTGGTGGTGGTTTCAAAATGTTCTCCACCTTAAACAGATCGTCTCTCCCTTTACTAACCTTTTGTAGCTCGCTATTGTAGAATGTTCCTGTTATTGGATCTCCATCAAAGTCTACAATTTTGTAGATAGGTATACCTGTGCGTAAGTATCGTGTTTTGATAGAAAACACTTCCTCTGTCAATTTTTGCTCGTAATCTCTTTGAAAAGTTCGTATTGTGCTCGAAATACGGACCACATCACCTACTTTAAACTTGAAAGGCTTTGTAGTTGTCTTTCTGTCATCCTTCTTGGCTTCTTAGAATCGACGTATAAGTGTTTCCACAGGAGTGCTTCGTTCGACTTTACGATATCATCAGGAGATTGCCTATCTAAAGCGCGCTGTCGGTCATTGTAATTCCTGACAATGTCCCGTAAAACGTCCAAGTAGTGGTGAGTCCGATTGTGAGTGAAATAGCGATACATCAGCGTTTTCAATGTTCTGATTACTCTTTAGGCATAGTTTGAGTGTGTAGGGTTATGGGTGACCTAATGTTGTACTCCTTGTTTGTCTAGAAATTGTTTGACCCATCTTTTTTTTTTCATTTGCTCCCTGGGTCTGATCTCACCTCTTCTGGTTTTCTTCCTTGACTGAATACTGTTTTGAATCCGTCTATAATGGACTCGCGGTGTTTATTTTTCAATGGAAACACCCATAAATGACATGAAAACACGTCAATGGCAACAAAAAAATATCGCACTCCATCGTTTTCTTTTGCAAGGGTGGACACATCGGCAAAGTCTACGTCCCATAAGACATCAATACATTGAGATATTACTTTTCTAGTCTTAAACTTGTGTCGCAGTGGACGCTGTAAGCTATAGGCGTCGGTGTCCTGAAGGAAGCGACGAATGGCATGAAGACCAACCTTGTATTTTCTCTTCTTTCTTAGATACTTGTATATCTTTTCTGGTCCTGCATAGCTAATTGGGTTATTTAAGTCAAAGTATATGGCTTTCAAGTGATCCTTCGAACTCATGATTGAAAAATGAAACTAGAGTAAATGAAAGTGTTTATATTACATGACATAGTGCTTCTTATGCCATGAAAGAACAAAAAATAACCATGATGAAATCGCAGCCAAGGAGGATTACAATAAGGTTGACGCAATGCACATAAAAATAGCACCGGTCCCTCCACATATGTAAATAGGATGATCTCAATAAAGGTCATCCTCCCTCAGAAAATTCCTGCGTAAGGTCAAAAGGTTAGTCCCTCATCCCTCACTGGTCCCTCACCAATTCTTCCCGACAGGGAGGGATTTACTATAAATATAGATGGAGGGACGGGGTGGCGTAGAACTCACATTTCCTATTCATCAATAGTGACAGATTTCGGCCATGTCGTAAAGTGCGTCATGACATTTTATTTATTAGTTTAACGTTCTATTAACAGCCAGTGTCATGTAAAGACGTGCCAGGTATGTTAGTGGAGGAAAGCCGGATTAGCCGTAGAAAAACCACCTTCCAGCGATCAGTACCTGGCAACTGCCCCTCATGGGATTCGAACTCGACCCAGAGGTGGAGGGCTTGTGGTAATATGTCGAGACATCTTCATGACGGTTTAACAATTTCCACAGTATCTGTAAATAGCTGAGTATGAAAGCGATCAACTGTGAAAGCAGTACTAGTGTGTCATGAGGGATTGCGCGGAACAGAAAACTCGATCAAAGCTTTGTTTAATGCTAATGATGTACGACGTTTTTTTGTCTATGCTGTGTGATCTTCTTGAAAATCGTGTTCTGCTCTATATGACAATTTATCTGCATTACCTGATATCGATCGGTATTAAATGATCTTCTTTTTCTGTTGTTTCTTCAATTCGTGATTGGGTTATAATAGGATGCATCAGAACTCTCAAAGGAGTGCGGTGTATGGGTGCATTTAGTCGTTAGTTAGGATAAAAGTCTGTCTTGGCGTATAAACACGAGGAAACACTTAGCATCACGAAGATATTTCAGGCATCTTCAAGGGCAAATGTCGGTAAATAATGCCTTGTCCCTTGAGTGCTACACTGTAACTGGTATAATGAATTAGAATGTTGGCAACAGCAGCGAGAAATAAAACATGAAACTTCACAAATTTTGTGTCGCGAAATTCATTTGTATCACAATGTTGTTTCCAACACAAACATTCATTTTCAGGGTAACGTTTTCGGGTTTAGTTCGGTGTTTGGTATCTTAGGTACCAGGTGCCCATTTATCGAAACAAAAACAAAGATTTAAGTCAAAACTTCTTAAGTTTTTCGCCTTGTTTAACTTTTATGAAAAATTATGACTTAAGTTTGTTTCGAGAAATCGGAGACTGGTCTCATATCAATATAAAATGGGCAAGAGAGGAAACAACACGAATATACCGCAGCCTCCCAAAACATACACCTTCATATACATAGGCATCGAAGTGCTTGCTATCCAGATAGTGCCCTCTGACAACACGCGAAGAATGATGCTGGTAAATAGTGGAGTTCTAGTCATGAAGCGGACCCGATATAACAACGGCAGAGACATATTCAGTTACATTTCATTCACAAAGTCTAATATCTATCAACATTTGTGTCTGCAAATTTGCTAATAGGATATTCGGCTGGAATGCCCATATCCATAAATCGCTACATTATTCACATCTTTATTATTCTGCTAAAACCAAGGACGTCTCACTTATAAATCCTTGGCTAAAACCTATGAACATTTTAAGTTAATGATCTTTATAATTCAAATAGATCTTTACAGGATTTGTAAACAATGATAACTTAATTCCAGATAGGCCTTGGGGGGAGGGGGGAGGAATGGAGGGTGGGGTCAGCTATGTTCACGAAACCTCCAATTGAAATACATGTATTTTGGAGTTGGTTCTATATGGCTTTACGTCCTGATGTTGACACAGTTTATGTAAACATGCCTTATTGCTGTGTAAACGCTGGACATCGACAAATGGTTTTAAAGCTTTTACTGTAATCAAAGTGACACTAATTAACCGTATGCACCTTTTATACCGAAAGCAATTACCATTTAAATTGTATTGGCAATTATATCGAATCGCGCACTCTAATGACAGGAGATCATTAAAGATATTTTTAACCCTTTAGCACTAAACCATATAGTTTCTTTGGGTTAACCTTAGTATTACAGATATATTAGATATTCCTTAGGATTTATTTGTTGTTCTGTCAGTCTTCATTGATTGACTTTCTCTATTGTTTACTCGTTACAAAACATATCCGACATTTTCTGATATTTACCTGTTCACTGCAGTCCCACTATATAACTTTACCAAGCGCATTTATTTAAGCATTGATGTCACTATTTTTTAATTTTATCGGGGTATGAAAAAAAATTTGTTTGCAAACTGTGTGAATCCGCGTAGCGGATTCTCACAAAAGTTTGCAAACAATTTTTTTTTCATACCCCGATAAAATTAAAAAATAGTGACATCAATACTTATAATTAATTTTATACTCTATTTGATAAGATGAAGTATGTTTAAATGTAACGTTATAGTGGTTTTTCAAGGGATTCTTTTTTCCGAATCAATACGCAACGTCAATGTCTCTATTGTGACGTCACGAAAACGTCGGAGTTTCGCGCCATTCTCGGATTTTTTTTTTCATAGTGGTATGAAAAAAAAATATTGGCCAATCAGAAAGCCAGATTTGGTATGAAAACAAAGAAAAATTAATTATATAGACTATGAACTTCAATCGCTTATTATAACGTCATTGTCATTGTGACGTCACAATTGTGCCTGCGATCATGGAAAACGGCTGTTCATATGGCTGTTCCATCCTTGACGGTAACGAACGATTGATTCATTATAGATGCAAAATTCCTTGGTTTTTCAACATAAAATTGTAACCAAATGTAAATACATGTATAAGCATTGAACGTCTTTCAGTTGGCATTCATAGCCAATATAAGTGCGAACTGGACATAGGCAAATCTAAAATGAAGCGCTTAAATGTTCGTCTTCATTTCTGCAGATATCCTTTTAAAGACTTATCACCATAAGATATTTTCATGGTTGTCTGCCGTTTTGATGATAAAATGTCCGAGACACGTTTGCCTTGCAGGCGGCCTTGAAATAATCATTAGTCGATTTGATCTCTTAAATAGCACGTGACTTTAAAGCCAGCGATGTATTTTGAAGTGTGATATTTTTACATGCTACATTATTGTCTTCTACTCATATCAGAAAATTCAGAAAGTGTTTTGTGGATCTAAGCTTAACATAGAACGTGATGGTTTCATGTCGATGACGCATTCAATTAATGATATCCCGGGGATAAAAGGTTCTTAACAAGAGCGGGTGCTTAAAAATACGGCTGGAAGAGAGGCAGAGTTAAAGCTGATATTATGGTATCATGCTTGACAGAATTCAGGATTCAGACATGAAAAGTAGAATGATACATAAAAAGGTAATTACATATATTTAGTTTGTCGTGCGACACCTTAAATGACTTTCACAAAGTCATTCAGGGTTCATATACTTAGAACAGGAGGTTATTTTTTCGAATATATATAATTTAGGAATACATCGTACATTGTATTTTTCTGTTTGCGAGATATTCCTTGTTTCTTAAAGAGGCTTTCTGTCTGCTTTTATATCTAGTCGTTGGTTTGTCATTATCACATAGTCTTTAGACACTAAGTCAACGATTTCAATAAAGCTTAGCGTAGACTATTAAAGGAGACTTTCCCCTGTGTATATATAATGACGAGAGATATTGTTATCTTGTCTTTGAAGCTTCTCTTTACTGCTTTAATTCTTAATCGTCGATATGACTTTGTTATAATTACAAAATAAATTGTAATTTATCCAAACGTACGCAAACATAGCCAGACGAAAGCAGAGAGGCCACCCATGACAGAATATTGAGAAATAGTGCAGCTTGAAGTTTGATGCCGACATACAGTACATGTATATAGTTTCTTTCGGAACGAGAAATTGTTAGAAAAATAATATACATTGTGGCATGTTTCTTCTTTGTCTAACCTGCCTAAAATTGAAAATTCAGAAACATTAAGAAAGTGATGGATCACCATAAATCTTCCTCTGTGCAGATACGAAAAAATACTAAATACGGAAGTGAAACGGAAAGAGAGCTGAATAAAAAACAAAATCATCGGAAACAGAAGAATATATCTACCATGTTTGGAGGCAGCCATGAAATAGGTAAATTATCAGATCAAAAGTCCTAACCTCGACACATGTTCAAAGTAAAAGACTTTACTTCTATTAAGGCGACAATGATCAACCCTATACACCTTTTTACACCGAAAGCAATTACTATATAGTAGCAATTATATCATATCACTCCGTATAGGGACAAGCGATTATTTACCACACATTTTAAAATTATACATTTTCACCTAACTACATACATTTCCATGTGACATATTTGTTTCAACTCACAAGGCTATATCTTAATTGAATTACATGGTACATGAATCAGTTAATCGTTGTAAAGCCATAATGCACTACTTTATCTAGTACCCTGTATGTTACAACCGCCATATGCATGCCAAGGTCAAATGGGAATCGATATGTTTGCCTTTTTCGAGTCGAATCTGATCAAACAGACGCTCTTTGTACCTTTCATTGATACTAGTAAACATGACTATTTGATGACAGGAATATGTTCCGAATATGTACTTGAACATTTTTTCGCATATATTACTAAACATTTGCGAGTAACACCTAGTTTAGTAATTTCTAATAAAAAAAACGTACATCACTGCAAATTATACTATTTATGCATGCCTATAACTCTTCCCGTGTTATTGAGAATAATTCATAACCCTTATATACAATTTTAGGTCATCTGACCCGAAGGGTCAGGATAACCTAAAGTCATCATTTTTCGTCCGTCATCGTCCGCTGTGCGACGTACGTTAACTTTCACATTTTCAACTTCTTCTCAAGTTCTATCCGTGAGATTTAACTGAAACTTGCTTGAAATGGTCTTGATCAAATGTTCTTAATATTAGATTGATCCAAAATCCAAGATGCCACCATAACCGCCATCTTGAAGATACATTTTGACTTTCGTCTCAAACTCTACCAGTGCGATTTAGCTGAAACAGCTGACATGATCTCTGGTTGATTCCAAATCGAAGGTGGCTACCATGACGCCATATATGATTAATTTGACTATTGCTGAGATAGCCAGATGACCGTTAAGGCCATTGGGTCTCTTGTTCTCTTTTGTCAACCAACAGTTTCGCAAAGGTTACCATTATATTCAGCATCCCTGTTAACTACTATTATATACACTAATTTTCATATAAATTGGCCAATGGAATCTTATAATTGGAAATGTATAGCTGGGTGCATAAACAAACATGTCAAGTATTTCAAGTCGACCAAAAACATTTTTCAAGGGTTTTAATTTTGAAACTAATTGATATATAGACGGTGATATCCTGAGAGTATTTAATGCAGGGTAAAATTGCGGACAAATCTTTTAAAAGAGTGAAATTAGATATAATTAGAAAGCAATTTTTCGTTTTCTCTTTTTCCTAAAAGTTTTATTACTTTTATTGCAAAAAAAAAACAACAACAGTTATTGCAAACAACATTTTCTGATAATAATCTAAAAGAAAAATGGCTACCATATAAAATATACGATACACTCAAATCATATATGAATACAAAATGTAGGGTACTCATCAAAGGATATCACAGGGCATGTTTGTACAAAACTAGTAGCTTTAATATAAATGAACACGAAGAATTCATTAATCGTTTTTCAAATCACAAATGAAAAGAAAAACAGGTAGTTTTATTTCAGAGGTACAACTAGTAGTTATTTCGATATGCAAATAAAATGGAGCCGAGGGCAGTTATACACCACCTTTACAACCCAAGTCTTGGAGGCGATCATGTAATTACCACCGCCTATGTGTTTTGATCCGTGTTGTTTTGTTTACGTTACCATGGAGCCCATGGAATGACGACATTTGATATGTCGTACATTTTGTATGTAGCACGCGACCATGACACGAACTATGCACTTTGAACTGTGTTGTTTTTGTATACGCTTCAATGATCTGCTGCACAAAGCTGTGTCGCACGTGTTTTTGCCTCTGCGGAGCATTAATCAACACCGAAGGCAACATTTTGATGTAGTATTTAAAACAAAACAACATTCAAGGGAAAAAAGTTTAAATATGATCTCCTGATTGGGACAGGTGCTTTAATATACCACTGTATGAAGTGAAGCAATATCAAAGGAGAGAAAATGAAGATGATAGTGCGTCATGAAAGAATAATTGATTGCAAAGGCATAATAAAATGGCAAGTAATTTGGATGGAAGAAAGGAATTTTGCCGACGTCTTACGAAATACACCGGAGGCCATCGGACATTTATGGCAATAACTTGATAATTTTCTACACACAATATTCTATACGAAAATAAGGGTTATTTCTGAAAGAGTCAATGCAAGACGATATCTTAAGATGATTGATTAAGAGACATAAACCTATCGTCGAACGCTGTTATGATATCTGTATTCTTTAACATTTTCGTGAGATGTTTTATACAAGGAATCTGCACGCGTCCTTACATACGTAACAAGATTTTAACCCTAATAAACCATGATAAAACTAATTGGCGAGGTAAGTTCCTAAGCTGTATGAATGCATAAAAGAGTCATATTTTTCGTGTAGATTTCGCGTTTTTCAATTTTGTGACCAAATTTTTTCATTGAATTGTTTTATAAGAGTGGACGAAACATGAATGAACAAACATTTATTTTTCGATAATAATTCGCAAAGTCAATGGGCACATAATGTCGCCTCGCTTTCGGCCCATTTACAGTGGTATATATTCTGTTATCAATTTCCTGAAAAAAAAAACCTCATCAGAAAATGAGATATTAAGTAAATTAGCTTCATAACTATTAGTTCACATATGATATAAAGGGTGGTGTAATACGGTATTACTCACCATGTGGACTTATCTGATACGGTCTATAGTATACTAGATGAGGTTCTGGAACCGGAAGCCACATATGTTTTTTTCTGGATCACGGACGGACAAAAAGTCACCCTGATAGGGACGGGGTGAAGGCATTGTGTGATTATCAGTTCTAGTAGGAATTGGCTGAACTTACATCGATAATAAAACTTAATTTCGGAAGGACATCTTTTTGTAGTTTTAAAAGGTGGCCGCTAGGTGCTGGTTTAGTGACCACATTCCCATGGATTTTTTGTCTGCGACTTAATTTATGTCTTATCCGAGGCGACAGATCAACGTCTTTGGCCGATGTATATCAATTGTATAGTTTTTTGTTTATTACTCCACTGAACAATAGTTTTCTAAAAACGTCATTCTTGGTGATCAAGTACAATACGAAAATCCATTGCATGTTTTGTCGGATTTATAGTACTTGTTTTCTTAAACACTAGCCTCTGCAATATAAAGTTGTAGTTAACAGTCTCATCAATACTATTCGACTGTTAACATAGAAATTAAACCGGAAGCGACGGTGATTGGCTCTGGTTTGCTCAACTAAATATGTTTTTTTTATATATATTTATACTATATATTATTGACAGAACGTCAAACTCCTGTGCATGGACGATATATTAGAAATATGCCGCTGACGTAGCGTAGGCCAAATCTGTCCTACGATTTCACATTTTTAAGAGGTACCGCTAGCTGACTATATATTGGGGGGGGGGGGCTAAAAAGCCTTATAATATAGGCAGGTTTTGCAAACTAGATATAGGTCAGATGGCACGTATAGCTTCCATACATCATGTTCATCAACGATAGAAAAAAAGTTAGTGCTAAGAAATCAGCATCAATATCAATAACGATATGATCGTTAGTGCATGTGATGGGTCAAAATAACAAGATTATACCGCAATTTCGTGCACGTCACACAGACATACCTCAAGAACAAGTTCATCATTTGTTTCAATAAGATTGGATACCGCCCGGTAATGACATTTAAGGATTGAATCTTGCTTTGGTCGATTTCATGGGGTGATGAATTGAGTTGCTCTTGAAACAAATTGTATGAACGCTTCTCGACTTTACATATCGTGACTACATTATGCATATTATGAAATGTTGTGCTTGTGTGTAAACTCGAGAAGCGTTCCGAAGAACAAATGAACATGGCGGTGACGGTTAAAGTAAGTGAGCTACACGATGTTTAAATCGAGTTTCTACAAAGTACGGGTCATGACACCTCCAAAGGAGATTGTGGATGAACACAGTTATGGGTACTGTAGTGTTTACCACCACAAGCGTAGATTTTGTGATTTTGGCTTGGTTTTTGAGGTGCCCATTAGAGCCGAGACGACATTTCGACCGGACAGGGAAATGTCTACCTAGCATATTTTTCGTAAATTTCCCGATTCATCAAGACATAACTTCGTCAATACTTGGCCAATTTTGTTCATCAAGCACTCAATGGAAAGATAAATTATTTCTCTTTAAGGTAAGATATCCGTCAATGTTGTATAGAACCCATTTATTAAAATAATCACGGTTTTAAAAAAGTAGGTCCGTTTTTTCTCGACCGCCGAGTTCATACCCTTGATACTATAATATGTGTATATATATATGTATAATGTTAGTTTGAAAAAAATCGTGCCAGGTCCCTGTGGTTGTACATACCAAAACGATGAAATAATCTCGTAAATTTTGGTATGTTTCTGGCATGTGAAATCGACTCGTTCATCCCGATTTTTAGATTCTACATTTCGAATTCGCCCACAGTAAGTATTGAATTTAGACGAGACACAATGGATATACAAATTGATTAGAATGGTCAGTGCTCTCAGACGTGTGAGCTCATTAACTTTATCCGCGGCCAAGAAACATTACCTACAAAGCTAGATGTAATTAGCATTGTAATTAACACAAAAATCAACATCAAAGGATTAATAGATATAAGACACTACGTTATTGATTTAACAAGACTTAGTCAAATACCATGAATTGTACCCAGCGGAAACAGAGAGGGTTCGTTTCGAATTGAATTGCGCGGCGGGAGATTGTTACACCAGTCACAGAGTTCTTTTGATGTTGTCACAGGTAACATTCACCTCGATCATTGTCATTTAGGGGTGTCCATACCAGAATGTAAAGGATCATATTAAAGGGCGTTTGGCTTTAATTACGACATCAAAGCCAACGTAAGAATGCTAACTACATATACATATAAATATGACTTTTGGAAATACAATGGACCATATGCTGTTCAATATCCCTAGATGTACTACAATTAATTACAATTGAACGTACTTTTACTTTTTCATCCAAATACGTATCTGAACTCATGACCAATTTAATATTCATATCTTCATATAATTCACTCTGTTTAAGAAAAGGCATCTCTAATCATTGCCATTCGATTTGTTTTAAGGTTCAGATGATTAATTCGATAAACTTTAGTCGTTATCTGTTGATATGTTTTTTATGTTATTGAGCTGTTTTCACTAAATGTGTTCTGGCCATATCCTTATCATATTTGTCTATCCAAATTTTAAGGGAAGCTACGGAATAAAGTTCGGGCAATGAAAACCAGTCTAAATCCGTTCATCGGCCTTCCAAAAGTCCTTAAATATCAATACCACGGTCAAGTTCTGCTTTTTTTGTCCAGTTTTGACCAATGACATTATGGAAAAGCCCCATGTTTCAGAACAGTTGTAAGTTAAATTCGCCTAATTTGAAAGCGAGGCTGTTTTAAAATGTCAACAGGACAAAGTCAGCAGGGAGTCCTGTGATACAAATTAATTTCTTTTATGTGATTATCAGTTCTAGTAGGAATTGGCTGAACTTACATCGATAATAAAACTTAATTTCGCAAGGACATCCTTTTCAGTTTTAAAAGGTGGCCGCTAGGTGCTGGTTTAGTGACCACGTTCCCATGGATTTTTGTCTGCGACCTAATTTATCTCTTATCCGAGGCGACAGATCAACGTCTTTGGCCGATGTGTATGAATTGTCATAGTTTTTGTGAATTACTCCACTGAACATTAGTTTTTCTTGATGTGCGCGGCACTAAAGATCTAAAAACGTCATTCTTGGTGGTCAAGTACAATATGAAAATCCCATGCATGTTTTACAAAATAGAGTCGTTCACCATTTATGTCCATGCATGTTTTGACGGATTTACGGTACTTGTTTTCTTAAACACTAGCCTCTGCAATATAAAGTTGTAGTTAACAGTCTCATCAATACTATTCGACTGTTAACATAGAAATTAAACCGGAAGCGACGGTGATTGGCTCCGGTTTGCTCAACTAAATATGTTTTTTTATATAGTATAGAGGGGTATTTTTTATATATATTTATACTATAAATATTATTGACAGAACGTCAAACTCCTGTGCAAGGACGATATATTAGAAATGTGCCGCTGACGTAGCGTAGGTCAAATCTGTCCTACGTTTTCACATTTTTAAGAGGTACCGCGAGCTGACTATATATTGGGGGAAATTAAAAAGCCTAATAATATAGGCAGGTTTTGCAAACTAGATATAGGTCAGATGGCACGTATAGCTTTCACACATCATGTTCATCAACGATAGAAAAAATGTTAGTGCTAAGAAATCAGCATCAATATCAATAACGATATGATCGTTAGTGCATGTGATGGGTCAAAATTACAAGATTATACCGCAATTTCCTACACGTCACACAGACATACCTCAAGTTCAAGTTCATCATTTGTTTCAATAAGATTAGATACCGCCCGGTAATGACATTTAAGGATTGAATCTTGCTTTGGTCGATTTCATGGGGTGATGAATTGAGTTGCTCTTGAAACAAATTGTATGAACGCTTCTCGACTTTACATATCGTGACTACATTATGCATATTATGAAATGCTGTGCTTGTGTGTAAACTCGAGAAGCGTTCCGAAGAACAAATGAACATGGCGGTGACGGTTAAAGTAAGTGAGCTACACGATGTTTAAATGGAGTTTCTACAAAGTACGGGTCATGACACCTCCAAAGGAGATTGTGGATGAACACAGTTATGGGTACTGTTTACCACCACAAGCGTAGATTTTGTGATTTTGGCTTGGTTTTTGAGGTGCCCATTAGAGCCGAGACGACATTTCGACCGGACAGGGAAATGTCTACCTAGCATATTTTTCGTAAATTTCCCGATTCATCAAGCCATAACTTCGTCAATACTTGGCCAATTTTGTTCATCAAGCACTCAATGGAAAGATAAATTATTTCTCTTTAAGGTAAGATATCCGTCAATGTTGTATAGAACCCATTTATTAAAATAATCACGGTTTTAAAAAAGTAGGTCCGTTTTTCTCGACCGCCGAGTTCATACCCTTGATACTATACATATAATGTTAGTTTGAAAAAAAATCGTGCCAGGTCCCTGTGGTTGTACATACCAAAACGATGAAATAATCTCGTAAATTTTGGTATGTTTCTGGCATGTGAAATCGACTCGTTCATCCCGATTTTTAGATTCTACATTTCGAATTCGCCCACAGTAAGTATTGAATTTAGACGAGACACAATGGAGCTCTCAGACGTGTGAGCTCATTAACTTTATCCGCGGCCAAGAAACATTACCAACAAAGCTAGATGTAATTAGCATTGTAATTAACACACCAATCAACATCAAAGGATTAATAGATATAAGACTACGTTATTGATTTAACAAGAATTAATCAAATACCATGAATTGTACCCAGCGGAAACAGAGAGGGTTCGTTTCGAATTGAATTGCGCGGCGGGAGATAGTTACACCAGTCACAGAGTTCTTTTGATGTTGTCACAGGTAACATTCACCTCGATCATTGTCACAGGGACCTGGCACGATTTTTTTTTAACTAACAGTATACATATATATATATATAGTATCAAGGGTATGAACTCGGCGGTCGAGAAAAACGGACCTTTTTTTTATAAACCGTGATTATTTTAATAAATGGGTTCTATAAAACATTGACGGATATCTTACCTTAAAGAAAAAATAATTGATCTTTCCATTGAGCGCTTGATGAACAAAATTTGGCCAAGAGTATTGACGAAGTTATGGCTTGATGAATCGGGAAATTTACAAAAAAATATGCTAGGTAGACATTTCCCTGTCCGGTCGAAATGTCGTCTCGGCTCTAATGGGCACATCAAAAACCAAGCCAAAATTACAAAATCTACGCTTGTGGTTGGGTAAACAGTACCCATAACTGTGTTCATCCATAATCTCCTTTGGAGGTGTCATGACCCGTACTTTGTAGAAACTCCATTTAAACATCGTGTAGCTCACTTACTTTAACCGTCACCGCCATGTTCATTTGTTCTTCGGAACGCTTCTCGAGTTTACACGCAAGCACAACATTTCATAATTTGCATAATGTAGTCACGATATGTAAAGTCGAGAAGCGTTCCGAGAGAAAAATGATTCATGGCGGTGACGGTTATAAGTAAGTGAGCTACACGATGTTTAAATCGAGTTTCTACAAAGCACGGGTCATGACACCTCCAAAGGAGATTGTGGATTGAAAAACACAGTTCTGGGTTACCACCTCAAGCGTAGATTTTGTGATTTTTTGACTTTGGTTTTTGAGGTACCAATAGAGCTCCGAGACGACATTTCGACGGACAGGGAAATGTCTACCTAGCAATATAAATATATTTTTCGTAAATTTCCCGATTCATCAAGCCATAACTTCGTCAATACTTGGCCAATTTTGTTCGATCAATATCCCTAGATGTACTACAATTAATTACAATTGAACGTACTTTGACTTTTTCATCCAAAGTATGTATCTGAACTCATGACCAATTTAATATTCATTTATTCATATAATTCACTCTGTTTAAGAAAAGGCATCTCTAATCATTGCCATTCGATTTGTTTTAAGGTTCAGATGATTAATTCGATAAACTTTAGTCGTTATCTGTTGATATGTTTTTTATGTTATTGAGCTTTTTCACTAAATGTGTTCTGGCCATATCCTTATCATATTTGTCTATCCAAATTTTAAGGGAAGCTACGGAATAAAGTTCGGGCAATGAAAACCAGTCTAAATCCGTTCATCGGCCTTCCAAAAGTCCTTAAATATCAATACCACGGTCAAGTTCTGCTTTTTTGTCCAGTTTTGACCAATGACATTATGGAAAAGCCCCATGTTTCAGAACAGTTGTAAGTTAAATTCGCCTAATTTGAAAGCGAGGCTGTTTTAAAATGTCAACAGGACAAAGTCAGCAGGGAGTCCTGTGATACAAATTAATTTCTTTTAATGCAGATCGATTTTAAGGAAAAAAATATTTTTCTGTTTGAAATATGAAATTATACTGGGGTAAATACTAATACCATTTTTTCCGAGTTTTGCCTCCCTTTGCCGACTATTTAGAACGTGACGTCATTAATACATTGTACATGCGGCGTAACTGCGGCGCGCATTGTAATTGACGTCATCAATTTTGACGCAAAACGACGTTCCTTCGATCATGGCGCGATGAAAAAGCTGGAAAACAAGTGGAATTTCATCATTTTTTTTTCTACTAAGTATGAGAGAAAAAGCATCAAACATGGGTCTGTGAGCCCGAGGCAAGCCTCGGGTTGACCGGCCAAAATCTTTCACTCGGTTTGAGATATCCCTGTCCACTTCACAGACCCATGTAAGATTCTAATATGACTGAAGGCAAGGCCTTAAAGGGCGCAGCCGGATGTTTCAGTAACCATTAATTATACAATGTAAAAAAGTTCAATTTATGGAAATAACGCAGCCGAATTGTCTTATTGGTTTGGTTTTTTTTTTTATTCGTATATTCACACTCTGTCCTTGTCCCAAAAGAAGGATATCCACAGCTCAACTCGATTTGCGCTCTTCTAAGAAGAGAAGTCTTCTCAGAAGATTTCCAGCCTGTAGACAGAAGAGCTTCCAGAAGTAGAAGAGCTACAATCGAGTTAGGCTCACATAAGAGAAAGAAGAAATTTTTGATAACTTTCCGAAACAGATATTCCGATTTGGGTCAGATGATTATATTGGAAGGTGGTCTATCACTTGAACGCTTGCAAATAAAGAGCAATAGCACTAAGCTTCTGCCGGATGAAGATTACGTTCGTCGGGTCAAAAAAAGCGTTTGAACCGCTTGATTATATATTGAGCTGACTTCAAAGCATCGCATTCACGCTGATGGGATTTTTTACAGTGGGTAAAAACATGGCGGCCGTAAACTGAAGCTGTCAGTGTGTAGGATTGAATTTTGAAGATAGTGTTTTCCTTATATTTTCATGTATGCGTTACCTTAGAAGTGCTTCGCGAGCTGCGCCCTTATTAATCTCATCCTAGTGTAAAGACAAGCTACACGATATCTTTGCACATGCTTAACAATTGTTTGACGTCGCAACAACAGTCTCATGACGTCACCACAACGATGAAATGACGTCACAAAGACGACTAAGACGAGGATTCATTGAGGTTACGTCATCCTCGCTTGCATAAGTGACACGTTTTATTAAAAAAAAAAAGAATCCTTCACCCTCTTTTGGGTGAGACAGGAGATCTCAACCCTCGGGATAAGATTCTTAAGCTGTCAAACACTCGGGAAAGCCTCGTGTTTGACAACTTAAGAATCTTACCCCTCGGGTTGAGATTCTCCTGTCTCACCCTAAGGGGGAAAGATTCTATTAATCCCACATTTCCTAACGTTAAAAGTACAACGATGAATTACATTGTACTATTAAAACGTACTATAAAACTTACACTTAGTTTCGCGTTGATGAATTTTACTTCACAATATTGACATTTTTAACATTTTAAAAAACTTATTATGTGAATTTCATTGCCCTGGGATCTCGGAATTATACTCAGGGAGAGGGTCAAATTTACCATAGTTTATATAGGGAAACTACGGAAGCGTATTTACACATTTATGAGCATAATATTTATTCAATTTTCATAGAAATGTAACAGAAGTAACGGAATCAAATACTCTTCATAGATTAAAAGGTTTAATTGAAAGCTCATCACAGACTGATTTTTCATGGGCCTGATAGGCCAATACATGGTGCTTATATACAGTGTATTTCTTTGTTTCATTCTGTATCCGAACTCCGGTGACCAATCAGAAAAAAGCATGGCTGACAGGTGGCTATGTTTTTTATTACTGCTATATAGACTTCATTTTTTAGTTTTCCCGTGTTATAAAACATTTTCAAGAGGAAAGAAAAAGGTAAAGAATTACAGAAATAGAGAAAAGATCCATCTTTGATTGGCATGATTTACATCAGTCAGTAGTGGGTACCAAGTTCATTAAACTTTAATGTGCAACTGCTGGGGCGTAGGAAGAAAAAGGGTCCTCCTGCACATTTTTGTGCTTCATTTTAGAAAATTTTGCCGCTTTGCGGCGCATTTCCTAAAACGTTCAAGCACGTAATGTTCAAACCTATCATAAAAAAATCCAATACACATAACATGAACTAGACTAAAAAAAAATCAAGGGATTCTACGATTTCAAAAATGCTTCTTAAAATATTAATTTGTTTTTACATGTCTTAGCAAGTTAATTACATTTTTTAAAATCAATTCATTATTTTTTTGAGTTAAACAACAATGTGCCGATGGTGTGAAGCCGGTATGTTCAGATCGAGCAGGGTTGCATAATGATATGGCGACATTCACAATTATAATTCATAAATGCAGGTAATTTTAAATCGAAAAATTACCACGTTAAGAACGTTTTAAAATCCTCAGAATACATCTTAAAAATCATCGAAGATATTCTAAATCGTAATATTTGTTCCCGGGGGAGACCCCCGGACCCCCAAAACACCAAAATCTCGCACATTCGGCGCTCGCAAAATCATCAAAATTCGTAAATTTTTTCGGGTGAGACCCCGGACCCCCCCCAAACACCAAAATTTTCGCGCATTCGGCGCTCGCAAAAATGATCAAAATACATCTTAAAAATCATCTTAGCCAATCTAAATCGTAATATTTTTGTCCGGGGGAGACCCCCGGACCCCCAAACACAAAAGTCTGGACCCTTCGACACTCGCACGCGCCATTTTGCATATATATTCATTAATTTCCTATTAGCGTCGCCACTGTCTATAGATGTGGATGTGTACAAGGATTATATGTAATGATTTATGAAAAAAGTACATAAAGTATATAATGGTTGTGTGTTGAATTAATCTCCTCCTGTGAGAGTGAAGTCTCAAGTGACCTATTGCAATTTTCTCTTGGTCGGCATCATCCAGTGTCTGTTGTAAACAATTTACAATCTTCTTATATTGATAACACAAGAACCTCATGCATGGACATGATATTAGGCCATAGCATGCTGGGATGAAGGGACACAAAGTTTGTTAAAATCAATAATTTTTGACCTATATGCCCAAGTCACAGGACTGAGACATATTTATTATTTGTCTAAAAGCAAAACATCATATTTATAACTGTGCATATCGGAATTCAGGTGACTGTTAGATCTATATCCTTATTTGCCTTCTGCTCATTCTCAACTCTCATCTATTTGTAAACAATTCAAATTCTAACAAACTTTACTAAACTTCAGTGGCTTCAGTTCCGAATCTCCCATTATATACTAACAACTAACACTTATCTTTGTAAAATTGGTCTCTCTAATAATCCTTATTGTTTGTTATGTGCTTTAGAAAGGGAGACAATCACTCATCTATTTTGGGAATGCGCTGAAGTTCAGGATTTTTTAGCTAATTTTGAAAGTCTTTTAGATATTCTGTTTATACCATTTGCAATTAATAAAGAAACTGTGCTTTTCGGAAAATTTAATCATAACGGAATATATCAAAGAATCGATAATGAGAAATTGTTCTTTTTATCAAACACTATATTTATAAAACAAGATGTTTACATGGTTCTTTAAATGTGATGGCTTTTTTAAACTGTATTAAAGACTATTATTATGTTCAAAGATATATAGCTTATAAAAAAGGAGAAAAAAAATTTAAAACATTTACCAAAGATTGGAAAAAATGGATAAAGCTAATAGAACTCACAAATCCCTGACAGTTGCACATATCTTTTATTAAAATAGAATATATATTTATTTGTTGTCATACATACATGTGTCATGCTTGCTTTTGATCAGGATGTTGAGCAGTAATTTTTTAATTCAATTGTAACTATCAAATATAGAATGACTATCTAACTTCTTGCCTCCTTCTTCTTTTTTTTTCTTTTTTTTTTTCTTTTTTTTCCCCCTTCTTTCTTTCTTTTTCTTTCTTTACTTTTTTTTTTTTTTAATCGTGTTTTCATTTAGTTGATTCATTATTCTTTTATATAAGAATATATCTACATTTAAATATTATACTTCACGATCTCTCGTTTCTAGTTCATCCCATTATCCCTTCTTTCCTTCCCAATTCTTTGTTCTTTTTTATTTTATTTTTTCTCTCCCTCCCCTCTCTCTATAAAAAAAATCAAACAATGAAATTATAATGATGAATGAAAGAATGGCAGAGTGAAAGGTGTGCATGGAAGATAACTATATCAATAATTCATGAATTTGTGATTGATGTAAAACTGATGTATTGTTTGACAAAAAATAAAAAATTACAAAAAAAAAAATTCTAAACAAACTTCTTCACCACAACATGGTTTTTCTCACTTTACAGCAAGTTCAAAAACAACAACAACAATAAAATTACAATCATGAATATTTAGTTTTGGTATTATATTATTTTTTTTTTTTTTTTCCAAATTTTCAGCAAAACAAACATGTTTCAAATTAAATTCATCCACATTTTTTATTATTAATATATTTAATCTGCATTTTTATTTGATAATAAAAATGAAAAAAAAAAACAAACAAACTCATATCATAGCAAATGTACATGGTTTGTCATAGTAATTCAATCAAGGGAGATAATCAGTTTTGAAGGATTTTCCACTTAGTGGAAAAGTTAAGATCATAATTCACTTTCTATGCATTATTCAACCAAAATTTAGACTGTACATTTTCTGGTCAACATCAATTATAATTTCAACACAACTTTAATTAGATGATTTTCAAGTAATTGTCAAGAATATACATGAACTTTGACATCTGGCACATCATAAATCTTCAATTTATCAATGTTTCACAATCAAAGTCTACTCTAAGCCTTCTGTAAGCTAACACAAACTCTGCCTTAGTGTGATATAATTCAAATAAGGTTCAAAACACAATGGAACACAACACTGTTTACACTGGAAAGTGGTTTCCCATCTAAGACGTCTTGAAACGGGACGTCCCTGATGTTGTGCACTGCTCTATATACAGTGGCGTAGGAAGATGGATGAAACGTGGGGGGGGGGGGGGGGGGGGGGGGGGGGGGGGGGGGGGGGGGGGGGGGGGGCGCAAAGGTCCTCAAAATTTTGTAACCCCCCCTCCCCCCCCCCCCCCCCCCCCCCCCCCCCCCCCCGCGTCGCACCTACAGGAGAAGATTAATTCAACACACAACCATATATACTTTATATACTTTTTCATATATCATTAAATATAATCCTTGTACACATTTATAGACAGTGGGGTCGCTAAAAGGAAATTAACGAATACGCAAATTGGCCAAATTAGCATGTGAGCGCCGAAGGTGCGAGATTTTGGGGTCTGGGGGTCGACCCCGGGAAATATATTACGATTTAGAATGGCTGAGATGAGGTTTACAATGTATTTTGATGATTTTTGCGCGCACCCGAAAGCGAGAGATTTTGGTGTTTTTGGGGATACGGGGGTCTCCCCCCGGGAAAAAAATTACGATTTAGAATGGCTGAGATGAGTTTCACGATGTATTTTAATGATTTTAAAGCTTTCTTACCATGGTAATTTTTCGATTTAAAGTAACCTGCATTTAGAAATGATAATTGTGATAATTGTGTCGTCATATCAATGTGCAAACCCTGCTCGATCTAAACATACCGGCTTCACACCATCGGCACATTGTTTTGTAACTCAAAATGATAATGAATTAATTGTCTTGCTAAGATATATAAACAAAGTAATCTTTAAGAGACATTTTTTTGAAATACAAATGTTGAACGTAGAATCCCTTAATGGAATTTTTAGTGTAGTTCATGTGTATTGAATATCGACTATTATAGATTTGAACATTATGTGCTTGAAATGGGCCGCGCAGCGGAAAATTTTTTTTAGAATGAATTACGATGTGCAGGAGGACCCTTTTTTCTTTCAATTATGCATTTAAAATCATTTCAGTCGGCGATGTAAAAAAAAAAAAACCCATGTTTGCCCCCCTCCGTCCTGGGGAAAGGGGGGGGGGCAGTTTTATGGCGGCTGACCCTGTTACTTAGATTTGTATGGCGGACATTTCTGTTACCTAGATTTGTATGGCGGGTGACGCTGTGACCTAGATTTGTATAGCGAGTGTCGCTGTGACCTAAATTTATAGGGCTTGTGACGCCGTGACCTAAATTTGTATGGCGGGTATTGCTGTGACCTAGATTTGTATGGCGAGTATTGCTGTGACCTAGATTTGTATGGCGGGTGACGCTGTGACCTAGATTTGTATGGCGGCTGACGCTGTGACCTAGATTTGCATGGCGTGTGTCGCTGTGACCTAGATTTGTATGGTGGGTGACGCCGTGTCCTAGATTTGTATGGTGGTTGTCGCAGTGACCTAGATTTATATGGCGGGTGTCGCTGTGACCTATATTTAAATAGTAGGTGTCGCTGTGACCTAGATTTGTATAGCGAGTGTCGCTGTGACCTAGATTTGTGGGGCTAGTGACGCTGTGACCTAGATTTGTATGGCAGCTGACGCTGTTACCTAGATTTGTATGGCGGGTATCGCTGTGACCTAGATTTGTATGGAGGATGATGCTTGACCTACATTTGTATGGCAGATGGCGATGAGACCTAGATTTGTATAGTGTGTGTCGCTGCGACCTGGATTTCAATTGAAGCAACAGACGCAATATCTCAAAGGATTCCTGGTCTGTGTCATTGTACTTTTTAGAAAGTACCACATCCTAACGCTACCTCTATAATGGAGTCTATGTGAATTACACAGACATCACCAACGCATCACCATATCCGTTATTTGATATCGTGGAGTCTTTAATAAATCCACATAGGAAACGATAATTACATGTTATTCCTTCAGACCAATTTGGGCACCACTATTATATTGTCGTCTACTCGGTTTATGAACATTTAACCCTTTAATCACATACGAAGTATGGAAGATATACTGAACCTTTGCAATCGAACTTTGCATCTAATGGCGGATCACATCCGTTCTCGATCGCTCACGTTCCGGATAAGACACTTCAAATAAAAAATCTATGTGCAGAACGGAGAAGTCAATCCGTTGAAGACGGTATAAATGTTTATACATATAATATTACGAACGAGAAAGCGTAACGGCTCTCTGAAGTGTATTAATTAGGTTAGTTGACAAAATTTCTACTTAGCAAAGCGAACGGAATATCATTATTCAGTGTTAATTTTAAAACACATTTTCCTCCGGATTTAGTCTTCAAATTATCATAATTAATTTTTAATTGTTTTTATACTAAATCCAACTCTGATTAGGAGATTTTTTTCTTCATGCTATGAAGAAAATATCCGAGAATAACGCGAAAATCCGACGTATTCATGACGTCACAATAGAGACGTCGACGTTGCGTATTAATTTAGAAAAAAAAAATCCATTGCAAAGTCAATAGAATCGTACATTTAAACGTATTTTATGTTATCAAATAGTCTGAAATATTGATTATAGGCATAGGTGTAACTATTTTTTACTTCATAGGGTTATGAAATAAATTTTGTTTGCAATTTTTTGTGAGAATCCGCTGCGCACAAAGTTTGCAAACAAAATATCTTTCATGTCTCTACGAATTTAAAAAATAGTTACATCAATGCTTAACTGAATGTAAAATTATAACAATAAAAATCGATGGTGTGCACAGTTAATTTTGATTTAGTCTATACTTATGTTCTAAAGTTACTAACATTTTGAGAATTACACTACTTACAATGCGTAGGTTTTAATTCTACAAAGACAAGTCAGAGCTCAAAAAGAATTTCGGCAGTACTGCCCAAAATCATGATACATTTTGTATTTACGTCTATGGTGCAGTAAAAAGAATGTGCGCGGTCAAACCAAGTAGCCAAATTGTGGTCTACCACTTCATTACACTTCTTTACGGTGAAATTATAAATTATAAAGTGACTTCTTCATAGATGTTTCATTTTAACATACATAACGCATAAACAATAGAATTATTACATTGCATAAATTCCGCGTTCATCTAAATGGTTATATTTAGCATCATACAAGTATACATGTTTGTCCATGCCTTTGAATGATTTTCATACCTTAATTAAAACCTTATGGTTTTCAACAGACTGCTGAATAAATAATAGCATCTCAAATTTTCTCCCAGTTATGGCGCATAAACTTTAAGGTTGATGGCCTGTCGTGACTAAACTATGTTACAATGTTATTCAATAATGATGGAATAAAAATGCATACTGGTAGTCACGATTCAGTTAATTTATTTTGTTTAAAGACATCACGTTCATCCTATTTTGTCTATTGATGGCAATGCCTCCACCGTCTCAGTATTATGGAATCTGAAACTATGGAATCTTGTTTCTATCAAATCCAAGATCATCTCCCATGGACGCTATAAAGACAAGTTTGTAACCCCATAAGCAACTTCGCTAGCCAAGGGTATTAGTCCGATTCTCTTTCTATTACCCTTGGCTTATCTCACATCAGAACGGGTGGTCCCGCACTGCGCCACCTGCTGGATCACCGCAGTTGCGCCCCTTCCATTTACGTAATAAGCAACCAATTAAAAAGCTCGTATCATTGTTGTATGGTTGAAAAAATGGCAGCGCCCTATGAAACACGCGTGTTGTTTGCGACAGATTCAAAATACCAAAGATGAACATGTGTGTGTGAGTCATTTGTTTATTAGTGAGTTCGGACACCAGTTTTTGCGTTTCATGCAGAAGTTCTGCAGTGTCCAATTTTGTAACGAGATCGTAGTATATCTTTTAATTGTTTAATTTGTGAAACATAAACCATGCACGTACTTTCCAATCTGTTTGGAGAGCAACGTCTTCAAGACGTTCATTTAGCTGGTATAAAACATCTAATTGATTAAATAGATAATAATATAACTTCGCTAAGAGTTGATGTTGACAGACATGCCTGATGCCTCATTATACAAATGTAGGTCACTATATATACTACCGCTTCAGTTCAGTTTTGTTGACAAATCAAAGCTGCGTTTTCATTGGTCGCCTGAACCTAGCCGCATCCAATCACAATTTGAAAGCAAAAACACCTGTTCTGAAGTGAGATATGCCAAGGGTAATAGAAAGAGAATCGGACTAATACCCTTGGCTAGCGAAGTTGCCCCATAAGATGCAACGGCCGCTTCCTTTGTCCATGACACTAAGCTTTGCATAGTGTCTCATAGGGTAATAATGGATTGACAAAACCCACGTACGCCACATTCGCCTCTGTAATTAAGCTCATTAGTGTTGTTGGTCTGATCGGGTACGTATAATACAGATAACAAATATCTATCTCTAATTTCTCTCCTAATATGGTTGTGATTTTATAAAAACAGCCATGCCTCTCTTTGTTCTTCTAAAGACTAGTTCGTAATTGCATACGGTGAAGCATACGGTGAAGCATACGGTGAAGCCTCTGTTGGAACAATAACCATATAGTTAGTCCTCTTTATGTGTCATTGTTCACAGCTCAGTCCAAGTCATCCTCGATACTCCAGGGGTTCCGATCACTTTCGATCTCTACACCCCTGGACTATCTCATAGTAAAACTGGAGGCAACAGAATAGAACAGGTAATTTAGTCATTTGATGTACATCAATAGAGCCGTATAACGGTACACTGTGGTTGACTGTGTGGCTTAGATGTTAGGCGTCGCTCTCTGTAGTCTTCAAAGGAAATCTTTGCTAGCCTGTGATTGGTCAAATGTTTTCCGCTGAGCTGCCTTCAATTTCACTATGAGATAGTCCAGGGGTGTAGAGATCGTAAGTGATCGGAAGCCCTGGAGTATCGAGGATGAGTCCAAGTAAGCAAACTCAAAACACAAAACTTTTGTCAATGAGTTATGTTAACATACCTACTTACTAGTACTGTTTGTTACAAAAGCAAAATTAGTTCAGTTAACTTCAGTTGAAAATGTTCAAGTCAAAGTTATACCTGAAAAGAGCAAAACAAAAAGTCAATTTTGGTCAACTTGACTTGAAATGTTCTTCGTATGAAATTGGCCTAAATATTAGGTAATTTCCAGGTGAATTTAAACCATTCTCTTTTCAGTTCAGATTTACAGATATCATGGCTGTGTACGACGAGTTTGTCTTAGCGTCGGTAAGTGTGTCTTTAGTATTTTAATACCAAGTGATTCCCATCCATCTACCCCCTCATCCCCTTGTGTGCATCCTCGATACTCCATATCTTATAATCGATAAAGGTAGGTGTCGGTTACAAAGCGAGGTTTCTGCAGAAATAAGAAGCCGATTTTTCCATAGCATGGCTAGATTTTGAGAGAATTTGACAAGGAACACGCACTTCCATTCCTCTGGATCCATCATTACGTTGTGTTCCTTTTCAAATTCTCTCAAAATCTAGCCATGCTATGGAAAAATCGCCTCCTTATTTCTGCAGAAACCTCACTTTGTAACCGGCCGCCATCTTGTCCACTCCAGATCGGGTACACCGCAGAAAAAAAATACGATTTAGAATGGCAGAGATGAGTTTTACGATGTATTTTATGATTTTTAAGCGTTTTTAACGTAGTAATTTTGCGAAGAAAAAATAACACTGAAACGGATTAATCCATATTGCAGATTGACAATTACCTATATTTAGAAATTCTAATTGTATATGTCGTCGAAGGCGCGATAATTTTTGTGTTTTGGGGGGTCCCAAGGCGAACAATTTTTTTTGAGAATTGATTGATGTGCACGCAGTTGCGTTTTTGCGTCAATGGTAGCTACGCCACTGGACTCAAAGACCTAATAAAAGTTTCCATTACATTGAGCCTAATTAAAATTGGTTTTTAAAATGGTCACTGTGAAACAAGTATTTTTGTACTACAAAATTATTCTTAATTACATTGATAAGAGCATTGATATTCAAAGAGTGACTAAGACAGCCGGTTTTATATATACAATGTTTCCTAACAATTAAAATTTCATTGTCAACAGAGCTACAATTTTGTAAAATTATTCCAAAAAGAAATAAATCTTTATTATAAGCTACGACTGAAATACAACGATATATTGCTGTATATATATATATATAATATCGACTTAAGTTTATAGACATCACATCTAGATCGACTTTCTGCATCTTGACATCTCTTGTTAGCGACTTAATAATTACGACAACTTGTGATATTATCTAAACATGTCGACATTTACATGACGATATGTTTAGTTAAATGTTGTCAAGTCGACTTAAGTTATGTCGACAAAATGACATTTTACACAACAAGTAGAGGTCCATATACGTTTCCGTATATAACACACCTGGGTGTAAGTGGAATGTAATTAACTTTGTAAATAGCATTGTTTTTTTTTTTCAAACGCGACATTATCTATATAAACAGGAATGCTGCTCTTTCACAATTGACCGCAAACTCGCGCTGCATATGAATTAGTGTATCGAAGGCACCGCGAAAAGATTACCGCTAAAATAAGTAAGTTCACAGTTTTAATGTTCATGTTTTAATAGAATCTGATAAACGGCATTCAAAACATTATTCTTCTACTTGATCTTTTTCTTTTTTTTTCTTTTTGGTTTTTTACTTTCATGTAAATTTCTGTATAAATGAAAAATAAGGAGGATAGTTTTGTCATATCAAGTCCAGTCAGAATCCAATTATTTTATTATTCTAAGCAAAAACATATAGTAGCAAGGAGTGCCGATCTGCTTTCATAAAAATGGATTTACCCCACAAATGTCACAAAGTGTATAGAACGAACCATAAAAGGACGATTTATTAGTCTAAGGAGGTAATCGATGCAGGATGATAACGCTGGCTGGTGACAGCTGTGTCAGTGTAACATCTGTCTTTTTTTTCTCCATAAAACCAAGATTTGGCTTACCGAGTGCACTATTTGTAGTGGTTTGTGTTATTGAACTCACTAAATTCCATAAAAAATCTTTCATTGACAACAATATGGTATCATTTCTAAGATAAAATAGTGTATGGACCTAATATTCTAAGATAAAATAGTGTATGGACCTAATATTGTAGAAAGTTAAAAAGTTAAAGATAACTCACCGTTGTTGACGTCTACCATTAGTTTGAGACTGTTACATCGCCTACTGACCATCAATGATACTTATCATTTGAACATTAATTGGTTTTTAATCGTGTATATACATATGCCTAATTAACACAAAAAATAATATAAAATATTTTATTTTGCTTTTGGTGCATGCGCAGTTGGAACTTCATTCCATATAGAACATATAGTGCCACGGAATTTGTTTAATAATATTTTTGATCTTGAAGTAAAATTAGAAGCTCAAACTTTTCAATGATGGTAATGATGTAAAGTAAGTAACTTTTATATTACTGGAGAAAAATACCTATTCGTCTGCTCCTGTTTTTGATAGAGAAAAATACCATTTGTCAGCGGTGGGGCATCTTTAAAGTTTTTTTTCATACATTACAGAATTTATAATCAAATATTTAATTTGATCATTTAAGACTATTTACTGAAATAAACATTTTTATAAATGTCTTAAATTAATTAAGTACCGTCCTTTTCTGAACATGATGTAACTGTTAGAGGTTAACTTATACAAACGATTCCGCTTGAATAGGGTAATTTCCAGAGGAAAATATTCCGTTAGGCGGAGATGGCATTCTGCACCTCCTTTGTTTGACTCCTACATGTATCATCTTATATGATGTTTGCAAACTAATGGAGAGTTTATGCTTAGGCCAAAAAAAAATTATGTCTGGTTAGGGTTACCCGACCGACCCTAATTTTTTTTACCCCCGACGCTAATTTTCTTTTCAAACTTTCTACGAAAAAAAAAAATAATTAAAAAGTCGGGACTCCGGTTCCGGCCATCATTTTAGAGTGAAAGACACTAAATTTTTTTTCAAATCCTCACGACCGACCGACCCTATTTTCATTTTTTTTTTTTTTTTCAATTTAACCCTTAACAGACTTTTTTGCCTTATGAGTGTGCGGTGTAGTACTGGTACCTGTATAATATACAATGTATTTTTGTATCTATAAGTCTAAAGGCTCTAAGTTAATAATTTTGACAAATCAGTAGGGTCCCGCTAAATTCTTATCCACCAAGCTATCAGAATCCACCACAAGCAACTGCAAGTCTATCATTATATCAGAAATAGCAGGTGCAATGAAAGTCAATGTTCATTATTAACCCTGCTAGTCTGTTTACTTTGTCATGAGTAATCATGGGATCTAGTCGTTGTAATATCTAAAAAAGAAACTGAAATATTGACAAATGTTTTTACTGCTCAATGTACATTATAAACAATCGATACCGTGATGTGTGTAGTTTTGTATTTGCTAGCGAGTAGGATATATGGTAACGCAGTATTGGAATGAATTTAATTACACCTGAAATATAATTAGTTCTGCTCAAGTACAGGTATTGTTATTTTATCATATATACACGTTTGCATATCTAGTGCACAGGGGTCTGAGAATTAGTTGCAGTTTATGTACATGTAAATAATAAATGGACACTCTGGTGGGTCCACATTTATATAAACTGCAACTATCAGACCCCTGAGATCAAGTGTACACAAATTAAGTACGAAGAGTCAAAACAACCATAAGGTTGGACATTGATTAGTTTCTGTAACGTTTATATAGATTATATACATGTGTTCTCTCTTTCTTTATTAATTTATCTATATATTTCTCTTATTTATTGTAATATTAGCTCACATCAATATGTATTGGTATCAAGTTTATAATTGGACTGGTCCATCATGATGTAGGATCGTGCCAAATACATGTACCACGGAGCTCATACAGTTTTGTATGGAAAATGCGGGAAAACTTTTAGCTCCCTAAAGTCTATCATCGGTCCCTGCAACCTATAGCTAGTGACCTATCGTATAAAATGATTCATATTTTCATTTTGGGTCATTGATTACATTGTGCATATACATTCCCATTACACTGAATTGCAGACAAATCTTAACGTCAAAAATATTTTATTTACATGTATGTAGCACTTTTGTTTATCGCAGATTTTAAATTCCAATTATATTTGTTAAAATAACTATAGATTTGTTTTTGGTCAAAATTATACCAACAAAAACGAGTATTAGTTAAGGTACACTAGATTTGCGAAACAAAAATCAAAAGTTTCTTAAAAACAATAATTAAATAATATACGAAAATGTACATAATGACCGTGGATGTTATAATACCGACCAAATGCAGGATTCCCTGCGTAAACTATGTTAACAGCGAAGAATCAACTGACGCGCGGTATATTTGGACGACAGCTGGAAACGTTTTTAATTAAAATTAAATTGTTAGGAAGGTGATGGTAAGTGTAATATTAATGGTAAATTAATAACTTTTATGACTCTATAAAATTATCAATTTCGTTTTACATTCCCAACATTAAAAAAAACCTGAATTTTCGCTAGTCACGTGAAGTTCTTTATAAGTAATTCTCTTCCATTTTTTTTTCTTGTAGGCCTATTTGCTACATATGTATATCTTTGTGTCGGATAATAGGCCTCGTCTAGTGATGAAAAAGGTGCTCCCTGTGGCTTCCGGTTAATTCGGTCATTGTCGGGATTTCCCGTTGACTAAACGTACATGTGGACCAATCACGTTTCGCCACCGCACGAACTCCGTCCACGTTGTGTTTACCGGCATCGGAAGAGACACACAGTGATAACACGAGAAGGAAGATAGTCGAAATGTTGAAATTCGCCGGACTTTTGGTGTTGGCATCGCTCGCCTATGCGAGTGATGTGCTTGTTTTCGATGACACTAACTTTGAAACTGAAATTAAGAAACTTGATTTAGTTTTAGTCGAGTTTTATGCTCCATGGTAAGTAGCAGAAATAGGCTTCCTTAATCGTCCGATTATCTTGGCATGACTTATTCTGAAACGTAAACTGGCCTACAGATAAACATGTTCCGTAATAACATTTCGTAAATAATACAATATATGTCTCAGAATATATTCATGTGTCAAACTTAATGTTTGCGATGTCTATGTAGTCTGTGTAGGGCCAAAGACCTATAGGTAATTCCTGTTCCACAGAGAAATGAAAGGGGGGGGGGGGTGAATTAAGTTTTTTTCTTCTTTTTCCTGCCTCAAATTATATTGTTGTGACAATGATGTTGCTGCTAAACATATTAATTGGAGATAGATCTATAGTATTTCATTGAATGGATTTTCTTTTTTTATTTAAATGGATTCAGTGGCTTCACTTGAGTGGCCTTGGAGTTGGGTATTAATTTGTGTTTATAATCGTCTGCTTCCGTGATATTAATATTTGCAACGACTGACTGTATAAGACAGTCAGTTTAATTCAATCCAATTCAACTTTATTGCTTCCTTAACTGTTACATGCATACGAAAGGGATCAATAGCAAAACATACATGTACATAACACACATGACAGTAAATCCCACGAGTCACCACTGTATTGATAGTGATAGAACGGTGACTTGTGGGTATTCAGCGATGACATATTTGCATCTATACTCTGCCAAATGCATGTGATTTTACTTTTGCAGAGTTATGGCCCTTCATTGACTGTGTATCCATTCTTGCCATAGCATGCATACTTGTAATGTATGATATCACGCAAATTTTTAGATAACCTTTTGTGAAAATCGCCATGGTAGTGTCTAGCCAGAAAATGACCCTATTGACATAAGTTTGCTTGGTGATAGTACCGATACAGGTGTGATGGCGAGAACTGAACTGGTACGAGATCTGGTCGCCTGCCAGTAGGGCCTTTGACTTATCATGCAACAGACTTCATTACTTGTTTCGGTTGTTTGACAGAAATGTTGTTGCATAACTAAATAAAATCCATGGAAGGTGGTCTAAAAGTCTTAGTGGTGGGGGATGGCTATAATGTAAAAAAAAAAAAAGCAGGTCAGTCATCAGTGTCCCTTGGCTTTTGCAAGGCTTTTTTAAACATTATTAACGGCCCAAAATCAGCCCCATTCCCCATGGCAAACCTCTCAATATTTTCCAATTCAAGCCTTAAATTTCCCAAAATCAAAATTTATTGAAAACTATCCAAAAATATTGCATTCATGAATTTTGTTGGTTAAGACATTAAATATTTGTGAATTGGCTTCAGAAAAGAACATAACTACATTGGAAATAAAAACTATTATTTGTTAGGCTTTATTTCATATTTCATAATTTTTCCCAAATCCTGGTTCCCAAATTCAAAGCCACAGGCGGCTGGCCCCATCCCCAAAGCAGTGACTCAGTGGCTATGGTTCAGTTAGTATCACTCCAGTGATCTGGATTTGATTTGTATTTAAAATGAATTATTGAATTATATTTTACCTGTTATGCAACACTAACTACAGGAATTACCATGGGAACATATTGTCTCCAGACTTGATATTTGTAAGTTGATAACAAAGCAGAATGACTATTTCATGATTAGTACACCAAGTTACAATTTGCTATTTTTTAATGATGAACTAATGATGTATTGTTTCTTGTGTTCAGGTGTGGCCATTGTAAAAATTTAGCCCCTCACTATGAGAAAGCTGCCACAACGCTGAAGAATGATGATATACCAGTGCCACTCGCCAAGGTAAGGAGAACGGGGAAACTTGTGTTGGGATGACCGTCTCTAAAACTTTGTACCCAGCGATGAAGATTGGGGCATGTCAGAGACAATAGATTGAATCTACTCATCTTGTCTTGTCAAAGGCATATGAAAAGAAACAATTAAGAATCTGTAAAGCAATCTACATGAACAGGGTTACAGTTGAAGAAAACCAGTAAATATACTTTTATTCCAGCATACCATTAATTACTTCATTAAAATAACAAAATACAGCAAATACATACTCTTTCTTAAATTTTAACAAAACATGCCACACTAACTGATTGAACTTTTGATAATCAATAAGTTTGTGTGTCCAATTAATAGTTGTGATATTTCTGTCAATTTTTCCAACATTATGGGAAACAGCATGTGGTCAATATCTAATCAAAGTACTGGAAGTGCTGAAAGGTTAAGGCTTAATAAAATAATTGCAGAGCGTCCGGACTATATATACAGTACTGTATAACCCCTGTAACTCGAACCCGCATTCCGCGAATACTCCACATTCGTCGAACTGATCTCATGGTCCTGACCATGTTCCTATATGTTTCATATAACAAAACCCCGGATAGCTTGAACAGCTATTCGTCGAATACCCCTTATTCCTTGAACAGATATATATTCCCGTTTCATCTAATACAAAGTATTTAACCATGTATTCATCAAATAGGTGTTCAACCATTAAAACATTTTCAAAAGCCCATATTTATGTAATTAATATATATGTTTTAAATTTGATATTGCTATATCATAAAACAGTAACACCTTCTTAAAAATTTTAAATGCAAAAATCATTGTAATAAAAATATCATTGCCACAATTGTGACCAACCTCGGATCAGTCAAATACCTTGTATTCCTCAAACTATTGATCTGATCTTCTGCTGTTCGAGTTATAGGGGTTTTACTGTAATAGGTACAGTGCAAACACGATAGGCATTAATAATAGATGAGTTCATAATTTTGATCCTTGAATTGGGTCATCAATGAATTGTCAAAAAAAACCAGAAAGTATTAAAAAATTGGAATGATACAGAAATGATTAGAACAAATTATATAAAAAAACAACAACATTATTTTAAACTTCTACATCTCTGTTACAGGTGGACTGTACTGAAAATACCGCAGTATGTGGCAAGTACGGTGTTAGTGGTTACCCTACCTTGAAAATCTTCCGTGGAGGAGAGTTCTCCAAAGACTACGAAGGAGGCAGAGATGAAGGTAATGGCAATTCTTAATAGAATAAACAAATATAATTACCAGAATTATTTCTGTTTTTTTTTATATACCTGGTCTAATATGGACCAAACAATGAATGTTATTTGTCGCATTCAATCCAGTTTTAAAGGTGAAAAATTGTACTAAAGTTCATAATTATAATGATATGGGTTAAAATAGTTACAAATATGCTTGAATGAAAGTCTTCAAATTTGTGTATAAAAATGACTCAAGATGAATTTATAAAAAAATCATTAAGTATAAGTAATTGACATTTTAATAACACGACTGATGTGAATCAATTACTTTTAGATTAAGTATTCAAATATAATGACTCATCAATATTATTTCCGAAAAAAGGAAAATAGAGAGGTATATTGCCATAAAGAATAAATATGATAATTGCAATTCGATGAACAATTTTTTGACGTGTGTTTATTTTTATCATAGCTGGCATCCTCAAAGTTCTAAGGAAAGAAGCTGGACCATCTGCCACTGAACTGTTAGATGTTGAGGCAGCAGAAAAATACCTTGGCAAAAAAGAATATGCCTTAGTTGGTAAGAAACGATTGGGATAATGTATATCAGATTAATTCAGTTCAGGATCAAATCAGATTTTGGTTGCGACAAAGTGGAGGGGTTAAAGGATTGGATTAAGAAGGATTTTGCTTGAGATATTATGAGTGATAAAAGTATAAAAATGTATAGCGTAATATAGTATCTTTATTGAAGTTGTATTCTGTTTCTTATAACATGACAATTTCCCAGACTCCAGATTACATCTAAAGAAAGAGATGGTGGTTTTTCTGAACATACATGTTAACTTAGAGGAATAATGGTATCTACAAATTAATACACATTTTATTGCTACTTAGTAATAAAAATTAGTTCAATAGAAGCAAGTATTTATCCTAAACTCATTCGATTTTTTCAGGTTTCTTCAAAGACACCTCAGATTTAAGTGCATTCAAGAAAGCTGCTGATGTACTGAATGAAAATGTTCGATTTGGTTACACAAGTGATCAAGCTGTTATGGATAAACTTGGATATTCTGAGTAAGCATTACTACCAAAACCATTTTACTGGAGGATTTCCAAAAATTTCAACTGTTTTAGTGTTACAGTGGTCAAAGAGACTTAAACAAGAAATGTGTTTTTATGGTTTTGAGTGATAAAATGTAATAGATATTAGGAGAAGGGCAGGGATTAGGTCTTGCATTAATTATTTAAATCTTTAAGTTTTGGAATCAGTTAAACAAATCTTTATTGAATGAATTATCTCCCCTAGACTGTGTATGAGTTTGATCTGAAGGGACATCTCCTTGCTGATCTACATTCATATGACTTTTATAAATATATGAGTTTTGACATCTATGAAAGAGCAGACATTTGCTTATTGAGTTATTTTCCAGTCTTATTTTGTTGTACAGTATACATTATTAAAATTAACGCTTGAATTATCTTGCTTTATATTACAGTGAAGTTGTCTTGTTCCAACCTAAACATTTGAACAACAAATTTGAAGATCCTGTTACCAAGTTTGATAAGAAGGTGACAACAGATAACCTCAGGAACTTTATTGCCATCAATGTGTAAGTCAAAAGTTACAAATGGAATTTCATTGTTTGCTTTATATACAATCACTCTATCATATGCTGTTTGTCAATTTTGCAACAACTGTTGTTCAATTAAAATAAAATTTCATCTTGGAGAAAAACTGATAATGGAAATCTTCAAAGTTTCTAAATCTTAATGAATATAAGTGTTGATTTTTTTTTAAATCACACGTCTGAGAAGTGTTTAGAAAAATATGTCGAGCTTTAATGAAACTAAAATTAAACATAACACAGAAGACGCTGCTTCGATTCCAATGTAATCTGACATACTGTAGTACAGTACGTCAGATTACATTAGAAGGATAATTTTGGATTCATGAAAAATTCTTCTTTCGCCAATGCTGTTTTTAAATCGCCAAATGCATTTCAAATTCGCCTATGGCGATCGGCAGAGTGAGCCCTGTGTACACTCATTTCCTAATAGTGATTCTACCAAAGTTTTGAATTATTTCATTATTTGTTCACAGGCTTGGTCTTTGCGGCCACCGTACTCAGGGCAATGCTGGATCTTTCACAAGAAGGCCTCTCGTTGTTGCTTACTTTGATGTCGACTACGTAAAGAATGTTAAAGGAACCAACTACTGGAGAAACAGGTAATTAAGTGATGTTTTCTTCCCGACACTGAACAATAGATCATGAAAATTATGGCACCAATAATTTCAATAGTGTACACATGCGATTTGTACCATTACAAACCCTTATTATCTTGTTAAAACTGAATGCAATAATTTTGCAGTGTGTTTTGAATTTGTGAGGTTAATTTTTGTGTTTTCCTTTACGGAGCATATTCTTGGAAGTTAGATTTCATGGTTCACTAATTTCCTATATTTTTTTAACTATCAATAATTAGATTGATAACAAATTTCTGAATATTTTGTTGGTGTTTATAATTCAAAGAATTAAGTGAAAATGCGAATATAGTGAAAGCAAACCACCCATGAAATTTGACCTCTATGCAGCATTCTGTCTGCATAAATGAGCTATGTGCAAAAAAATAAAGGTTTTTGTTTTTATTGGAATTCTTTCTTGAAATACATTTAATATCATAAAAAAAATCCTTCTCAGAGTGATGAAGGTGGGAAAGAAGATCCAGGATTCTGGTAAGGAGGTATACTTTGCTGTAAGCAACACTTTGGAATTTGAACCCGAATTGAAGGAATTTGGAATGGATGGCGATTTGGAAGGAGTACAAGTCAACGCACGAGACAGTCGCGACAGAAAATTTGTCATGACAGAAAAATTCTCGTAAGTTAATTATTTTACTGTTTCTCAAACTTCTGACCTTTTGAAAATAACTTGCCTGAGATACACAGGAATAAGTTATTTCTAAGAAGAATGCTTCCTAACAATTCTTGTTACCGCTATTTCTCAGAAAGTACAGAAGGGATCTTTCTCAAATTTCATATGTAGGTTCCCCTAGGACCCTAGTTGTGCATATTGCATTTTGGGACCGATCGGTCAACAAGATGGCCGACAGGCGGCCATCTTGGATTGGATTTGATAGTTAAAGTTTGTTACCGCTATTTCTCAAAAAGTGCTGAAGGGATCTTTCTCAAATTTCATATGTAGGTTCCCCTAGGACCCTAGTTGTGCATATTGCATTTCGGGACCAATCGGTCAACAAGATGGCCGACAGGCGGCCATCTTGGATTTTGTTAGTTAAAGGTTGTTACCGCTATTTCTCAAAAAGTGCTGAAGGGATCTTTCTCAAATTTCATATACAGGTTCCCCCAGGACCCTAGTTGTGCATATTGCATTTTGGGACCGATCAGTCAACAAGATGGCCGACAGGCGGCCATCTTGGATTTTGATAGTTAAAAGTTTGTTACCGCTATTTCTCAAAAAGAACTGAAGGGATCTTTCTCAAATTTCATATGTAGGTTCACCTAGGACCCTAGTTGTGCATATTGCATTTTGGGACCGATCAGTCAACAAGATGGCCGACAGGCGGCCATCTTGGATTTTGATAGTTAAAGTTTGTTACAGCTATTTCTCAAAAAGAACTGAAGGGATCTTTCTCAAATTTCATATGTAGGTTCACCTAGGACTCTAGTTGTGCATATTGCATTTTGGGACCGATCGGTGAACAAGATGGCCGACAGGCGGCCATCTTGGATTTTGATAGTTTAAGTTTGTTACCGCTATTTCTCAAAAAGTACTGAAGAGATCTTTCTCAAATTTCATATATAGGTTCCCTAGGGCCCTAGTTGTGTATGTTGCATTTTGGGACCGATCGGTGAACAAAATGGCCGACAGGCGGCCATCTTGGATTTTGATAGTTTAAGTTTGTTACCGCTATTTCTCAAAAAGTACTGAAGGGATCTTTCTCAAATTTCATATGTAGGTTCCCCTAGAACCCTAGTTGTGCATATTGCATTTAAGGACTGCTCCATAATGCTTTTTGGGACTGATCGGTAAAAAAGATGGCCAACCGGCCGCCATCTTAGATTTCATTGTTGAAGTTTGTTACCACTTTTTCTTAGAAAGTACTATAGCGATCTGTCTCAAATTTTATATGTAGTGTGTTTGAAAAAGTTTGAAAAGCAGGGAAAAGATCCTCTTTCCATTGTCAGACATAAATCATTCTTTGGTGGGCGCCAAGATCCCTAAGAAGAATGCTTCCTATTTTTTCTTTTGGTATTTGTGTTGAATGCAATTTGTTACTGGAGTTATAAACAAAATAAGATATGAAATTCTCTGATAACATCACAAATTTTATGTTGTCAGTCAGGCCTTTTCTTTCACACTGGAAATATAAAATCGTATTTGTTTTGCTTTATTTCATATTTTATAATCTTTCCCAAATCTTGGTTTTGTTGCACATTTTCCCAAATTCAAAGCCATGTGCTCCATTTTCAAAGCAGTGAGAAAAAGCTCTGTCATTTCATATATGTAGTAAAATTCAGATGTATGTTTTTAAATGCAGAATGGATACATTTGAGCAATTTGTCAACGATTTCTTAGATGACAAACTTGAACCTTTTATGAAATCAGAAGCAGTCCCAGCTGACAACAGTGGTCCAGTGAAGGTATGTTTTTTTTATAATTTTAATTTTATACATTTGACAAATATATTCATCCTTAGTGTAATAAATCTTTCTGAAATTGATTTATTAAAGATCCTTATCACTCTTTAATTACTCAGATGGACATGAAACTCTGTATTGAAATGGGAATTAAAATAAAAGTAGTTAAAAGTAATAAAAAAAAATCCCATGTCAGCAAAAAGAATTTAATCAGTTTTTGTTTTCATTGTGCGTAGAAAACATTTTGATTAGTAAATTTATTTTTCAGGTTTTGGTTGCTAAAAATTTTGATGAGATAGTTACTGATGACAAAGATGCACTGTTAGAATTTTACGCCCCATGGTGTGGACACTGCAAGTCACTGGAGCCTAAATATAATGAATTAGGAGAGAAGGTAGGTCAGAAAACACAACTCCTTCTTTTTAGATTGATTTATTAAAACACTTAACTGGTTTTAAATCAACAATTAGATATAAAATATGAAATTAAATTTTTTTATTAAAAATGAAGGTTGGAAAAATACATATGTCATATTCACATAAAATATTGCATTATGATGATAGAATCTTATCATCCATGACATATAAAATAATTCAATTGAGCCTATATCTGGATTTGTGACTCGATCTTGTTAATGTAAAATTGGAATTCTTTTTTCCAACAGCTCAAAGATGTCTCTGATATTGTTATTGCTAAAATGGATGCCACAGCTAATGATGTCCCCAGTCAATATGAAGTCAGAGGGTGAGTTTTAAAAAAAGTTTGAAAAATTTCATAGCATTTACAATGAAATAAGATAAGCTTTTAAAAGACAAATATAAAATAAGAAGGGGAAAATCATATTAACGGAAAATCAGGAAGGCTACAACACCTGAACAGTTTTTGATATTAATTGGCAAGTCAATTTTAACTCATCATTTTCAATGAATTTACAATGAAAATTGTCTGTTTAACATGGCATCAAACTAAATTATTTTTATTTTCTTCTTTCAGCTTCCCAACCATATACTTTAAACCAAAAAATTCTCCAGCACGAAAATATGAGGTGGGTATTAACATGATATACAATTTATGGGGTCTAACATTATATACAATTTGTTGTCTAACATGATATACAATTTGTTGTCTTAACATGATATACATATCATATCATAGCATGAACAAAATATTTTTGGTTTCCGAAAATTGTTATTGATTCCATTGATTTTTCTCACCCAAACTATTTGATTAATTTGTTGATTTTTCTTTCTATAGGGAGGCCGAGAAGTAAGTGATTTCTTGAAGTATTTGGAAACCAACGCCGAAAATAAGGCTGGCGTCAAGGCAGCCATGGGCGGCGAGAAGAAAAAGAAGAAGAAGAAGACCGAATTATAAATAAATAAACACTTAATGAGCATGAATGTAGATATAAAGTGAAAATGTGCAGATGAAATGAAAGAGGTACATGATTATCATAAATATTACAACCTATATTCCCATCCTTCTTAGTGTAAATGTTATATCTACTTTCATCGTCATTATAATAGCTGTTATTGTTCATTCTTGGTAAGTAAATCTTTCAATTTAGTGGGACATAGCTTTTACAAGGATTCCATTCGATGTAACGTTTAAAATTCCAGGTCTGAAATGATGGGAAACTCCTGTCAACAGGGGAAAATAAGACGTTAAAAATTTGATTTTCAGGCCTTTACTTGCATTTCTGGTAGGTCATTATTTACTGTTTATAAGAAATCACATCTAGCAGTATTCATTTGGATATAGTTCTACATACATACTGTATATAGCTGCAGCTGGCGCAGGGTGAATGCCCTAGGCGGGAATCTTTGTATGAATGGAAGGAATTTGAGAATGTGCGAATGAGTCTTTTTGTTTTTGTCTGGGGGTAGAGTATTTATATTTTTAACAGGATAATTCTGAGCTTTACTGATTGTGTTATCATAGATTTTCGTAAGGATTTTAATGTTATATGCTTTACTGATTTATGAAGAATGTATTATGAAATGTATATACATGTGAATCTTTCTACATCTTGGTAGTGTTACTGAAATCAAAATGCAGTCTCATCTCCACTGGTTCTTCTTGAAATCAATCAATCATAAATCTATACTAAACAAGTTCCAAAGTTTTTGATAGGTTCTCTTCAATATTTGAATGTATGTATCATTTACTTTATATTATATATATATACAGTGGAAGAAAGAAGTGCAAGTTTGGAAGAATGAAATCTATACAAATTGACAGTTAACCTTCACAACTGAAACATTAAATTAATTTAAACTAACATTGTTTGTCTGTTGTTGTTTTTTGTCTCAAGGTAATTGTAATCATTGTAATATCTCCAAACTGAAGAAAGGATGATTGAACAGTTCTCCTTGGAATACCTTTATATGTACTTCTTCCTGGAACTTCATATATGGGTCATCTATGCGAGCTAGTTTTGTCATATACAGTAAGTAGGTCACTGTGACCTACATTTTGTTTTAGTTTTTTAGCCTACCATTATCAGATGATGGTTGTCCGTAAACAATCCTTATTATCACAGTTTCTCTGAGGGATCTGCCTCGAATTTCATATGTAGGTGCCCGTTGGGTGCCCGTTGGTGCACATCCTGGATACTCCAGGGGTTTTGATCACTTACGATCTCTACACCCCTTGACTATTTCATAGTTAAACTGAAGACAGCTCAGGGGAACAAATCTGAACCAATCACAGGCCTACAAAAACTTTCTTTGAAGACTACACAGAGAGCGATGCCTTACTTCAAAGCCACTACAGTACTTCAAAGCCACACAGTCAACCACAGTGTACCGTTATACTGCTCTTTTGATGTACACGAAAGGTCAAAATACTTCGAGAATAGCAGCAATATACTTTGAATATTGAAATCCAAGATCGGCCATATTGTAGACCAATCCGTCTTCAAAAGTCCAAGAGGAATCTACTCTGAAAAAAGTTGGTAACAATAATTAATTTTAAGTATTGAAATCAAAGATGACTGTCTGCTGGCCTAACTAATCAGTCTCAAATGTAATATACACAATCAAAATTTGAAACGGAACCCTGCAGCACTTTCTGAAAAATATATGCAACTTCAACTGTTAATAGACAAACAGCAATTTTATGATGGTAGGCTAGAAAGAACAGGGATCTCTGAAACATGTAGGTTCCTCTTGGTCCCTAGAGTTCTGTCGTCATGATCAGGAAACAACATGACCGATAATATAAGCAGCCATCTTTTATTTCGACCCATTCTTACAAACACAACACGGTATTGAATTTGACAATAGAATTGTGTTGCTTTGCTGCTATGTACACTTTGTCGGGTTTCCCAATGTATAAACAATATTATCAAAGGGAAAAGTAGAGATACTTCTTTCCATTGGCTGACGCAGATCATTCAAAAGTGGGCACCAAGATCCAAGGATCCCTCTAGGATTTTGTTTGGATACAGAGGAGTCACAAAATATAACTTGTCAATCAAACCTGATTAATGGCTAAGAAAACTTCTATTTTCACGTCTTCAGTAATTTCAACATATCCACATATATCTTAATTCGCAAACAATGGCGCTTAGTATGTTTACATTTTGTAATTACATGTCAACACAATTACTTATGAAACATTTCAATTTGAGTTTTGAGTTATCTTGCTAAATTATGCCAAAATTGGTATCTCACAAAAATAAAGTAGTTTTACAGTAACCCATCCTCGATACTCCAGGGGTTCCGATCACATATCTCTACACCCCTGGACTATCTCATAGATGGTCTAGGGATGTAGAGATTGTATGTGATCGGAACTCCTTGAGTATTGAGGATGACATTACCTATGAGGAAATTAATTTATATGATTGTTTTTGTTGTTTAACAACGACATTATAAATATGTAACTCAGATATAAAACTAGAACAAGACCAGTACACAAATACAGTATTTATTTCCAAACCTAAAAACTATCTATAGAAATAATGAATATCAAAATCAAAACATTGTCAAAACATGAAGATGATGTGTGAATCTTAAATAGGACAAAGTCGTTATTTATATTGAATATGTAATGACAATTAAACCTTGATAGATTTATCGCATCCTAATCTGGAAAACAAAACTAAGGGAGGTAACTGTCATAAATCAGAATCAGAGTTATCTCCACTTACACTGCTGACTTATTGGGTATGAACAAAAATATTGAACCCATTATTAAAACGGAAAATAGTTAATGAAATGGCACCACAGACTCACAATAGTCTGAATATATACATATAAATTATATCATTAATGGAAGAGTTCTTTTAATTCAATATCAACATACGTTATTTAAATGTGGTAACTTAAAGTACAATGCAACAGGCTATCTGCAAGCTTGCCCTATGATAATGTTATTAAAGTGATAGTGATCAATATTGGATGCTGACACGTGCTAGAACGCCTTTTTTATAACGAGAAAGAACTATTGCACCATTTATTGGAGAGTGACATAAACTTTGAAATATGAGTTTCTTGAAATGCATGAAATGAAAATCTTGGTACACACGCATTCAATTGACCAAGTTATGATCAGACTAAACATGCGAAATCATGATTAAACATTATCATGAACATTATTTTCATGAAAACAGCACAAGACTTTTTTCTCACAAATTACTTACAAATTTATGGCGAGTGGTAATTGTGATATGAAAAGAACTTTGTCACAGTTTTATTGAAATGAATTTTAATGAAGTTTATTGTTTACAGATGTATTTCCTAGTTATTTTTTTTAATATAGAGGAAAGAAATTTAGTTTTCTTTAGCAAAGCTATTCTGTATAATGCATAAAACCAAAACAGTGTAAGCATTGTAAAAACGGTTAAAGTAACTAATTTAGCAAAATCAAATTTTATTTTGAAATAGATCTTGAACAGTGCAGTGAATAATTCAAGCGTTCGTAATAATAGCTATACTAATATAATGTTAAAAAAAAATTAGCTCAATCTTTTATATTTGCAAAATGTCTAGCGTGAAAAGCATTAAAATTTGATTACCACTAAAATATGAACTTTTACGGTATTAAAGGATTAACTTGAATAGATTTTTTATGTTATGTAACACAAAAATCATGGTGTTTTCTAAATAAACCGTGAAGTGGTTTATGATGAGAGTACACTCAGATTTTTGTGTTATATCTCCATAACATAAAAAATTTATTCAAATTAATCCTTATAATTCAATTAACTAAAGATAATCTCTTCAATACTCAAAATTCATTTTAGAACTCTTTTGTCTATGAAATCATTACGCTGTTATATAAGCCAATCAGAAGCATCGTCACTAACGGCAACGCCATTTTTTCCTTAATGGGCTGATAAAGTAAATTTTTAAGCCAATGAAAATGCTCGTAACAAGCAAAATTGAATTATTAGGAAATAAAATCCAAAGAGAACATTTACTATCCTAATAGTACTGGAATATGCCACAACAGTTTGGGTTAATTGTAGTGTAAGTGTTGGCTATTTAATACAAGTGATGCTATTCTCCTAACATACATATTATAAATACCCAAAAGTGTTAAAACTAACATTACAATCAAGCAACTGATTAAAATGTCAATTCTCTAAAACCAGGCCAGCACTGACTTAATACTGTTCATTCAGCAAACAAGTTTCTTTTTTACCTGTATTTTTGCCGAATATTATTTATATCGGCAAATAGTGCAAAGAGCAATTAATTTAGCATGGACAACAAATTGGAGTTGAAAAGATCCAGATATGTAGTACTTTGATTGGCATTACTCATTTAAACTTAATATCCAGTCTCGGTACAATATTACAAGTGGCCCTTCATAACATCCTGTAGTTTTCTTCTTGCTTCCATTACTTTTGTCTCTTGGCGTCGTATGTCATCTTCTGATACAATCATTTGCTGAAATAAGATATATAAAAATAACAGACAATCATTAATAATTTATCAATAAATGCCTATATAATGTGAATGTAACATAAACTTCATGCTTTAAGAAAAATCATAAAACCATATCTACAAGGCACCTATTATTTAAATCATATTTAGACTCGTCATAAAATGGATTTATCTCCAGATCCCTTTGCACCAGAAAATATGCCTCTATTACTGAATGAGTTTATCTTTGATTTATCTCCCCTTTGACCCAAGCCTAACTCAAGATTTGTCCTCTTATAATTCTAGGGTACAACTTCCACTGGAATATTTCTATCTAAAATCTGAGAGCACAAGTCAAGTTGGCCTCAGAATAACATATGCACATTGATAGTAATATAACAATTTTTTCATTGAATATTGATACAGTGCAAAGATTTCATAGAGTTGAATCCTTTCATCCAGATGATGAAAAGTTCCCATATGTTGCACAAAAATAAAGCATCTTGGATTTATCTCACTGTCAACTATCAAGAATAAGCTCTTCACCATTTAATACACAATCCTCGATTTCCCAGGGGTTGCTATTACTGTCGTCATAAACACCCCTGGAACATGTCATAGCAAAACTGAAGGTTATGTGCCACAGCAGATGAGAAAGGAAGTTTGGTCCTTTTAATGTACATTAAAAGAATTGTATAATGGATGTGTTACGATCAGTAACGGCGATTATTATACACAGGAATAAAGATTCATGACATCGTCATATTTCCCACTGAACAACTGAGGTCTAGCCCCGATCTGAGAATGGTTATAAACTCAGCTACACGCAATGTGATATACGTGATTAAAAGACAGAGAATCATAATTATATTCATTACTGATATTGGCATAATTAATAGAATGTATATTTTATTATTAGAATTACTTGTGTGACGAATAACTGTCGAACTAACTAGCGATTTGAATCTAAACTAGAGCGTTAACATTTGGATTGAGTATTGAGATTCGACAGATAACAAAAATGACACAAAGTATGTTACATATATTTTTATCTAGAAACATTTATAAATATGTTCTTTTATGTTCATGGAAGTCACCTGAACTATGCTGCGAGATTGATATGTCATAAAACGTCATATTCGAGCCAGAGGCAAAAAATTACAGTTGACTATTTAGAGCTTTGAAGTTGGGCGTCTCTCTTTACTTCAGTTTTACTTTGACATATTCCATGGCTGGCTACCACAACAATAGTAATAGTAGCCCCAGGAATATCGAGGATTTATATTCACATGAGAAATGGACATAGTACAAAATACTTGAGATTAAATTTAAACCTAGCTATACACAGATAATAATTTTTCATATGAAATTCAAGTGAAATTCACATGAAGGCCCTTTCACATGAATTTCGTGTGAATATTTTTATCAAATGAAGATATCCGGTATAATGCCTGTGTATATGACAGGTTAAGATCAATTGATGCTGTATACCTACCTGTATATGTGGTTGGTTTGTGTCAATGTTGACTCCTGGGTTTTTGGCCAGTGTAGCTTTGTTGTTGGCCTGGCCAGTCACAGGGGCGTTACCTAAGTGTAGGGCAGCTGATATACTCTGTAGAATGTTTTCCGTGGTCAGTTCTGGTCCAACACCTGATGGAATACAAACGTAATTTTACATGGGCCGACACCTGATGAAATAGAAACATGATTTTGTCACAGTTCTTCTCAGTATCTTAACACAACTTAAGTCCATGTGTCACAGCTCATCATCTCTTTTGATCTGATGATTATTGTCAATTTCAATTCTGGCCAACAACACCATATTATCTGTACAGTAAAACATGGTTATATCACTTTGTTTATATATATATTAGTGCTCTTATATATGTGTATATCAAAACAAGAGGCCCAGAGGGCCTGTATCGCTCACCTGGTTGTTTTTTTGGTTTTTTGTAATTATCACAAAGACTCTTACAATTAGAACAAGAGGCCCAGAGGACCTGTATCGCTCACCTGGTTTTTTGTTTTTGTTTTTTGTAATTATCACAAAGACTCTTACAATTAGAAAAATTAGTAAAATTGACCCCAAAATTTGTTTAATTTTGAAACACAACCATATAATAATGCTATAGATACCATACAAATATGCTATCCAATACAAAGGTTCAGAGAGGAAGTAATTTATATGAAAATAGTAGCCTAATTGACCTTTTTGGCCCCGAGTCTAAGGCCCCAGGGAGTCAGTCTCATCATTTGTACAATTTTGAATCCACACCCTATAAGGATGCTACCATTGCATTATGAGTGCTCTCCTATGCTTAGTTGCAGAGAAGAAGTCGTTTAAATGGAAATAGCCAAATGAATCCCTTTTGACCCCGCCCCTCAGCCCCCGGGGGATCAGCCCCATCATTTGCACAATTTTGAATCCCCACCCTATAAGGATGCTACCATTGCATTATGAGCGTAATCCCATGTTTAGTTGCAGAGAAAAAGTTATTTTTATGGAAATAGCCAAATTGACCCCTTTTGACCCCACCCCTCACGCCCCCGGGGGATCAGCCCCATCATTTGCACAATTTTGAATCCCCACCCTATAAGGATGCTACCATTGCATTATGAGCGTAATCCCATGTTTAGTTACAGAGAAGAAGTGGTTTATACGGAAATAGTCATATTGACCACTTTTGACCCCACCCCTCAGGCCCCCGGGGAGTCAGCCCTATAATTTGCACAATTTTGAATCATCACCCTATAAGGATGCCACCATAGCATTATGGGTGCTATTTATATATATATCCCATGCTTAGTTGCAGAGAAGAAGTCATTTACATGGAAATAGCCAAATTGACCCCTTTGGACCTCGCCCCTCAGGCCCCTAGGGGGTCAGCCCCATCATTTGTAGAATTTTGAATCCCCATCCTATAACGATGCTACCATTGTATTATGAGTGCTATCCCATGCTTAGTTTCAGCGAAGAAGTTGTTTATATGGAAAAGCCAAATTGACCCCTTTTGACCCCGCCCCTCAGGCCCCCAGGGGGTCAGCCACATCATTTGTACAATTTTGAATCCCCACCCTATAAAGATGCTACAATTGCATTATGGATGCTATTCCATGCTTAGTTTCAGAGAAGAAGTCGTTTATATGGAAATAGCCAAATTGACTACTTTTGACCCCGCCCCTCAGGCCCCTGGGGGGGTCAGCCCCCTCATTTGTACAATTTTGAATCCCCACCCTATAAGGATGCTACCATTGCATTTTGGGTTCTCTCCCATGCTTAGTTTCAGAGAAGAAGTCGTTTAAATGGAAATAGCCAAATTGACCACTTTTGACCCCGCCCCTCAGGCCCCTAGGGGGTCAGCCCCATCATTTGTACAATTTTGAATCCCCACCCTATAAGGATGCTACCATTGCATTTTGGGTTCTCTCCCATGCTTACTTTCAGAGAAGAAGTCGTTTAAATGGAAATAGCCAAATTGACCCCTTTTGGCTCCGCCCCTCAGGCCCCTAGGGGGTCAGCCCCATCATTTGTACAATTTTGAATCCCCACCCTTTAAGGATGATACCATTGCATTTTGGGTTCTCTCCCATGCTTACTTTCAGAGAAGAAGTCGTTTAAATGGAAATAGCCAAATTGACCCCTTTTGGTCCCGCCCCTCAGGCCCCTGGGGGGTCAGCCCCATCATTTGTACAATTTTCAGTTAGTAGCCCATAAGGATGCTACCAGTGAAATTTTGTTGAAATCCGACCAGCAGTTATGGAGAAGAAGTCGATTGTTGACGGACGGAACGGACGGACGGACGGACGGACGACGGACGCCACGGTATGGCATAAGCTGACCTTGGTCCTTCGGACCAGGTGAGCTAAAAATTAGTAAAATTGACTCCAAAATTTGTTTACTTTTGAAACACAACCATATAATGATGCTATAGATACCATACAAATATGCTATCCAATACAAAGGTTCAGAGAGGAAGTGATTTATATGAAAATAGTAGCCTAATTGACCTTTTTGGCCCCGAGTCTAAGGCCCAAGGGAGTCAGCCCTATACTTTGCCATACCGTTTAATTTTAAATCCCCAGCCTATAAGAATGTTACTATTGCATTATGAGTGCTCTTCTATGCTGAGTTGCAGAGAAGAAGTCGTTCATAATGATAACTGCAAAAATTGCTCCCTTTCGACCCCGCCCCTCAGCCACCGGGGGATCAGTCCCATCATTTGTACAATTTTGAATCCCCACCCTATAAGGATGCTACCATTGCATTATGAGTGCTCTCCCATATTTAGTTGCAAAGAAGAAGTCGTTTAAATGGAAATAGCCAAATTAATCCCTTTTGACCCTGCCCCTCAGCCCATGGGGGGAGGGGGGGGGGGGGTAAGTCCTATCATTTGTACAATTTTGAATCCTCACCTTATAAGGATGCTACCATTGCATTATGAGGGTATTCCCATGTTTAGTTACAGAGAAGAAGTCGTTTATACGGAAATAGTCATACTGACCACTTTTGACTTTTGACCCACCCCCTCAGACCCCAGGGGGTCAGCCCCATCATTTGTACAAATTTTGAATCATCACCCTATAAGGATGATACCATTGCATTTTGGGTTCTATCCCATGCTTAGTTTCAGAGAAGAAGTCGTTTAAATGGAAATATCCAAATTGACCCCTTTTGGCTCCGCCCCTCAGGCCCCTGGGGGGTCAGCCCTATCATTTGTACAATTTTCAGTTAGTAGCCCATAAGGATGCTACCAGTGAAATTTTGTTGAAATCCGACCAGCGGTTATGGAGAAGAAGTCGATTGTTGACGGACGGACAGACGACGGACGCCACGGTATGGCATAAGCTCACCTTGGTCCTTCGGACCAGGTGAGATAACAATTTTGATGGGGAATGAAAATGACAGTACAGTATATATATAACCATAGATTCATTGTAAGCATGTTGGAACATTTTAATACCACTTGGCCACCGGGGCCCCCAACCCGGTGAAAGTGAGATGATGGGCTTAAAAGCTAGCTGTCTGTGAGTAAGAAGCCAACCCACAATTTTTGTTAGTTACTGGTTTAAATACTACCTAAATGACTCTGCTCATTGCTAGCTTTTGTCTTATCGATTTTAGTGTGTGTCGTGTCGGAGTATGTAAATTACCTTGTACATTTCTGGGTAAGTCGAGAGGCTGTAAGAACTCATCCCCACTGTCACAGGCTCGAATCCCCTGAAGTCTCTTCTCCCAAAACAACTGATCAGGAAAGAAAATCATAGTTTAAACAAAATATCCTCTACACTACACAATATCATACATCTAATGCATTTAATACCATATATAAATATTTCGAAAACTCAGTAGTTGCGCCCGAAATTTATTGAAGTATTAGTGTTGAACAGATGAGCACAGTAATATAACTAATTCTAAACAATTATTGTTTGGCCAGTTATTTTTGTGAGGAAGATAATTGTGAGAATTCACAGAACATTCATTTATGATTGCGAAAAATTGATCTGCAAAATATTGATAAACGCAGGGTAATTAACCAGCTATATCGCATTAAAAATATGTAACTACATTGTGATCATCTTTTCCAGTGTTTTTCCTGGGTAGTTTGCGAAATTGCCACCTGGTAAAAATTAGGAATATTTGTGGGATAAAAATACGAAATTGGATAAAATTTTAAGCAGTGTTTATGGAAATTTTCGAAAAGGTTAGAAATAAACAATTATGCTTCCCTTAAAGAACCATTCTAAGAATGTACATACTAGAATACAATTTTCAGATTTGCGATTTCCGCATCAGTTTTTTTGTTTCATCACACAAAATTCATGTCAGTCACGTGCACTCAATAATTTGGGAAATTTAGACATAGATTTTGGAAAAAAATAACAAGAAATACAATTTGGAATGAGGCCGAATTTCAGACCCAAATATATAGGCAGGAAAAACACTGTTTTCACACAATAAAGTGGTTAAAATTATGATGACAGTCTACTTAGAGTGTAGTATTGCAAGGAAAACATAAAGAAAACACAATAGACATATTATCTAATTACTCATTAGAAAAAAAAAAATTTCCCTCAAAGTTTTTCCTTTAAATAAAAAATGTAAATACTGACCTGTTTCGGGGGATCTTGAGGGCCATGTTTCAGATCTGTTTTGGACTTACTCTCGATCCTGTTCTTGACCACAGTTACCGGCTGTTTGAAAATGGACGCTGTCTGTCGGATGGGCAGTACTAGACTTGTATCATGACGTATTCCTTTTCAACAGCAGCAACATTATAATTAATCATTTATCGGTGAATATTTAAAACAAAATGATATAATTATGAATATTCAGATGTCTATAAGAATTAAGTGAGTAAATATACATTTGAAATAATTTTTACATAAAATAGTAAGTTTTGGTCATCAAATCTTTATTAAGATAACTAGCAGTTAGATTATGTGATGATGTGATTTTGATGAGGACAAAGATGCAGCTATGCAAGATGATGGATACAATGCATGTGCAAATGACTTCAGATATATGATTTGTAATACAAAGTTATAGCATACAAAAACAAGAGCTGTTGGAGAACAGCAAAGCTCGCCTATTCAGAAGAAGTTGATGTTCAAGTATTTACTATTTAAACATGGAAATATGACAAATTAACAGACTCAAAAACCCCCTAACTTTAACATGGAAATATGACAAATTTGCACACTCAAAAACCCCTAAAGGACCCCGGATTGGTTGTATTATTACGTTCAGCATCCATACACATTAGGAAAATAAAATCATAAACATTTATGATGACTTAAGCTTAAACAATTGACGAAACAGAAACTTGCTCAAAAACTTTAACGTGAAATTAAATGGGACGCCAACGCCGACGTGACAACATTAGCTCCCCCTATTCTTCGAATAGGCGAGCTAATTAAGGTACCATATGGCGACTAGATATATTAGCTTGTTTTATAGTGAGACTGAAAATGATTTGTAGTTATCTTTATATGTTTTTGTTCTCCAGCAGCTAAAATATATTTTGGAATACAAATCTAGATATATGTCTATTAGACACATTTCCATCATCCAGGTTTTTGATAATGATAATTATATAACACTTCAGACTCTACCAAGCATCCAAATTATTTTGAAACACATCCAGGGCAAGAAATATCCCAGGTCCGATTGGCCGAGACCAGTAAAATATGCTTCCGGGCAAGTGAAAATTGGTGTAAACTTGCCCGGTTTTAATGTTAATTACCCTATTTTGGGTAGACTTTGACTGAAATCTTAAATTCGGGCAAGTGGTTTTCAAAATAAGTTTCTTGCCCTGACATCATATCTATTTTGTAGGAATTGGCACAGATTGTGGTGTGTATATATACATAATTCAATTGATATCTAGAATGTTGGCCTCTGATAGCTTACTAAACTAGGGGAGATAATCTAGCATTAGCTGAGAAATTCTCCCCGAAAATTGTGATAGTAGGGTCAAATAGTGTAAACTATATTTCAATAATTGAAACAAAACAATTATACTACTACTAATCATGAAATATCAGCTTTAACATGTCGGTTCCTCTCCTTTACATTAATTCACAGCTACCATTTAAAATCAAGCATGCATAATGGTACGGTAGAATATCATATTTTGACAGAGAGGGGATTTAAGGTAGTATTAATATTGTATGTAAGGTCAGTAATATGAAATATGCAAACCTTTTATGACAAATGTTAACACACAAACAATTTTTACTAGGACTATTAAAACAACAGTTTTCTGTAAATAATGGAAAATATATATGAATGCAAGGCAGCACAAGCATGACATGAAATAGATACAGTAGCATTATAAGACTGCTTCATTTTTTTATGTTGACCATGATTTCTTTATCCATTCTTCTTAAAAGGAAGTTCTGCACTTTTCAACTTCAGATTATAAGAAGTTTGAAATAAAAAAAAAAACAACTATAACTATCAGGGGTTTCATTATCGTTCAGGAGAGGCGGTACAATTGCAATTTCAGGGGGTACTTTTCTATACCATCTGTATGCTATATAATGTAATTTAACCAAAATCAGACGGTACCACAGCCAAGTTCAACCGGCAAAAAGTACTGGGTACCGCCTGATATTGAAACCCCTGAACTATGGTAATCTTTATATCAAAATGGTCTCAATTTTACAGCAGATATATAATGTTACACAATCACAAATGTAATCAATATATATACCAAACCCTGCATATAGATAATTTCTTCAAAGCGACATTTTTTTTTTGTATTTTTTTTATTAAATTCAAATGTCTTTGGCACTTATTGGGTCGAATACAGTAGTTGTTTTGATAAATACCAAATGATATAAAAGTCCAACTATTTGTTAAACTTTTAAATAGCGTACATAATATACAGAGTTTGGTACATTATGAACAAATGACTTTAGTAATAAAATCAAAGGTATGAGTGATAATGTAAAACAGTAATGAATGAAGATGTGATCATGACACATTAGTAAAATGAATTTTGCTTCACATCAAAATGCAACCCAAGTGCAATGATTAGATATGAACAAGCCCGTTTTCACCACTCCAAACGATAAACCACTCAAGCAGATGAAAAGGGTGAACTGTAGTTTATCTATACAATAAGTTGTAAAACTTAAATCGACAAACTACAGTTACCAGGGTTGACTGTACCCATCCAATCAAGCGATTGATGCGGATTATGGAATGCAAGATGGCGGCGGATGAACAAATGAAATACATGATGAGTACATGTAAATGGTTAAACTTCAAATCAAAATAAACTGTTTTACATTTGATCGACCAACCTCTTGTAGAATCATACGGTGTCCCCCTTGGGCGCTTACTTTTTCTGAGTGCACTATGTATGATTCTGCCTGTCCGAAAATCAAATGCACTTAAATCTAATGATTCACCGAGATACCGTGCCAGCATCGGTTTGCTTCTGATCTTCTTCCCATCAGGACTGCCATTATGAAAAACAAGAAATATACATTATCATATATTTGGAGATGTAGTTTAATTTGTCTAACATGAAATACTTTACTCAACAATTAAAGTGTTGTTATATCGCAATTATTGGAGATACAAAAATAGCGCCAATAATTGTAATTTAATCATTGTAATCCTTCATAGGGCTGCCACCATACGGCAGAAACGTACCACGATATACATCGTATTGTGCTGTATTGTGATATGTATTGTAATATTTTGACCTTAACATAAATGGTGTTTATTTTGTTTACATATTCCATAATAAAATGAAACTTTACATTATACAAACATACTTATAATCATGTTAATTCTTTTTAATCGTGTTGCTGAGTAACAATAAAGCTATGCTACAGACCATTGCGACCTTGATGAGAGTAGTGCTAGAATGGGTAACCCGATAATCGGTTCATGGTTCAGTTTCAGCTTGTATCCGGTTAGCATTTTAGCTATCCGATAATAACCGCCATATCAATTTCGTACGGCAGAAATACTACTCATAGTAATGAAATTCTTGTAATAACGATCGTCTTCACATATAGTATAAAGTATACATGCTTTCAGAAGCGCAATTTTGTAATGAAATTAAAAGTGCTATGACAACAGGTGTCACTTGGCTTCTATGCAAAAGTTCAAGTGAGCGTGATATGCGCAAGTGCCATGTGCAAAAGAAACCATGTACAGGAATTCGAAGTAGGCCTACTTTGACATTGTAAGTGTTTACACCGATTTCCATTCACTGACTGTACATGTCATAAATTTATTAAAAACAAAAAAAATAAATCTAAGTAACTATTTTTTGTGTTAAATGAGTGTTGCCTGAAAGATCTGAACAATTTTTATGGAATCCAGAAGAAGTATGACTAATTCATGGCATCGATGTACGACTGAAACATTACTTAAACAGCTACAAAATTGTACTGTTATCTGGTTACAGTTCGGTTAATCTGATCTGGTTAACCGGTTGGCATTTTTACTAACCGTTCCAGCACTATATGATAGTGTCTGCAAATATTAACATATCAATTTTGAACCTTCATAACGAACAGATGCCATGGCAAAATAAGCTTATGATTGTAATTAAACTTCAAATGACCAATCCACTTGCAGTGATGTTTTGACACATGTGTAGAAATTCGAAAACGGCTGTGGGTGATGAAACCATGCATTCACCGGGTCTTTAATGTGTACATGTTTCCAGAATTCTCCAGTTTTGTTGATCGATGCAGCGAATCAGCTTGATAAATTAATATTTCAGAAACTAGCCTAATGCCATATTGTTTATATTCAATGTCATGCAAATGTTTGAATCACTTGAACATTATAGACGTTAGTTACAAACATTTGACCGATATCATAATCGAATGATTAAAAAAGTGACACATGGCATCATATTATCGGAAAGGAAAACAAATACGACTTGCTAGGGTTTTTTCATGACATGACCTTTTAATTATATAAAATCAATGGATTTATGATACTAGGAAAGAATATCTCAAAAACCGGTGCAGATGAACTGTATTGCGGTACAATATTTGTTTACAGTGCATTGCAATGTACCGGTTTATCTGTATTTACCACAGCAGCCCTAATCCTTCAATTGTTATATTACATAAAGTAGTTAATACTCATATTTATTATTATTTACTTATTGTTATTTATAGTCATTAATTAGAAGTTAGTGATACTTTTCATATATAAATTGTTAGCTTGAGTTGTAAAGTGTGGACCATTTTTATCAAACTAACAAATATCGGTCAGGCCTAATTTACTTTGGGCCGATTGGATTTTAAATGGGATCTATCGGTGTAGACGTACTTCCATTCCCAGCAAGAGCCTTATGCGCCAATTTTAAATGCTATCGTTAATGCGAATTCGCATGTTAAAGAATAATAGAACTATTACTTTATCAGCACGTTTTCACTTGGCCAGCTTGCATTTTTTTTATTTCATTTTTATCAGCATTGTCGGCTTATCTACATCGCGTTACCTGTAATAATACACATCGGTTTTACCAACTGATAAACCCGATTTCCTTACGACCTCTTCTCTCTTCCAACCTGACGGCAACCCGCCACAGTTGGATCTGCGCTTCTCAAGTTCCATTTATACGGTGGTCAAAATCGAGAAAGCTTTGTTTTGTCAAGACGCCATTACCGGAAATGAACCAAAGTACTGCGAAAAAGAAAATGGAAAGTTCCGATATCGAAATATAGTGTTCATAATATGATTATTTTACCGGATACACTCAGAGGTAAAGACAATTATTTGACTCCAATCCCAATACACAATGGTAATTTTAGGACGGTACTTATTATTCACCAAATATGCTAAATAATAAAAACATTGATATTTCGCGGATGGATATCTAAACGGCGACTCTTTTCTTCCACTTCCGGTTGTAGCAGACGAAAAGTGAACTCTTGCGGGAAATACATTTTTAGGTGAGACTGTCCATAGAACTAAATTGTTTTGGAAAAAAACTAAGGTGTAACAATTCATGATAGATCCCCTTAATATTTCACCTTTGACCCAATGGCTCTTGAATTAAACATTGTCTATTTTAAAACACAATATTAAAGCAAATGGAACTACAAATTGTACATGTAGATAAAAGAGTAGCAAATTTTGAGTAGACCTTCTGTACAGTATAGTACAGAACGTTTATGCCAAACATTTGCAATTTCAAACGGACCATAACTAATCCTAAGTGTTCTGATTTTAATACTGGCGCTATACTAGAGTATCTCCTATGTATAACCAGGAGAGGAGAAAATGTAGACCGGGGCTAAAAACCGGGGACCTCTTACCACTACTACCACGGAGCTCCCTGGTCACCGATGATCGACCCAGGTTAATTCCACCATATTCCTCTCTCATTTTTCAAAGTCTTCATCCCCGAAGACAAGATTCAAGAAATACAATACCCTGTATTTTTACTGACAAGTTTGTTATATAACACGAGAGGGAAATGAAGTGGCCAGACCAAGACTTTAACCCGAGACCTCCGGACACTGAGCCAAATGCTGTACTAGCGCTGGTCAACGATGATCGACCTAGTCCAATACCGCCACATATATATATACAATGTATGTAGTAAGATCGTCATAAAATTCAGACTATTATATATGTACATTCTGTTAATCTAGTGTTGGTAGCCCGATGTCAGAAGCATGTTCTGATATGTGCTCTTGCGCTGGTATATTGAATACAAAACATCTATTTGTCATTATGTCAATGACTGGGTACCCAATGTATACACACTATACAAAAAATATATCCCAGGTTTTAACCCTGATCTGGCTGCTTACATCTCTCTCTCCTCTAAACCTAAACTATTCCAATTAATCTCTTCTTAAAACATCCATATTAACTGATTTGAAATCTCCATTTTTGAAATTATGCTAAGCATATATTTATTTCTTTATATAATTTGCACCTGTTCAGATTTGTCATGCATGGTACCGGTGATGCAGGAACGTCACAGCTGTTCCAAGGACAAACAGCATGGTTTTCTTCTAGTGTTTCGAGCAGAAACATCAAACTTTGGAGTGAGTATGATTTCTCATTTGTTTGCAGAATCATTCTGAATGGTTTTATAATTAATTGATTTAAAAGATAATGAAATATTTATAGTACCAGTATGCAATATTGTATCTTTATCAATATCTATAATAAATTATAACATATTTAGTAGAATCTATATTGGATAACAGCTAGTTGAAACTAATTAATATATGTCATAGTATTACAGTGTGATTAGACCTTCATTCATATTTAATGAGTCAGGTTTCATTAGTGAAAGTAAAAAAAATATAATTAGAATTTTATTAATATTACATACAATGACACAATAAATATTCTTAATATGTTTTACTGTCTTGCAGAAGAGCATGGAGGATTGATAGTAGGAATTGAACATGCTCAGTTTGTGTTTAGTGAAGATGAAGAGGCAGAGGATACAAAACAGTAAGCAATTACGTTAACTTAACTTCAATATCTCAATGTTAACTGATTCACTGTCACTCTAGTGCTAGGTTGATGCTAGATGACATGGATAGTTTTGAAGACATGTCCTGTTTTGTTTAGAGTTAACCATTCCTGGCATATAATATAATATAATTTATCACATAATCCACCGGATATCCAGTGATTTTGCCCGTTTAATATTTTTGCGTATGTCACTAGTGTAATATGACCTGGAGCGATTTTTATTGGCTGGAAATCCATTGTGACGTCTGACAGAAACAATACAATGACGTCAGGAAAAGTGACGTGACGTCAGAATTATGAGGACGGCGGGAGAGAATGGCGTCCAAGGCTCTCAAAAATAAAAACTTCTTTGACTCGTTTCATAAAATCTCATATGAAATGATCACTCATGTACATATGTAAGATCCTATATATATAATATTTTCTATATCTATGGTATGATTGTAAAATCTTTTTCTCTAAATTGACTTAAAAATTTTTTTCCCAATATCTTATTTGATTAGTTTGGCTTTGAATTGGAAATGGTCACAGAAATGAAGGTTCTGGATTTCACACTTAAAGATCTTTTTCATAATTCAGGATTTTCAGCAGTGAGGCTTACATTGATGAGCATCTTGCTGTATTTCATGCAAAGTATGTGTCTGATGCTGTTAAACAGAGTGACGGTACTAAAATACCACTGGGGGACTACTTTCTACCACCTAAGGATATACAACAGTGTAAGTCTCCCTGTCCTTCCATAATGAATGTAACGTAAAACAATTGTTTAAACTGAATGTAACTGGTACCAGCATAAAGACAGATTTCAGATTATACAGGTTTTAATTACTTCAAGTAAAGAAGGAAAATGTACATACAATTAAGTCAGAATAGATAGTGATCCAGATTAGCTAAGGACTGATTTTCACAGGTCATACATAACTGTATACAAATTTATGTTGCAGTTATTTAGTAATTGACATAAAGTAATTGACATAAAGTTATATGGCTAGTACTGAGATCCTTTTAAAACTCTTTCAAGTTCCATCAGTGGCATTCAGAGTTAAACCTTGTCTGTAATGGTAAATGGTTTTTTTGATTATTCAAAAATGCAAGATGGCCGCCACTTTTAAAACCTATATTTTTGATGCTGTCTTTTTCAGTTTTACCATATCATATTTGGACTAATTAATCTTCATGGGAATCAATATTGTACTTTTGTAATTTCAGTACCACTGCTTTGTATAGGTGAGTTCTGTGTAGCAATTAAGGTACAATTGTATGTGTAAATCAGTTCACCATTGATATAGGCCTATTTCGTGTCTTATCACCGATGTTTTTCAAATATTGTTTATTGGAACAATTTTATTTGTTTCAAACGTTATTGAGGAGATTTGTAATTTTTCTATTATTATAGTTATCAAAAAGCAGATGAAATTTAAATGGGATAAAGAAAGTGAAAGTAACAAGGATGATGACTCAACGCCAGATAAAGAGGTAATTGTTTATTTTCAAAGATAAATGCAGCATTGGTATTTTAAAACTTTGGTGTATTATTGTAAAATAGAATTATATTTTAGAATTTTGAGATTTTTAAGAGAAAAAAATTCTTATTTCCACTTTGATATAAAATACCTATTAATCATTTATCATTAGTATTGGTATTAGAAATTCAAGTTACAATATATATATCCACGTTCTAGGGAGATGAAAACGAAGATCAAGTCATGGAAAACTGCAGTCGACATAGCAACATAATTCAATTTGATGGTGAAGGTTTGTATATTGAGTGTTTTGGTTACAAATAGATGTAAAAATTGAAAGCAGATTTGAATTATTAAGACATTGTCTGCAATTTCTGGAAATATAGGTAAAAAAATAATACCAGATCTGAAAAATTATTTATTACTCAGGTTGGTCGATACTACCTGTCTGACACTTTTTTCTGAATACCGGGGGGTAGTACAATGTTAAAAGCTCCAAGAAATGTCAACCAATATTTCCTCAAACTTTAAATGAAGATGAAATGCCTAATAATTCTACAAAGTTTTTAGCTCACCTGGCCCAAAGGGCCGGTGAGCTTATGTCACGGCGCGGCGTCCGTCGTCCTTCGTCCGTCCGTCTGTCCGTCCGTCTGTCCGTCAACATTTCCTTTAAATCGCTACTAGTCATAAAGTTCTGCATGGATTGTAACCAAATTTGGCCACAAATATCCTTGGGGGAAGGAGACCAGAACTTGTATAAATTTTGGCTCTGACCCCCCGGGGGCAGGAGGGGCGGGGCCCAATAGGGGAAATAGAGGTAAATCCTTTAAATCGCTACTTGTCCTAGAGTTCTGCATGGAATGTAACCAAATTTGGCCAAAAGTATCCTTGGGGGAAGGGGAACAAAACTTGTATAACTTTTAGCTCTGACCCCCTAGGGGCAGGAGGATGGGGCCCAATAAGGGAAATAGAGGTTAATCCTTTAAATCGCTACTAGTCATAGAGTTCTGCATGGATTGTAACCAAATTTAGCTACAAACATCCTTTGGGGAAGGGGAACAGAACTTGTATAAATTTTGGCTCTGACCCCCCAGGGACAGGACGGATGGGGCCCAATAGGGGAAATAGAGGTTAATCCTATAATCGCTACTTGTCCTAGAGTTCTGCTTGGATTGTGACCAATTTTGACCACAAACATCCTTGGAGGAAGGGGAACAGAACTTGTTTAAATATTGGCTCTGATCCCCTGGGGGCAGGAGGGGTTGGGCCCAATAGGGATTTAGAGGTAAATATTCAAATTCCTTCAGAAAAGAAACAATGAACCTGTATTCAGAACATTACTTGGCATTACAAACCAGGTGAGCGATACAGGCCCTCTGGGCCTCTTGTTTATTTAACAATATTCAGTGGAGTTATGCCCTTTATTTACTAAAAATTTCATTTTCTACTAAACAAAATAAAAAAAAATAATCTAAAATTTCTTCCAGCTCAGCATTTTGCTTTTATTGTTTAGAAACTCCATCAAGTTCATAATCAGATAAACACGATATAAAGCTAGTATATTAAATTAGTAATCTGAAATAAAAGGCCACATTAAATTCAAATCAAAATAAAAAATTGTTTCTATATAACTATATAAATAGCTATTTGTTTCTTGAATTATTTCCATCAAGTTCGATTTTCACATCCAGCAGATGTACATAATTTGGCAGATCGAGTTATAGCCCCTTGATTTTTCTTAACAAACACCAGGCCATTTTGTCATTTGTTTTTCCTCAAGTTGCTGGTAACACATCCTGAAATTACATCTTGTTTCAGATTATGTAGACATCCAAGGTTTAGCTAAAATAAGTGGACCAATTACCAATTTTATTCCTGGAGAAAATGGTTGTGAAATAAGACTTAAGAACAAAAAGACTAAGCCTAGAATGTGACATTATCCCTGGAGAAAGTGGTTGTAAAATAAGACTTAAACAAAAAGACTATGCCTAGAAAGTGACATTATTCCTGGAGAAAATGGTTGTGAAATAAGACTTAAGAACAAAAAGACTAAGCCTAGAAAGTGACATTATTCCTGGAGAAAATGGTTGTGAAATAAGACTTAAGAACAAAAAGACTAAGCCTAGAAAGTGACATTATTCCTGGAGAAAATGGTTGTGAAATAAGACTTAAGAACAAAAAGACTAAGCCTAGAAATTGACATTATTCCTGGAGAAAATGGTTGTGAAATAAGACTTAAGAACAAAAAGACTAAGCCTAGAAATTGACATTATTCCTGGAGAAAATGGTTGTGAAATAAGACTTAAGAACAAAAAGACTAAGCCTAGAAATTGACATTATTCCTGGAGAAAATGGTTGTGAAATAAGACTTAAGAACAAAAAGACTAAGCCTAGAATGTGACATTATTCCTGGAGAAAATGGTTGTGAAATAAGACTTAAGAACAAAAAGACTAAGCCTAGAAAGTGACATTATTCCTGGAGAAAATGGTTGTGAAATAAGACTTAAGAACAAAAAGACTAAGCCTAGAATGTGACATAGTTGATGGCTATAGAAACTAAAATGGTGTGATTATTTATGGGGACTGAAATGGCAGAAAAAGTATGCCATAAAAGTATTATTATTGCTGCTTTATGATATTTTGAAAACAATCTGATGATATTTATATATATATATATATTGTACATATTTTTGATTTTGAATTGCTGATCATGTTCTGACTACGTTCAATTGTTTGTTTGGCACTATATAATATGGTATTTCCATATTATATAGTGCCAAACATACTGTTATTTATATATACTCCATATTTATTATACTAAAACATATTAGAGAGAACTGTAAAAAAATTAAATAAATTACAAAATAAATTAATGTATTCGAGATTAGAAATGTCTTTTTATGTTTATAAATAGAAATTAAGTTGTGTACATGTTTGAATTAAAAAATAATGGTTTTTGTTGGATAGCATCTTAAGTGTTTTTGTATAATGTACAACACAAAAACTCCACATTTCATATAAGTATTTTTTTTATTTATTGACTTCTTTTATTCATACAAGTTATCTGTAAAATTTCATCATACTTACTATTCTCTAAATTAATATTCTGAATCACACACAATTAATGCACACCGATCATGGTTTTCAAAATGTATACACTACATTGTATAGGAAATAGAGTAACATGTACAATGTACAGGATAAGAAATGTTCATTTCGCCTAAATTTCAAGTACAAATACTCTCAGATCTTAAATTTTCCATTAAAAATATGCATTGTTCATAATATTCAATGTTTTTGTATTATAATTATAAATTTTTGTTGTTAATTTTTCTGAATTTTTTTTCTCTAGATTCTGTTTAGAATTATCGCTAAATGCCATTGAAAGTTTATATCTCTATAGAGAAAATACATAATCAAAACTTTTGTTTCTTGAAAAAGTTCTTTTGTAATAACCATTGTTTTACTATAAGTGATTTGGCTATAATCAATGTGTAAATAAATCCATGTTATATCTAATGTAGAAATCAGACTAGAAGTGATACCTAGAATGTGAAATACCGGTATGGCAATTTTGATAAAAAGATGATAAAGACTATATTACTTACAAATGTAACTATAATATTTTACATCATTAATATCACATGAGTACTCAAATCACAGATTTAGCATTAATGTACAGCTGTAGTATTATATCACAAAAAGTTCAACTGAGACCTTCAGTGCACAGGAGCACCTGGACTTGGCATGAAGTTCCCTATCAAAGATATATACTATACTTTCCTGAAGAGGTGTCATTAGACGGCGTAAGTGCAAGTGGAAGTTTGTTGCCAAGGTTTTTTTTAAATTTACATATTGAAAAAGATTATTTGTCATAATTGTTGTGATTTTTCTATAATTGCTTATTATCAATGTGTAAATAAATCCATCTTTTATCTATTAAATGTAGAAATTAGGTAGATATTGATTTGAAATTCATGTTAAGTCCCTGTGTATAGCAGCATAATAAGCAAAATAAAGTTCTTCAAGATGATGAAATAATTTGATATCAAAGATAAAAACGTAAAACCATCAACCTTTGTTTTTAATGAACATTTGTAAAATGGAAGAACAATTTTTTTTCTTCAAAAAATTGACAAATTAAATTTGCTAGCAACATTTAATACACTGTACAATGTCATGTAGTTAGAGTTGATGTGTACCTACATGTGTAAGATTGATACCTCTTAACTCTCAAAATTAAGCCATACACAAAATTTAGAAAAATCATACATGTTGAGAAACTTTCATTTGAATTAGATTTAAAAACATCAATGACTATAAAGACTTTTATTATCCCAACAGGTTCAACTGTATCCGAATTCATTTTGTCAGTATTTCAAATGAAGAAGAGGTGCAGCATAATGTGAAAGACAGTACTTCTTTTTAAGGCTCACAGCCATTGATAACTACTCTTAATATATAGAAGTGAAACAGTAATGCAATATATATGAAACTTATGCCAATGATATAATGACAGTACTAGAGACAGTGAGAATTTATAAAGAAGAGACAGAAATTTTCACTTCTAACTGGAAAAAATAATTTATTGAATAATTTCTAAACTGTTAGTTATTTGTAATAGAGCGGTTTGAATGCAGGTGACAGATGAAATAATATGTTGAATTATGTGTAAAAAGCAACATTCTATCTGATAAACATGTATATATTTACACAAAATGGTGAACAATTATTAACACAAGATCATACAAAATATTTCTATTTCATCTGTTTCAAAGATTTCATTTGGAATAGAAATACTATGTCTGAATGACTATATCACATTTGGCATTAATTTTTCATTTTGTAAATGAAAATCATGAACACACACTCATCTTCTAATATCTTCTAATATCATTGTATTTCATCCCATTCAAACTAAACACAATCAACATGTATCTTTCATTTCCATATGACATTGCATTAATTTAATTCATTCTTAAAATATATGCCATATAGGAATGTCTTCAATTAATATCATTAAAACTGTGTGATAAATGTAAGAAAATATCAATTAGAAAAACAATATCAACAAAATAATACTGGCATTTCATTAGAGCAGTATGTTAACAACAAAATTATGAAAGTAAATGGACATATTGATAAATGATTAGTAAGTGATGAGCTGAAATTGAATCTTTGTGTTGTACAGAGTTATCTGCCCTAGAGAGCTGGTGGTATTGATTTCTATTACACTGGTTTTCACGAGCTGTGTCATTGATTAGTGAGAAGATGACAATTGTCTTGCAGCAACAGCCATTTCACTTGTGAAAATGATACAACAATCAGTACCTGTTTGAATGATAAATTCTGTAAGACAAAAGGATTCAATGACATAATGCCTATTATATATGATATTTTGTCTTTGCATTTTACAGAGTTAGCTCCCTTGCGGGTAGGCATCCATTATGACGTCATTATTTTGTGAGCACACATTTTCTCTGAAAGTATGCCCATAAACACATGACGTCATGATCAATATATATCTACCTGCAAGGGCAGATAACTCAGTAATATGTAAATACAGAACACACAGGATAAGCAATGATGACACCTGACCACTTTGGGCATAAACACAAAGTTTTCAACTCTTACTCCTTTGAAGTATACGTACAGTATTTTCCTGAGTATTGTCTGTGGGCTATACAATTGATGACTTATGTGGTCTATCTGCTGATGCAGGTTTATCTGTGGAAACTTACCAAATTGTAAAAATATGAGGGCTATATACATGTACATATGTTGTAATCTTTTTCATATACATAAGCTGAACGAGGTTATCTCTTACTTTGTTAAAGAATCTTAACATGAGTTAATTCTCTTGCGTTTTCCAAACAAATAATACACTCTTGATAACTTTACATGTCTTTGAATTAACGAGCACCAATGCTATTATTACATAATTTTCAAGGACTATTTAAGTGTATAACCGACAGGCCATCTGTGGATTACTTGGATTTTAATTTCAAAAATCATAGAAAATGTCTGATTTAGCGTCCCACAGGCTATACTTAGTTTTTTTCATAGAAGTCACATACTTCCCATTCATACCATATGATATGTTGGATGGTTTAACATTTATAAAAAAAAAATCATCTGATTTGACCAAGGAGTAACCCATGTGACCTTCGATAAAGGTCATATGGTTAATCATTCAAACCAACCTGATAATCTTTCATCTAATTTTGATAATTGTAACTCATCTGAATATGTTCATTGCTGTTGTAGTACAAGTTGCTGCAGTGGATATGTACATGTATTTACATTGCAGATTTCAAAACAAAAGTATAAACAATATATATATATATTAAAAAGAATCAATAAAAGTCATACGTTATATACAACCAAAACAATACAGATCTTATTCAACTAGGAAAATAAAAAAAAAGGAGCAACTAGGAAAATACAAAAAAGGAGATCTATGAATTCACCTTTTTGACATACAAATTTAGATATAATTGCAATACATGACTTCTGAATATTTAAGTGTCTTGCTTTGGTAGCATTACTTAATGCATTATTTGCGATGAATATTTTGTGAATATAATTTCTTGTGAATGTGTAAGTCTCAAGAAATTATATTAAGTGTCTATTGTTCAAATGTAACTCTATCCTCGAAAATATCAAAATTAGGATAGAATTCCATTACAATATACTTATATGTACCAACATTCAATATTTAATATGGCCTTTTGGTAATACGTTAGACATACTGTAAATCGACTTATTTTATTTTGTGATTAAATTTTGTGTTTTTCATGTGTAATTAGAAATGTCGAATATGAATCTCTGCAAAAATGCTTCAAGCATAACCATATGAATTTTCAATTGCTTAATAAAATTGCTGTGAAAATGTTGTTTGGCATGATTGCTGCAAAACTAAGTTGGTATACATGCAGTATTTATACACTGATGACAAGATAACTTTATTTGACATGAATTATTGGAGATTATAATGTTTCGGATTAGGGGTGATACCACTAATGTGTTTGTATAAACCATATGTCTATAGTATTTATGGTTTCACTTATTCATAAGTAATGCATGTCCTGCTTTTCATTCTGATACAAGTTGCTCTTTAACCCTTTCACCACTGTAGGCCATAAAGGACTCGTCCAGATCAATGCATGGTAGAGTCTAATAAAATTATATAGGAGTGAAAGGGTTAATGTGATCATTGTGGTGTAATATTTTCAACCGATGTAGGCAAAGTATTGTCACTGTGTATGTGTTTGACCCAATGTTTTACATATCAGAAAAGGATTTTGGTTAATGAAACAAATACATCTGTACAAAACATTGAGAACTTAAGATGCCTCTTGGTATTTTTGTTTCAAAAACACATAACATATGCAATAAATATATACTGTATAATCATGCAAAAAAATTTAACCTCTGTCATGTCATTGGACTCAAGCACAATCTGAAGCCATGACTACAATTCAGAAATATGAATTTTTAGCACATGATTTGTTCAGTGCTTCTGTGACTATTTTCATGCATTTTGAAAATTTATGAAGATAAAATCAATGCATCAGGAATGAAATGCATAATGCGTGTTTGGCAAGCTTAAATTTAGTAATAGCACAGATTGCAATGCTTGATTAATTATTACCTATTGTGATAATTTATTTATTACATATTGCTAATATGTTTTAGTATGATGGCCCCAGTGCTGCATTGATGTAATATTGCCTGACAGTCGATGTGACAACCTGCCTGACCGGTGCACACAACAGAAACGCATTCATGCTGACTTTCATCAGGTTATAATAACATTTAAACATTTAACTAGAAATGATACCTTCTTGAGACAAATCGAATTCTTTTGAAATGAGACAAGTCTTTGAAATTTCAATTTGAAATATATCCATTAAGTAATGAAAGAGCTAGATAATGTTAAGTTCTAGATGTATTTCTGTTAAAATATTTGTTTAATATTTTGAACAATGATCATTGGGTCTTGTTTAGATTCATCCTAGACTGACTATTATGTTATATTTTGTGTTACGTTATTAGCCTTGTAAACACATGAAAATCAATATTGTGGGCACATCACCAGTAGAGATACACATAACAAGATAATCCATAGTACAAGCAAATGTTCTCAATCGCCCGCTGTAGTGTGCGCATTGTCCAGATCAATAAACACGTACAGTAGTTGTCTATTGCAAGAGAGTATTCATTCTCCAGAGAAATTGCCATGCCAAAACTCCAGATAGCTTCCTCAAACAGACCCATCTCCATCATGGAATATCCCAGAACTGAGTATAATATGGGAATGTCTGTTTCCAGAGCTTCATACAACAGAAGGAAGAGGTGTTTCTCTGCCAAATCCATTTGGTTGAGGTTCTTGTGTGATAGGATAAGAATGTACCTCGCTAGGGCTGAGGGAGGTAAGACTACCTCCTCCTGTGTGTCTACTTCATCCTGTAGACAGTCTGGCAAGGTAACCTTGTCAAGTCCACCGTACACAAGATCTGACGCAAAATCAATGTCCTCAATCTTGAGCGCATCTTCTAAGTACATAACGGCGTCATCATAATTTCCTTGGCTGTAAAGGAAGTTCCCATATTTTACACAAACACTAGGATTCTGGTCTAGCTTGAGAGCATCTTGGAAATGCTGTTCTGCAGCAAGGATCATCTCCAACTCTCCTTCATTGTCCTCGCATACACATGCTTTTACATAGCACATGGTAGCAAGGTTGCCAAGAGTCACAGACATATCTGGTCCTAGCTCACCCTTATGTATTTCCCTGTACACTTCCAAGCTCTCCGCAAACGATTCTATCGCCTTGTCTACGTCCCCAGCCATTGAGTGAATGTGACCCAGTTGATAGAGTGTGCTGATCAGATCTCCTTTGATGTCCTCCCCCATAACTTCCTGCATGTCATGGGCTTGCTCCAAGTAATGGACAGCATTTTGGTATTGTTGCATGCTGATGTGTGCCTCGGCAGACTTGCTGATCAGCTGGTTATGCATAGTCATATCATCAGACATTGCGTTTGGATCAAACACTTCATCAAAAGAAATCTGGCTCTCGCATTCTCCATACTCTAAAGCTTCATTGTAGAAGCCTAACGCCGTCTTATAATCGTACTGTGCAAAGTGACAATCGCCAAGAATCTGCAGAACTCGCATGAATTGTCTACGATCCCTCATTTTTGAAGCCATCATCAATGTCCGTGCAACTGTGAGATATTTTATAGCTTTCTGATGAAGAGAGATGATGTTGTACGAGTTGCCCATCACGTATAATACTTGGCAGACCATCCAGAATTTCTGCCTTGGCAAATGAGGCAGTTTGCTGCCGTGCATATTGCAGAAAAGTTCAAACGCTTGATAGCACATGGAGACGCATCTATGATAATTTTTCATCTTATAAAATGTGATGCCCATAAATGATATGACAAGTCCGTGCATATAAGTGCTACTGAGACCAGATGCATATTTGACTAAATGAAGAGCTAGTTCAAACACTGTAGCAGCCCTTGGGTAGATATGCAACATAAAGCTTGAAACACCAAGCATACACATTACATGAGCATTCTCCATAATGAATTCTCTCCCGTGAGTGGAGGTGTCGCGAAACAAACTGAGGGATTTTTCAAAGCATTCTAACGCTCTGTCATAGTCTTTCTGCATAAAATAGCAATCGCCCAACCTCATGGTAGCTTTGGCTACTACCATTCTGTCATTTTCCTCACTCTCCCGGCAATGAAGTAGAGAAAGAGCTTCTTTGTAACAATGTGCAGCCTCTTCTATGTTCTTTTCTTCTTCTGCTGTCTTCTGTGGAGAAGAAGGCTCCGACTTGTTTGGACTAGAATTTGAGCTTTCATTATCTGAAAAGTCTTTCTCAAAGAACTCACGAATGGCAGAAATTGCATCATCATAAACACCGTCGTCATTGTTTTTGCCTACCACATACCCGTTACCAAGCTCTAGGAGGGCAGTAGCTATTTCTAAATTGGATTCCTCATCTTGCAGGTCACGGTATGTTTCTAGCGCCTGGTTTAGAAGGGCTAAACCTGCAGAGGACTTCCCTTGCTTTGATTTGACAGTACCCAAGTTTTTCATAACCTTTGCACTGAATCTTAACATGCCAGCAGTCCCGTCCATTATCTCATCTAATATCCCCATTACTTGCTCCAACAAGACCTCGACTTTTCTATACTCCTCCTCTAACATAAGTTTTTCAGCAAGTCGAGTGTAGGATTTAGCTAATGTGAGTTTTATGCTGTGTTCATGAAGAGGTGATATTATTTCTTTGTCCTTGTACTTATTGTCCGAAGCGCGCACGTCTAATAAATTCTGGTTCTTTATGCATTCTTTTCTCCCATTTCCATTTCCAGACACTTGTACGACGCTTTGGAACTTGCAATGTTTCCTGTCATTTAAGAAAAAGTCCCAACCGTCTTCATCTACATCACTAGACGCTAGTTCGAATCCGAACGCGTTGTCTACAACCGGCATGGGAGAGTCTTTCGCGTTCGGGTCAATTTCATCAATTCCCTGCAAGTCACCATGATCCCAGTCTAGAGAACTGCATGAACTTTCAGACATTATACTTGCAGTATCATCATTATTCTCCTTTAGTGACGATGTGGTTTTCCGCTTGAAAAGTCTGTTGAAAATATCACCCAAGTTCTTGGATTGGATTCTGTCATGACAATATTCCAGAAATTTCGTGAGCCAATCCAGACCAACATTCATATCATCGACGCTAGCATGGTTGTCGGTTTTACCCGTCAATCGGTCGTGCATACTTGGATACAAGCTAAAACTATTTCCAGAAGAGAGCGGAAACATTCCGAGAGATGGTGTACTTGGAGTATTCGGGAATGAAAACGACCGGAATGGGTCCATGAATTTCCTCCCCTCGTGTTTGAGACAGTTATAAAGCGCTCTGTTAAAGCTATCTTCTAATGGACGACATTTTATTTCTGCTGCTTGTTTGTGCTCATTGTACCATTCTGTGTCTTGATTGTCAAGGTTTTCCTCAAGTTCCGAGTCGCAAACTTCACAATTGTACTGAAGCAGAGAAATAGCATGCATGCAAAGCCATTGCCACTCCATTGGGTTGGACCTGCACATTCTACTTCGCCGAATGCAAACATCAGCAAGTCCATTTAAAACTTGTACTAAGATTTTGGTGTTGTCTTCCGGCTTTTCTTGCATCTGTTGATAAAGTTTAAGAAGTTGTTTCTCGGCGTCTTCAAGCCTAGAACTGTTCAGCATTTCGAGAGCATTATTGAGGGAGTCTGACAGGCTTGAAGAACTCCCAGAATCCATCTTCTCGTCCAGCATCTGTAATTTATAATTTAAGAACGGATAAGTAACTCGGATCGCAGATACCAATACATTTTTAAATGTTTATACATTTGTTATACACATGTTAACTTTCTTGTTCTAGTCGCTCACACTGACAGAAAAGCGAAAATCTCGAAATATTGTAACGTGTCGTTTTAATTTTATAATAAACTAGTACAAAAAGGTAAAATTCTCGCAAATTACGCAAGTTGGGTTTTTAAGGATTTTACTTTAATTAGCCATATCTATTGAATTCCATTGATGTCATGACAAGATCAACATCATGAAAATTATAAATTAATGATTCGTTCATGTATTATTCTGGAACATTTCGATTTGCTAAATGACCGTCTTAAACACTAGATGAATGGGCATTTGTGTATGGATCATGAAGTACGATATGAAACGGGGACATATAGTGGTTAAAATTCAAATTACCAAATCATCATCGGTGTCTGGTGTTTCTGCTTCATCCGATGTGCTGCTCCTGTAACCATACTTGTTGTTTGTGGTAGAATCAGAAAATGAAGCTGATTTACTGATGAGGCTTAGTTTGGGCAAAATTAACTGAGTGGAAGACATAGCGAATTGACTTTGTGTTGTTGCATCTGAAATATACAAAGAATTGAGAATTAATTGAACAAGTTAAAACAGAAAAACCGAAAAGAATGTGACGGAAATATAACCATTTCAGCTAAACGTAGAGTTAACTTTGTTTAAGGTCCCGTAAGAAGTGTATTTTTTTTTTATTTCATTTTGTTTAGCTTGTAAAAAGCTATAGGATGTTTTCTATTAGGTGGGTTACTCGGGATTGATTTGGGGTTTCTTGTTGGTTATTTCGGTAGGGAACAGTAATAATGAAATATCCTTTTTATAGGAATTTCGGACTGGTGCAATAAAATCTTAAGAGATTTTGAATATAACACACGTACGTCAAAGGAAAGAAACTGCTTACTAAATTCTTGAATATGTTCTGTTTGGAATTAATTGGAGGTGTGGGGGAGAAGTAGAGGAGTAGGTAAAAGGATATGGTTTACATTGTTTATGTTTTGTAGCTGATATCAATTTGATCATAAACTTGTTTTATTGTTCTCAATGAGCATCTCCTCATTCACATTGTACGATATCAACACGACCTAATTGACGTCAGCTATAAGACCAACATAAATCTAACACTGACGTCATCAGTCAGTCAATGCCAAAAATTCTCTGGAATACGCTGCGAGAGAAAAAGAACAACATCGTTTGATCGATGTATGAACTAGTTACGGTACCAACCATTCAACTGCACATGTAATTTATCCTCAATCCGGTGACATCATACGACTATTTATAGCAAATATCGATTTGTAACTGATATTTATAATATTTCAAATTGTATCATAACAAAAATGGCTAAAGTCAAAACAGTACTTGGTGTAATCGTCAGTTTGTAAAACAAATATGGCAAATATAGGAATCTGTTAATTAATGTTGAATGTAAATCAATAAAAGAGCCTTTGATCAGCCATGTATACATTATCGAGACTGGAGTCTAGACTCCATAAACTACTGAACGAACGCTTTACAACTGCGTTAGAATGCAATAAAAACATCAAAAATACCAAAAATGATTTGATATTACAAAATTGGCCAGGGTTACAGCAGTCATAGATAATGATACCTTGTGATAAGTGAAGCGGTGCAGGTTGCATGTGCGGAATGTGAACACGGTAAATGTTGATGGCATCCTCAGGGTTGATTTTCCTTGCAAACACCATGATACCGTTCAGTAATTCCTGTCCTACGTAATACAGATATAAATCTCCATGTTCACATTTTGTTCAGTTTGGTTGTAGAAAAGAATTGTCTGGCCCCGCCTGACCCAGGAGGCCTATGTGAGTAACCAGGTAGGCAGGTATGCTGTCCCTCTGCGATTCCCGCACAAACACAGTTTAACTACTTCTTACTACATCTCGGTGAAAGTCACTTTTAATCCATCCTGAGAAGATTTAGGCAACTATCACATTCTCATGCTAGGCAGAATTTCTTATAAGGAAACCACTGCAATGTTCAGCCATCTTGTCTGCTTCAAAATATATTATGTTGAGTTTGTTGTGATCGATACTTTATCTGACGTTACCCTAGCATAAGGTTCTGGCACAACCAAACTATCTTCCAGGTCGTTCATTGATTTATAACCCTTTCAGGGTAAAGCGCTATATACTGCCTTAGCTCGGTAATAAAGTGGCAGTAAATGTTGAATGCGAACTTTTAAATGACAATACAAAGTGTAGTGCGATGTTAACGGGGTTGAGAGATTGATATAGAGTATGATTTTGTTTGTCGATGATGTTAAGGAAGTTGCATATGGAACAAAAACGAGTGGATAATGGATAAATGTTTTACTCGTAGAGCTTTTAGTGTATTGTTAAGCGTCTTGACTTAGTGTTTCCATAGATAACAACCTAACGCGCCGAGTTGCTTCTGATTGTAAGGACTATGTTTAAGATATACTTTATCTGAGCTTAAATTATGTAATTTGTTATTTTTTATTGCCGATTTCCTTCCAAGAGAAAATTAATGTTACAAAAAATAATGTGATTTACAGAACATGATTCTTAATTGTGAGTTGTTTGTATGGATAAGTTAGCAGATAAACTTACATATGTTCATTGATATAAGTGATTCACCTTTTCGTTTGATTTGTATGGATAAGTTAGCAGATAAACTTACATATGTTCATTGATATAAGTGATTCACCTTTTCGTTTGATTTCACGGTTTCATTTATGGTTTGTTTTAAGTAATACTGTTGACACTTGTAACCTGCTGCAGTGTTATTCTAACTAAGGAATTCCCCCGAATTCAATTTCTTTGTTTCATTTGTGGTTTTGGTATTATCTTATACTATTGATACTTGTAACCTGCTGCAGTCTTATACTAACTTAGGAATTCCTCCGAGTGCAGCTTTCTTTGCTTCATTTGTGGTTTATAGAATTACTCTGTTAATATTTGTAGTTTGCTGCAGTCTTATCCTAATTAAGGATTTCCTAAGAATCCAACCTCTTTGTTTTATTTGTGGTTTGTATGAAGTATAATTGTTGATACTTGTAACCTGTTGTATTTACTTAACCGTTTAAGTGGCAGTCTTATCCTAAATCAGGATTTCCCCAGAATTCATCTTTCTTTGTACCTGTGTTATCGTTTTAAAATAAATACATTGTTTCTCTTCTTCTCGTAAAGTTTGAAAATCACTGAATCACTCTTTTTTTTCTATATTGTCAATATGATACTTAAAGCTCGTCATTTTAATCTTTTCTGTACATGAAACACCTTAAACAGACCAATTGACAATCTGTACAATTCATTTTAATCATCTTTTTTTTCTATTTTATAATTTCACTTTCCTGATTCTCTTAATCACCAAACTGTATTAGTATAGAATACCGAATTTATACCGAATATATTATTCAGTGTAATATCCTGATATTTAAAAAAATGTTATTTTAGTATTTGTGTTCATTGGTGACTTACTGGACATTTTAGCAAAGTAGATAGAAATAACACTACTTTGTCAGTCTGAAAATGTAAACACAGTTCATCGGTAATTGAACTGATCAATATCACATTGAATAAAACTGATCAGCGGAAAAGTGCATTAATCCTTCCGGGCCGACAAAAGTAAGTTTTGATTACAGTAACAAATACATGTATTAGGTGTGTATGATTCATTGTGAAAACTATGTTCCATCGTGGATAACTGGTACTTGTACGTTATTTTTCTTCCTCCCATAACGAAAGCTTTCATAATCGCAATCTTCTTATAAGATTTGGAAATTACAGGGTGCATTGTCTTAAGTTATGATCTTTCCTTTTCATGAGTAATGACGAACTTATCAAGTATGAATGACAACTTGACGTATTTCAATTTCAAGTAGAATTTGATAGTGTCCAATGGTACGTCAACACTGTTTCTAAATTTAGCTTTATCTTAAACTATGTGTAGTACATGTATATATATACATTGTACAAAGATTATAAATGAAAATCTATTTAGGCATATATATATTTATATGATAACGTTGTGATGTGTGTAAAGTCCTCGTTGGCTGATATCTGGATATGTATATTTAATGATGTACAGTGTATATGTTTCTTTTAACTGTATTTAATACATTCTGTCTCATTAGACCTTGTACATTGTATATCTAATGAAGTGTATGCTTCTATTAACTCTACTAACTGACATTAAATACTACCTTGTCGACAGATTTCCATAACAAATAAACAGTAGTGGTTTTCTTACCTTATAAAAGATATTTTATTTTTGAATATAAGTTTAAAGCTGTAAAGTGTTCATTGGTACATGTCACGATAGGAAGAGTTTTGGAGAGTGGAGCTTCGATGAACTTATAGTTCTGTTATCACTTTGATCTGTGTCCTTAGTATTAACTGATAAATCCTTTCGAGAAGATTCAAATCCTTTCTGAAAAAATTCCTTTGCGTCCAATTTTAACGACTCTTTACGTTGTATTGGAGTAAATGTATCCATCTTTCTCTTGTGTCCTGGAGACAAGAATGTGATACACGTAATGCCCCCAGCTTGTCGCCTTTGCAACTTCTTTGAAATCAGTCTTTCCCTTTCCTTCTCACTGTCCAGACTGTTGTTTAGCTCGGAACTGATTAAGCTAGTATTATTACTGTCAATTGCGTCTGAACAAGTTTGGTCTATCATTTTCTCTGCGTTTTCGAATGAGGTATTTGTGTCATTTTTACTGGTATCTGAATGCTCATCTGGTCGTTTAGTAACTGATTTCATAGAACTTAGCAACTCCCAAATAAGTTTGTCTTCAGCGTCCCACTCTGGGTCCAATCTGTCAATGTCAATGTCACTGTTATTTAAACTGTCATGCGTGTTTGTTATTTCATTTGTCACATCTGTGTCTGTTGAATTGTGACGAACCCATCTCTTGCGTCTAGCACCTGTTTCTGAAGAGGTCATTTCCTGTGGGGTAGAAGTTTGAAACATCTTTGGTTCGCCTATTTCTGTTGAATCCATATCTGAATTTTGAGTTAATCTATCACTTGATATACTGCAACACGCGCTTTCCGGGTCAGAATGTATTCGTTTAGGAAATAATAACGGAGAAGCCTTCTTTGGTTTAGCACTACATTCTATATAATTTGGTGATACTGTTCTGTGATCACTCATAGACATGCTTCGCCTAGTGGATAGACTTCGCTGATCACCACGTGTTGGTCTGCGCTCTGAAGGAGACCTGCTGCGTGGTCGGATTATAACCACAACGTTATCCGTCTCTGAATCTTTACGCGTGATAGTCTGTATCCCAGTGGCACCAGTAACTGGCATGTCTTCACCACTGCATACCTTTGTCTTTGGAATAACATAATCGTAATTCCTTGGATATGTCGGATTCGAATTGTCGTCCCAGTCCCAAGGTTTCTTTGCTTTTGGATCCAAAATATGTTTTGTAGTATCGTCAATATCCGTACAACCTATGAACTCTGAAATGGTCATGACCTCAACAGTTTCAATACCATCATTTAAATCCTCGTGTTCGAAAACTATGTCATGAATCCCAACGTCGGCACCAGAGCAAGCATTATTCATTGGAAGGTTTCTATCCTCTTCCAAACTGCTATCAGAATCTCCACTTCGTGAAGTTTTCTCACAAAAATCTGACAAGTCTGGGGCATCTGGCAGTTGTATTTCCTCAGTGAGATACTGATTTCTGTCTAACACGTTTGATGAACTACTGGCGCAATTGTTTTCTTGTGTGTTAAGGCATTGCACAGATGCACTTTTGCACTCTCCATGCGATTGTCGCTCGCTGTTGTCAGATGGAACACCTGATGTATCATCAGTCTCTTCAACTTCGATGACGCTGTTAGGTGCTTCTGTGGTTGTTTCACATTGTGTAGGCATGCTTCTTGTAACCTCATTACTACTGTCACCCACTAAATCACAACATGAGTTAATCGTGTCACAATTCATGGTGTTAGGAATCCATGTTTCTTCCGTACAATGACACTAGCGGCATCATATGTGCTTCAAAGTGTAACCAATATATGCTTATTCTCCCTGAGGGACATTTTTGTATTGAATCCGACCTTGTGTCACAGGCCATTTACTCCTGTTTGTATATATATTTGCTTTGTACAACAAACACGTTTCCTCTTTTGTGAATACACACGTCTGTCATGTGATCTTAGCCACAGCACAAGCAGTAAAATGTAAATAATATGTGCTATGATATATATTACAAAATCTGTCCATTGACCGCATACTTATAGCCTTGGTCAAGATAGCATTTTGGAATAGAAAATGTTAGATTCCTGTAGTAAAATCCAGTTTAGGGAATTGAAATATTCCGAAAATTTCTTTTACATACAATAATGGATACATGTACACGCGTTAATCCACGGGCTCACAATCAACACTCATAGCGTAACATTATCAATACACACAAAACGATTTGGCAAGTATATCTTATGTAGATAGAGAGTTGCCAAGGGAAGTATCCGTAAGGTTTTACCGGAGATTCAGATTACAGCCTATATATAATCTCCTGTTTTGTAATCCCAATGATGTAATGAATCTGTCGGTTTGTAAAGCATGGTATCTCTATACACTAAGGCGTTCCGCTCCACATGTTAAAGTCTTTTCAATCCAAGGACCGTTTAGTGTAGCCGTAAGTTTTAAAGCCTATCAACTATTCAACGTCATTCATATCACGCCTGTAGATTTTGATAGGCATCCCGAAATATATTTTGATATAAAATGTTAATGACTGAAGGTTTCGTTCAACCATTACGCCCACAAACGCGACAGCGTAGCCCAAATAGAAATGTTCACATCCGACAGGTTTATATCATTGTTTCATGGCATCGCCAGCGTCACAGCGTCCGTGTGAAAATGTCTTCGTTACTGTTATTGAATACGCAGAGAAATAACGTTATATTTCGTGGTATATCCACTATATAACATTAAAGCCCTTCCATGCTGTCAATAAGAGAAGTTATCCAAGCATGTAGAGTTGTTTGTCTGGAGACGAGTCCAGCTAGAATGTGTGTATTGCTGGACTGACTTAATGTCCAGAGGTAAAGTCATTAACTTCATCCTTCCTCTCTCCGCATTACCTATACTACACAGGTGGTACAGAAACACAGGTAGTCGCCAAACAACCCCCGGGCAACTCGTGGTTACACCCACACCGATTTATTCTCAAGGCTTAAAGAAACTGCGCACAGTTAAAGCCTTCTTTCAACCGCATAGTAAGCTTAATGCTCTTTAGATTTAATACCGGTATTGATAAATCTAAACCTTATATTGATACTTTTAAAAAACGAAATCCAAAGTTAAGCATTCAAATTAGCAAAATTTAATTCCTACCCTAAATGCTTAAAAGTCAAAGTAAAAATATGATATTTTATCTTATATTTCAAGCTGACAATACTTCAGAGAAAGTGATTATCTACAACTGTAAACGTACCAGTGAGGTCAACTGTCCAATAAGACTGGTTACCATTGTGTGTAAACCCATATTAGGACCGACAGATTAATGTGAATTACCGTCACTTTTGTAAGAGGGCTCACAACTCAAAGGCAAATTGAATTAATGTATATACTATGCGTGACCTAACAAAGCCAAATGGAATTAGTGAAATTACATTTGGATAATAATATTTTTGTACTTCAGGCACTCGCTTGATAATTTTATTTGAAGTTTGGTTATTACGTAATTAAATTCACCGTCAGAGAGGTGGCGCTTATTATTTTCATGAAAAAGTTGATAATTTCAGTATCATTTAACAGAATGAATTAGTTCAATATAGTTTCTGCTCCTGCTTAGCGCTCAGCATACAAGGAGTGGGACGACTGGTTCGCCCGTTGTCAGTATTATGTGACCGGGTGGGGTGGGTTGCTGTGTGTCTTCGGCGGTATTCTTCAGTGATGTAGCACTATAAAAAGGGCAACAGTTCCACTATACAAGAAGACACAACATGAATATACCGCAGTCTCCCAAAACAATCACCTCGCACAACATACACACAACACGCCGCATACATGGGAGGCCGTCCTTACATGACCATAGCTGTTAATAGGACGTTAATTAATCGAACAAACAAATAGTTCAATATAAATCAATTTTATGTTTTGACCAGTAGCACAACATATGGTTAAACTTGCCTTAGCGACCACATCTGTACATAGACCACCTGGCCTGTATATAAAGATCACTTAACTTTAAAGACCATACAGGTTTGGCTGTATGTTGCTTATTAAATTCCTTAGATGCCTTACCCTTTCCTTTTATCACATTGAAATATAATGTACCTACAAATGTATGCGATTATGAATATGATAGCGTATCATGCTTGAGTGAACTGGAAAAGTAGTGAGAGAGACGATTACACAGTTCAACATCAAACTTTTTCATTCTATGATTACATACCGTCACAGGTTGCCTACCAAGCGTTAAGGCGTGATATGTGCGCTATAAAGGTCGCATGTTGTATTTCTGTTTCATCATAATTAAGATTATTCTAATTAAAATATCTGTCATTTAGTTCATAAGTGGATGGATATTGAGTCATCAAGCACACATAATTGAGCATTATCTGCTGATATATGAGACGAAACGAAAATAACATTTTTTTAAATTGCCCGATAAAAATAAACCCATTATAAACGGAATAATCGTAACAAAGATAGTATGTTTAGTCTATTACATGTAACTTAAATATGTCATAAGTGGACTCCTTAGTTATGAGCTTAATGCTATCTTAACTTATTTAGTCATTTTGTTTACTATAAAACAGTAAAGTCGTGAACAATTCATTTGACAAGAACTGCATATCCTGTTCATTAGACTGTAACGAATACAAGTATGACTAATCTAATTTCATGATGATAATTTTTCAAAGTACATATTTAATCATATTTATCATATTCATCCAGGCTACAGTTGATAATAACTTAATAAGTTTTCTATTCTTAATTTTCACCATTATTTTATTTGACGCATCGTCTATCATAACACATTACATTTGATGGAATTTTGGTATTTCTATAAAAATCCGGTTTATTTTACACTTTTACGTTATATCCACCCCAGTTCAAGAAAGAAAAAAACTGGCCAATCACGGGCCTGTAGAAACTTTCTTTGAAGATTACAGTGTGTCCGTTATAAATTCCTTTGATGTACATCAAAAGATCAAATTACCTGCGTCAACTCTAGATCTGTTGCCTGTTTTACTAGGAGATAGTCCAGGGGTGGATATAACTTCAGTGATAACAACCCCTGGAGTATCGAGAGCTTCTAGCACAGATATAATAGTGTGTATTTGCATGTCATTCAATATGCGGAATGAATTACCAAATAAAAAGATGAATTCATTTTAAACTAAAAGAGCATTTTAAAACCAGTTGTGAGTGCACTTCATAAATTAACTCCGGTTTTGATTTTAGCCATGGTGGTTTTCGGTTGCGATAACATCTAGGACAACGCCTCTAATTCTATGTAAATGTATTTGACACTTTTATAGACAAACATTTTGTATTTTCCCGTGCACAATTTTGGCAAATGTTCATAAATGGTTGTTATTTAGGTTTTACTCTGAGCAAGGCTACCTGATTCATGCCGACAATAATACGCTACTGACTTTAAATACGCATGTGATAATATCCGGGAGTTTTTAAATCTATAATCCGTAGGAATGCTGATTGTTGGAATCGTATTCCGATACGATAATTAAAACTAATTTATTTAATTTAATTTATATTACAAGTTTTTATTTTAGCAGAAAATTTTGGATATGAAAATCAAGGTAAATAAAATGTATAATGAAGAAATGCAAAATGCATATCACTTAAAATGTTTTCAATATATATCGTTTTCTGTACCCTGGGTGCTGTGAATGCTATCTAAAAATACAAAAAAAAAACTATTTCAATACACTAGTTTTCATAGGAAGGAGCTTTTGTATTGTAAGCCACTTTAAAAACATCATTATCCTATTACAAATCACTCCTCAAAAGAATCATTATCATTTTACATTATGTAGTCCATGGTTATTGAAAGGATGACAAGTAATAATTCATTTATAGAAAAGTCGGTGCGAAACTACTTAAAGCTTGCCTATATTTCAGTTTCACAGCGACAACACTTACCTATAAGATAAATCAGCATTGATTGTTTAATGAATGAATGTTGAGAAGGTAAACATTTTTTAGATTTTGTAAATGCTAACTGCATAAGTGAGAACGGATGGGGTTTCTTTATGGAAAAGAGGAGTAACTCTTCGTGTATACTAGGGGAAAAATTGTTGGTCAACGATAACTCATTAAATAATTTTGTGTACCATTAACGAACTATTCATAAATTATTAATAATAATAAAATTGTTTAAATTGGTGTGGTTACGATAAATCTTCATAAATGATTAAATAATTAATAATACAATGGTTTAGATTAATGTGCTTTTCATATGAACACATTGTTAAGCTAGAAGTGAATGTGTGAGTCACAGTCTGTGTTTTACTATCGTAAACGGATGTAAAATTCGGAAATTATATTGATTTTCTACTCCCACATATCACTTTCTAGATAGCTCGGGTTAGGTAAACACTATATAGTGTTGTTATAGTAGTAAACGATACATGCGTATGTCTACCGAAAACCTTATATGTATATATAACCTATCTTCAGCAAAATGACAAAAAATTTTGAGAGGAAATCATTGATTTAACATAAGTATACAAGCCTATGAAAACGTTCACATACGCTGACAAAAATAAGTTTTAATAATGACTGATTGTAATAGTGTCAGTATCGTTGGTATTTCATAGCTTTATTTAACCAGGGACTAGCCCCGGTTGTACCTGATATGTAATAGTAACCTCTTTTCATTGGTATGTCCTTTAAGTAGTTGGATTATAATACTAACGTAAGTTCATTTCTAATTATAGAATTATTAATTACTTTTCGTAACTCCTCTAAATACATTTCTATATTTGTTATAAATTTATGTCAACTCTTCTTATAACGAAAGTACAGCAAGATTAGAACACTCTTACTCCTGATATTTTGTTATTGTCAATAATGTGTTTAATACTTTGAATGTTATGCTAATGTACAATGTATTCATTAAAGTGAATAGTCGGGCAAAGAAAACCAGTCTAAATGCGTTCATTGGCCTTCCAAAAGTTCTCACATATTGATACGACGGTCAAGGTCTGCTTAAGTTTCCCTGTTCTGACCATTGAAATAAAGAAAAGGTGAAAGCATTGAAAGCGAGGCTGCGTGGAAATGTAACCACGGGCATAGTCAGCCGGGAGGACGTTTTAGGATTCCTATACTTTAAATTAATTTCTACGTGCGCAGACAGATTTTGATGAGAAAGTTTATTTTTCTATTCCATAAGAAATTATTCTGGATACATTCACACCATTTTTACCGACTTTAGCCATCATTGCCCGACTGTTCACTTTAAGGTTTTTTCCCGTATTTTGGAAATGAGAAAAGATGTGTTCAGATTTCAAACTTAAATCAATAAATGCACATTTATACAGGTAATGGGTATCCTACCCGACCACGTGTGTTTTTGTTTAGATATTTAAATGATATATATATTAATTAATGTACAGTACTATAGAAATATTTTGGATAAATTATGACCATACCTGTGTAAATTATGACAGAATCCATACCAAGTCCATAACACTTCACAGTACACTTAATATCCCAGGTCCATCACATCCCTCATGGTCGTATATCACTACTTGAGTCTATCATTATATATCACTACTGAATCTTCACGCGTGCCACCTATATACATATCAAGGTGCTGCATACCTATACATATATATATGTACGTTTCCTTTTGTGAAACTTACACCTCCGCTATTTTAATTCTCAGTGTACAATATTGTTTGAATAGGTATTTTACCCCTACGCAATAAACACCTTTAAAGTTCGTCAGGTGAATCACACCTTTTAAAATACCCATCCCTTATGAAATAAACTTAAAATTGTTGATGCAACCAATTTTATATACATAAAAAGAATATAAAGATGTACGTAGCATACTTACTATTACGTCAGAGCCCTAATTTTGCAAATACAGCTGTAAACAATATTCATATGTTCATTTCCAAATATGTATCACTAAGCAGGATGATTTTTGCTAATTTTCCGGCATTCAACGATCTTCTGGCAAAGAAAAACCAAACAGTTATGTAGCTGGTTTGGTTTGTCCTTGCCTGTGGAAAGTGGAGAGTAAATATTATTGTAAATATTTATGTGTATTTTTTCGTTCGTTTTGTAATCGCAGTCAATTTCCACTGCTCGCTTATAAAAATAAAAGGAAGGTCGATTAAGTGGAAAATGTTATAGTCATGCTAAAAGTTAAAGATAATGTAGATTTATTTTTCATCAACACGAACACCATAAAAAAATTTGAATTTGTTTGCGAAAAATGTAACTTATTACTATACAAATTACTTTCGATGGCCCGAATATAAGCGCTTTTTAGGGACCTTAAAGTGGGAGGAAACCGGAGTGCCAGTGGAAAAAACACGTGATCGGGTATATGACCTCTGGGTTTTCTTCGGAAACTCCGGTAATATCACAAATAACTTAATTTTGAACACTTTATAATGATAATAGTTATACACGTAGTGTAATCCTACTTTAAATACATGTAGTATTAAGGTATTTTGCAATGTGCAAATGGAATTGAACGTATTGTCGTAATGTCTACTTTAACTATTATACTATGTTTCTTTAAAGATGCTCCACCGCCGACAGAGCATAAATGATATTCATCATTCGAACAATAATTTGTGTTTAATCGTGTATATATATGCCTAATTAACACAAAAATGATATAAAATGATTTATTTCGCCTTTGGTGCATGCGCAATCAGTACCTCATTTCATATAGAATATAGTGCCACGGAATTTTTTCGGGATGCAATTAATCATTTTCCATATTTTTAACTTGAAGTAAAATTAGATGCTCAAACTTTTCAATGGTGGTAATGGTGTCAAGTAAGTAACTTTTGTAACTGAAGAAAAATACTAAATCGTCTGCTCCTGTTTTTGATAGTGAAAAAATACCATTTGTCAGCGGTGGAGCATCTTTAAACTAGAAGAAGAAATGCGTTTGCTTTATGATTTACATAAATAACGTTCCCTTCCAAGTTTTCTCATGAGAGTTAACTTATTAAGTGAATAAAAATATGCTAGTATCTAGTCTAGTCATGCGATATTGTTTTAAGAGGAGTTGATATGATAATTAGGCGTAAAAGCGAAGAAAACTACATTGCTTTGACAGTAAATGTATAGAATAGAATATGATATTGATTGATCCCGGTCTGATCATATGGACGTGTCATAGGAGCGTGATGCTGTACAAGACATCTGCAATTGTATGATTTGAATACGATGTTTTGACGACGAGTTAATGTACACCATAGTCGCGTTGACAGAAATAAGGAATCCAATGCGTTTTCATAAATCAATCCTATGCTACATGTATTTGTACCATCACACAGTGGAATATTAGAATAAACGAAGTTGAAGTGACAACTTCCACTGAAATCGGCCTCGAATCACAGATGGAGTGATGAGTACAGGAAATAAGGATTTCATTGCTTTTCATCAATCAATTTAATGCTATCATCATCATCATCATCATCACAACCGAATATTAGAAGGATATCTGATGTGAAATCATTTGAATTAAACAACTTCCACATGTAACCCTCCGCTACAATCGGCCTTGAGTTACATCTGCAGTGGCGTATTCTGTGGTTGTGTTATCGATGTTTGACAGGGAGCACAGTCATAGCAACACAGCACTTCGCCTAACAATACATATGAAATATTAATAAGTCTCAATTCATAACTTCGTCCGGATTGTATTGCCTTTTCATTAACTAATATTGATTTTTAACAAAGGTTAAGCTGAAATAGTTTCTTTTCTCTTGGAATCGGAAAGAGTTTTCATAATGATGAAAGATCGCATACCAGGCGAAATATTGTTAATTATTTTAGTCTTCATGCATTACTAGTTTAGTCGTACCTCTTCATGTCACACACGTTGTCCTTTATCTGTGTAGTAAAGAAACCCACCCATCATAACGTAATTTGCATTTTAATATTAAGTGAAAACAGGTTCGAATTTAAAGATAGTGTAAGTTAATATCAAAATTAATTTTATGTGATTCGAATACGCTCATAACTAAGTCTTCCCTCTGAGGAGAAATACGTTCTATTACGTTAATACATTGGTGACATTTTATTACATATTTTACCAGTTAATCAATTTATCTCAAAATTACCCCATTTTTAAAGGGGGAAATGCATTATGTATTTGATGGAATTATAGTTGAATGGCTATGGAATATACTAAGCCACCTTACAACCAAAGTTGTCCCATCAAAGTGACTATTCCATATTTCATAATTATCATTGATATTCATCCATCCGTCAGCATTACACTAAGCCATTTCCCATCCATGTAGCTTGTTGTGTATAATGTTGTACCATCATAGTGCCTAACCTAACAAAATTATTGATATACATCAATATGTCATGATGATTTCACGGTAGTTTAACCGACAGGAAACTGGTTAGTGCATCCAACGTTCAATGTTTCTATTGTAACAACTGTATTGTACTAAACTAATAATAACCGGTTGTCGTATATGGAATGTAGAATGTAAAAACATAAGTATTTGTCTGTCATACGTATAGCTGAGTCAATACATTTACCTGTGCGGTTTACAATGTACATGTGTGGCATGCTATCTATGCAGTACTAGCATGGCTTGTGGCAATGTATACCAATATTTCTGATGGTTCAAAATTTCATCTACATAACATATGTACATGGTCTGATATTTATAATGTATAATTTTGGTTGATTGTTGAGGAATATGTGGTGTTTTTTGGTAAATAGTCTGATTTTCTTATTATTAAATGCACGTGGCGAGAGACATGATTAGCATGAATTTGAATACTAGAACTTTAATTCGGTTTGAATATTTGAATTTAGACATCTGTTTGACAATTTAAAATTCACAACAGGATAGCTTTCATTTACTGCTATATGTTATATATGTTTGTATAAATTTTTTGACTTAAGCTAATGTGATATTAAGACAAAAGAAGCTTATGTTTGAGTACTATTATAGTAGGATTATGTACATGCCTTCAAGCATCAATAAAACCATATATTACATTATCAACTCACCTGGACGCGAGACGAACACATGCTGTCTCAGCTCCTGAGAGTGAAACATGCTTCTCGACAGAGACGACATGGTAAAAGATGTCTCATCTGATGAGCGTGGAATCATTGACTGTCTGACACCCAGACGATAGTATAGCACCAGTCAGACGTTGTCTTGGGTGGCTAGGACTCCGGTTTCTCTTACACATTGGGTCTAGCTCAGCCAATCCTCAAACGCAGCGTGTGTATTTAATCACACCGGCGGTGGTTAAAATGAAAATGGAGTCTACATGCATTGTCCAACTGCTGAAATTTGAAACGTTTTAAATCGTTATGATCACACTTGATTGAATTGTCAAAGTGCAGAAGGGTGTAAACACATGTGTTAGTAGGTCAATGTTATGCTAGAATGTTCAGGATTCTCTCCCTTTCTGTGAAAACAGCTGTTTCAACAAGGCTATACATTCATATATTATCTTAAATCAATAGGTGCAATAGTGTAATTGATAACAGCATTTTAAAGGATATATTTGTAATGCATGAAATAGTACATAAAATAGCTCTTTCTCATTTTTTCCGTTTATCTAATAAAACTAATCTTAAACGTATGCTTTTCTTATACTAGTACTGTGTCGCTGGTGCCTTCCTCGACTATCGTCGAAGGCGAGACAAAACTTAATTAAGCGATGGCAAATACAAACTTTCACAAACAGAATATCTTTCCGCCAATTTTACCCGAAAATATTTACTCAAGAGTCTAGTTTCACGAACAATCCTTAACTTTAAGGAATTCCTAACTAAAAAATATTTATAGGAAAGTTTTAATTTTTGGCCTTGAAAACAAATTTTAAGTATAGGAGAAACACCGAAAACTGTGGAATAGTCAATATAATGAATTGTTCGAGGCCAGTAAATTTCTACCTCTAATGAGATTCTTTATCGCTTCATCACTTTTAATACTTACGGAGGGGTGTAGAATGTTATATTCCAATATTCTGTCAATATATAAACATTCTGTTTATAATTCATCTATATAGATTGAGTGATCTGACATGAAAAAGAAACTTACCTTAAAGGAAACGTGTATATCATCATCGTTATCATCATCATCTAACAACGACATTCACCGACAACAATTCAGATAACATCTAGATCAAGTCACATCCTCAAAGTAAACACACGTGGGCAACGGAATTACATGCAACAAACAAAGAACTTCAATATTTCATATGAACTTCTGGAAAGCAACATAATATGACATCCTATTTTGAATATATGTGTATGGAAGCTTATGCAAAAGAACAGAGACTGTAATACCACGATGTCAAGTCACAATTTTAGAGAAATTATAGTATGAACTCCATTAAATATCAAAATCATGTACAAACAACAAAGGAAAATAAAATATAGGATCACAATCTAGAATATTCTAATTGGTCTAAAATTTATTTCAAAAACTGTTTCTTTTATTTCCTTAATGTACTTAATGGTTTTGAAAGTCTACACAGTCATGCGTTCACCCTTGACGATTCATTTAGGTTCTTCTAAATCAAAGACTAGACCAGTCCATTATGAAATCACAGGGGAGAATGAGTTAATCGTTTGGGTATTTAGTAAAGTAAAATTTTGCTTCTTTGCAAGTGTTTGTTGCAATCGAGGACTTCGAGAGTCTCTCTATTATTTGTTGTGGTTGAAGCATACGACACTTTTCCTTTGTCGTGGTTTTCTGGTTTGGCACTTTTTCATTGCACTCCACGTTAAGTGTTCTTTCCCGATATTATTCTTCACATATGTCTAAAATGTCAGCTTTGTTATTAACTCTGAATTGCCTTGGCTTCCAAAGTAAACACACGTGGGCAACGGAATTACATGCAACAAACAAAGAACTTCAATATTTCATATGAACTTCTGGAAAGCAACATAATATGACATCATATTTTGAATATATGTGTATGGAAGCTTATGCAAAAGAACAGAGACTGTAATACCACGATATCAAGTCACAATTTTAGAGAAATTATAGTATGAACTTCATTAAATATCAAAATCATGTATAAACAACAAAGGAAAATAAAATATAGGATCACAATCTAGAATATTCTAATTGGTCTAAAATTTATTTCAAAAACTATGTTTCTTTTATTTCCTTAATGTACTTAATGGTTTTGAAAGTCTACACAGTCATGCGTTCACCCTTGACGATTCATTTAGGTCCTTCTAAATCAAAGACTAGACCAGTCCATTATGAAATCACAGGGGAGAATAAGTTAATCGTTTGGGTATTTAGTAAAGTAAAATTTTGCTTCTTTGCAAATGTTTGTTGCAATCGAGGACTTCGAGTCTCTATTATTTGTTATGGTTGAAGCATACGACACTTTTCCTTTGTCGTGGTTTTCTGGTTTGGCACTTTTTCATTGCACTCCACGTTAAGTGTTCTTTCCCGATATTATTCTTCACATATGTCTAAAATGTCAGTTTTGTTATTAACTCTGAATTGCCTTGGCTTTCGTTATTCTTCAGTTATGTATAACATTTCAATTCTGTTATTAACATTGTAGTGTTTGACTAAATAAGAGTTGGATATAAGCTTCAAAATCCAGACTTGGTTAAATTGAATTCCATCGAGACGAATTTGAATTTCGTCGTGACCAAAATGAATTCTGTCCACAAAAATGAAATTTGTCATAACAAAAATGATTTTTGTCCACTGAAAGATGATTTTGTTAAACAAAATTTAATTCTGTCATAACGAAAATGAATTTATTATAAAAAACATTTTTGTAAGACGAAAGTGATTTTGCTACAGAATTCAGTTTTATGTCACGAAATTGAATTTTGTCTACAAAATTTAATTTCGTCATGACTTTTGTCCACTGAAAGATTGTTTATATAACATTATTTTTGTAATATGTTATAAATTTTGTTAACCTGAACTCATTTTTGTTGAACAAAATTCATTTTTGTCTACACAAAATTGGATTTCGTGTACAAATTACAAGTGTACCGTTTGGCGCCCCGTAGTATTGTGGTGTTAGAGTTATTTGAGCAACTTCTTCGTGCAGCTTCAATGTAGATCGACCCATTGTAATGTAGTCAAACTCAAAACTACTAATATTACTGAGAATGTATTATAGCATGTTTCTTCTTTCAAATGTAAAAGGCGTGGCTAAATAAATGTTGTTTTGATTATCCCCGCCTCCTTTTTTTACTATCTATAATGTTTCAATGAAGCAATACAACTTTCAATGTTTAGTTTGGGCGAAAGGGGTTGCTCCTGTTGTGGTGGATTTGGAATAGGCATACCAATAAGAATATGCTGGTTTCAGAACATTGAGATGACTGTTACACTCATTGTCGATGGTGTAGTTTGCTCCAGTAAAACTATAAAAATAATCCCTGCTATGTATGGTATATGTGATCATGGGTCTGAAGAGAAGGGTCACCCTCGATACTCCAGGGGTTCCGATCACTTACGATCTCTACTCTTCTGGACTATCTCGTAGTAAAACTGGAGGCAACAGATTCACATCAAAAGGGCTGTATAACGGTACACTGTGGTTGACTGTGTGGCTTTGAAGTTGGGTGTCGCTCTATATGTGGTCTTCAAAAGGAAATTTTGCTGGCCTGGATTAGTTAAGATTTTTTTCATGGGTGTAAAGATCGTAAGTGATTGGAACCTCTAGAGTATCGAGGATGCACTTGGGTGTGCATATCCTAAAAGGTAGACACTGCAATGTATTATATTTAAGGTAGTACTGTGTCATAAGTATGGAAATAACATCATTTCCCAATTTGATTCAGTGCTTTTTAGGTCATCTGATCAGAAGGGTCAGGATGACCTATTGTCATCATGCACCGTCCGTCGTCGTGCGCCATCCGCCGTCCGCTGTGCGCCGTGCGCCGTCCGCCGTGTGTAAACTTTTCATTCAAACGACTTCTTCTCAATAACCGAAAGGCCCAGGCTACTGATATCTGGTCTGTAGCATGCTGGGATGAAGGGCAACCATGTTTGTTCAAATGAATGACTTTGACCTTCATTTAACGTCACAGGGGTCAAATAGGCTAAAATCCTTTAAACAACTTATTGGGAATAACTAAGAGGCCTAGAGACCTGATATTGGGCCCCTGACATGCTGGGATGAAGGGCTATCAAGTTTGTTCAAAGATTTAAGCCTATTTGACCCCTGTGACCTTGAATGAAGATTAAGGTCACAGGGGTCAAATAGGCTTAAATCTTTAAACGACTTCTTCTCAATAACCAGAAGGCCCAGGGTACTGATATTGGGCATGTAGCATGCTGGGATTAGGGGCTACAAAGTGTGTTCAAATGAATGACATTGACCTTCATTCAAGGTCACAGGGGTCAAATAGGCTAAAATCTTTCAACGACTTCTTTTCAAGAACGGAAATGCCCAGGGTTCTCATATTGGGCCTGCAACATGCTGGGATGAAGGGCTACCAAGTTTGTTTAAATGAATGACCTTGACCTTCATTCAAGGTCACAGGGGTCAAATAGGCTGAAACCTTTAAACGACTTCTTCTCAAGAACCAGAAGGCCCAGAGTACTGAAATTAGGCCTGTAGCATGCTGGGATGAAGGGCTACCAAGTTTGTTCAAATGAATGACATTGACCTTCATTTAAGGTCACAGGGGTCAAATAGGCTAAAATCTTTAAACTTCTTTTCAAGAACGGAAAGGCTCAGGGTTCTCATATTGGGCTTGCAACATGCTGGGATGAAGGGCTAATGACCTTGACCTTCATTCAAGGTCACAGGGGGCAAATAGATTAAAGCCTTGAAATAACTTTTGTGGATAAGTAAGAGGCCGAGAGACCTGATATTTTGCCTGTGACATACTGGGATGAAGAGCTACCAAGTTTGTTCAAATGAATGACCTTGATCTACATTCAAGAATGTAGAATTCAGAATCTGAAGAGCTCCCTTGAATGGGGCGAAAGCGCTCACTAGTCAGTCGTTATTGTTTTTATTTCTTATAGATTTCGTCCGTAAGGATTTTTCTTTAAATTTATCAGATATATATATATATATATATAAATAAAAAAGAACAATGTCCATGTGATGGTTTCCATATACATAAAAAAACACAACTATAAAACAGTTTTTTCTCCTTAGCGCTTTCTCGGCTCATGCCGGTCTTCAGGGGTTTGAATTCTTTTATTTGTAAAACATGACGTCATAGTACAATGACGTCATAGTAAGATTACGTCATGACATGGTACATAAAGATATTGTGAATGGTTCTGGAAGAAAATAACAAAAACATGAGGACGAAATAAAAACTAATATGAAGTTCCTTTGTCCCGTTCTGAATTTAGCACAGGTTTCATAAGTTGAATGAAATACATTTCTTTATTTTCTCTTTTTAAAAGATCTGAATTGGACATTTGATATATTGGTAAAATAAAAAAAATATCATTAGCACACATATGACAATGTTCGTTTACTGTTAAATATCTGAGATGGTCTGTTTTGGTTTGTTGTCGGTGTAATGTAACTCTCTTTCTCAATTCCATTCCTGTCTGACCAATATAAAAATCTGAGCATTTGCTACAAATAAGTGCGTATATGACATTTTTGGATGTACAATTCATATTAGTTTTAATTTTGAAATTAAAACCATTTTTGAATGTATAATTTTTACACTCTATAACAATATCACATGTTTTGCAACGCTTTTGCATACATTTAGTGACAGAAGTATCTTGCATTTTCGAATCGAATTTTGACGCACATAAAATACGTTTAAGGTTTTTAGGCTGACGCTTGCAATTTATTATTTTCTTGTTAGATAAAATCAATTTCATTCTGTCGCTATTTTTCATGTAATCTTCACAACCTTTTACAATTGGAAAAATATTGTAGTTGTTTGGATTAAAAGTACTGACAAAAGGTATTATATTGCTTTTGGATTCCACTTTATTCGATTTCCTTAAATGAATAGGTCCTTCTTTTTTTGCTCTTTCAACTCCATAATCTATAACTTCTTGCGGATAATGCTGTTTGCGCAGATAAAAAACTAAGTTCTCTAAGCGTTCAGCTAAAATAGTTTTATCACTTACGATTGTGATTAGACGGGACGCTAAATTAAATGGGATATTTAGCTTTACATGCCTTGCATGATTTGAATAAAAATCAAGATAGTTATGCGAATCCGTCGGTTTACAATACAAGTCAGTAGTGATTTCACCATTTTTACTATGTACAGATATATCCAAAAACGGTAGTTTTACTGTACTAGAATCCATTGTGTACTGTATATCAGGACGTAGCTTATTAAGTTCTTGAAATAATGTATTTACATCTTTATCTGATTGCCAGATTATAAAACAATCGTTTTAAAGATTTTTAGACGATTTTTATTTCGTCCTCATGTTTTTGTTATTTTCTTCCAGAACCATTCACAATATCTTTATGTACCATGTCATGACGTAATCTTACTATGACGTCATTGTACTATGATGTCATGTTTTACAAATAAAAGAATTCAAACCCCTGAAGACCGGCATGAGCCGAGAAAGCGCTAGGGAGAAAAAACTGTTTTATAGTTGTGTTTTTTTATGTATATATATAAACATATTTTGTACACTCAAAACTCCTTACCAAATCACATTTACAAAATGAAACCTCCATCTTCAAAGAATGTCATCTTTGCAACCAATTAACTGAAAAATATGTATCTAGTAAACTCTAGAACGTTTTACCGATAGCAATTCCTTCACCAAAATAAAAATAATATGCCAGTGGAGAAAGTAATGCTGTTTTGGAGTGTTTCCATGACGTCATTAGGCCAACAGGTTTAATGAAATTGGAATTACCGACAGGACCACCATCTGTCTGAAACCATCCATTAATTGACTAGAGCACCTCATTATCGCAGCTACAAGACGTTAAACCTTGAGTAAGTGTTTTCTTTCAATTTTGGAAAATCAGAGACACCATGTTTATTATTATCAGCCTCTCGATCAGAAGCTTACAATTTATGCCTTAAAAAACAAATTTGATATCACTGATATGTGACTTATGTTCATACATAAACTGTCTCTACATCGTCCCACACGTTAACTTTTATGTTTTTATCCGTCGATTTTGTAATTTTTAAACTCATTTCCCGTCACATTTGGAGATTCCTTTCACTGTGGCGTAATAACTGTGTGAACTTATTTCCTTGATCTATATATCATAGTATGAGTTACGGTTAACATAAGATTTTTTTTAACTTCTGTAATGCTTTCCAATGGGGAATTTTTAATTAAAGAATTACTTAAAGTTATAAGGAAATTTCTTAAAACTAGGTTCAGGTACTTTGAAGATCTGAGGGATAAAACATGATACAGTCATTACCTGGGTTCATACTTCGTAATGACATGCTTATTATCGTAATGTTGGGGCCAATATTCTATCCTAGTCTTCAGGGTTGAAGGTCATTTTTGAAACTCATGTGAACTTAAATGAAGGTCAAGGTCATTCATTTTTAACTAATTGTGTAGTCTTTAATCCAAGTACTTCAGTCTCACGAAATCAGTTCCTGTAAAATTATTATCGGTTACTGAAAATTTAATAAGATAAATGCACAACAAACACTATGCTATCACATACCATTAACTCATTCATCCCCGAAGTTTCATAATGGACTGGTCTAATCTTTGATTTAGAAAAGTCTAAATGTGTCTTCAGGGGTGAATCAGTTAGGGTTGCTTGTTCAATGAGCCAACTTCCCTAGCCAAGGTTTTTTAGCCGATTCTTTTCCTACTACCTAGTAGGAAGAGAATCGGCCTAAATACCCTTGGCTAGCGAAGTTGTCAATGGGCATGTGAGCTAAAATGATGGAACTTGTCAAAGACTTGCAGAAAAATAAATAAGAAGTGTTGTTTTATATTTTATTTCAAGATATCTGATACATAATAAAATAACATGTACCAATTAATCCATATTACAAATAGCTGAAGTCGTTACAGTGCATAAGCTGAAGTGTTACAGTGCATATAACAAACTCTACCATGACATATGATTATTAAGCCTGTATCAATTGATTCATGTGTTGTTTTTTTTACTTACAGAACAGACCATTCCTTTTAGATAGCCTTGTATGGATTATCATGACACTCATAAATACACTCATACTGTAGATGTATTTATCTAGGAAACTTTAGCGCAAAGATAATTTTGAATAGATTAACATAATGATGAATTTGCGCAATCACCTATAATGGATAATAAAAAATATACAGAAAAAATAAGCGCTGTCATACCTTTAGTAGTGACGCACTTAAGGTGAAAAAAGCTCTAATAAAAGATTTACAGCTCAAATATGTAAAAGATGATCCACTGTTGAGGTATGTTTTCTCTATCAAAAAACAGGAGTAGACAAATCAATATTTTTTTCAGTTACTTACTTAACACCATTACCACCATTTAGTATTAGCTTATTTTAAAATTCAAGATAAAAAAATTAACTGCCTCCTGAAAAATTTCCATGTCACTATGCCCTTTATAGAGTAAAGTACTTTTTGCGCATGCACCAAAAGCGAAAAAAATGTTTTATATGCATTTTTGTGTTAATTAGACACATATAAACACGATAATCCATCATCTATATAGTACAAATGATGGGTATCGTTTATGCATCTTTAAGTAACAGTATTCAGAAGTATGGATTGTCCCACTAGACATTTCACAGTTCCCGAATATATTTACATGGATTTAATTAATATCAATTTTTTTCTACAAATCATTCCTCAACTTTAAGGAAATCCTAACATTAAATTCTTCATAGGATAGCATTACAGATTTAAGGAACGCTCATTAACTGAAGGTTTTTTCCACAATGAAAACTTCACTTGAATAAATAATACATAATATTATACATAACCTTTTATTGACAGTGCAAAAAGCCACATCAAAATCTACATATATTAGCTTGGATATTCACGTGCTTCTGCTATTGTCAACCATGAAAATAGGATATACATGTACATATTTCATTATATACATTTGGTAACTATGGCAATTACACTAAACAAATTTTATACTTCTTTGGTAATCTTTCACACAAATTAAAATCAGGAGGGAAACACATATCAATCATATAAACAACTGAATTACAACTATTTGTATTAACTTTTGTTATCTGTTTACTTTATAACAAAAACATCAACAAATATTATCTATTTTAAAGTATATTTTTTTTATCCAAGTATGAAACCATGGTCGTGGAATTCCCAAGTGGAAATCCCATTACCTGTATGTAGGTCAAGGAATTAATATCAATGGTTGTTTTCCAGATAACACTGGATAAATATTCTGTCCACACTGTTAGAATTACTTATTTGGCGCATACTTAATTAAAACAGATCACAGGGACTTTGCATATTTTTTTAACAACAGTATATTCATATACTATAATATATATTTATGTATACTGCTGGTAAAAAAAAATTGTGCTAGGTCCCTGTGAAACAGATATATTTATACATTGTATATTATAATAATGTAATAATCACACTGATTGTCCATCCATTAATTCTGAATAAGTCAGCATTTTTAATTGCATAGTACTAATTAAATGGTTCAGAAAGTAAAAAGTATACTGAAAGGACATTATCAAAAGTTTACATTATATTGTAAGGTCTTTTCCTCATCTCAATCCAGATTTTTACATATATTTTACATATTAAATGAAATCCAAGCAGTTTAGTTGCAGGTTTATGATTTATTTTTGTTAGTAAAATCTGTTTGTGTGTTATGTACTTTCAATGTAATGCTTTTTATTGTAAACAAATTATCATGCGAGATTAAATTTGCAATCCTCCCCAAAACATAACATGGTATTCTCACACCATTCACTGATTCATGATCACCAATTTTAGCCATGAGAGATTTCTTTGTCAACCCTGGCCCTAGGGTATGACAGTTCCAGTAAAATAAATAAGTGGCGTAATGACTTCATGCAGTGTAACTGTGACATGCATTGTCGATGAAGTTATCAGTATAGATATGTGAAGTCGATGGAATCATAATCATGTTGTGGTGAAAATGCTGCTTGTAAGGCTACTACCTCATCTTTTTCTATTGTATATGGGGAAAAAAAGAATCATCCCCATATCTAATAATCTATAAGAGTTTGACGATGACGTTACAACCCTCAGGGGAATTCAAGCCTGGGGTTGAACATTCATAAATTACCCCTCAGGTTGTGATTTCGTTGTCACACCATCTAGGTAGGGCATGATTTGATCTATTAGTCACAGCTAGATGGTAACCAAACAGTACACAAACTATCATTTTACTATCTTTAAACACTTATACCAAATTGTTATAATTTGAAAGCCAACGTCTTTTTTTTGGTCATGTTTTTTTTTCACTCTTACATGAAGGACATTTTTTTATGGAAAGCCAACAGGGTTCCAAATCAAGAGAAAAATATAACCATTTGGAAGGAAGAAATTTTGACCTTGATAGCTTTCCATAAATTGTATGTGCTCAGATATACTTACAATGAATTCACACCAAAATAAGAAATTAATAAATCTCATATTCTAGTCACCAGATCGCACAATTTTATTCTGTGAAAATCTAATTTCCCATAATTTATTATCGGGTAAGTAAAATCACAAAATATTTCATCCAGGAACTTTTGTGAAAAACATTTTCTGAAGTAAAATCGCAAGATGAATATTTATCACAAATACACATTCAATATGTGATGTGTGATTTCATATTCAAGTGATTTTCTGGCACACAACATCAGTCCACATAGCGATTTAATTATCTGATAAGTCACACTTATTCAGTCAATTTCAAATATCATACAAAGTACCATGAACAGAACTCTGTAATATTGTTTGTAAAGAGTTTTAAGCAATAAAACAAAATGAATACCATTGTGATTAAAGAAGTACATGTACATCATTGCTAGGAATGTGATTTTGTTATATACATATCCTATTAAGCTAATCAACAACATGACATCTCCATGCCAACATGCTCGTAGTTCAACAATAACTTCCTAATTAATCAATACATCTACAACACAAACATTCATGATTAACGTAGCTTTCTTCAAAGTAAACAACACATCTAAATGAGCAGTCAAACTTTAGCAATATCCAATGAAATCATTCAACGAAGCAAACAGTAATGATATTTCAATGCACAATCAAATGTTTTCATCTTCAATGTTTATGTCATATATTTAAATGCTTATTTCATATTTCAAGTATCACTTTAAAGTCTAATGCACACAACAAAATCCCTCAGACTCTGCGAATCCCTAAAACATGAGACTGGGTTTTAGTGAGAGACAATAAAGCTTTGCTGTTTAATAATAGCTACGTATGTCTAGTCTATATTTTGGTGAAAAGTTCTGTAAGGGACAACATCTTATCTGAGAAATAATCCTGAACAAAGTCTTCACTCTCCATTTTGGAAAACAATAACCACTCTCAGTTTCTCCAGCCAAAATCATTACTAGCTGTCCTTTTTTCATAAAGTATTCTTTTCTATATCTCTCCTGGCATTCTCCATTTCTGGAGATAAAGTCATTAATATGCTTCATTTTTCCATTAAGCATTGTTCTCAGTATCATTTCTCTAACATTCCCCTATTAAAATCGACTTTCCATTTCAAAACGCATGTTGCATTCCTTGATAAAATACACCAAACCACAAAATCTGTCACCGGTGGTATACATGTGATAGTATATATATCCAGCTTTTGGAGTGTTCATATTGATAGCACTAAAAATATCCCATATAATCTTTGACACATACATCTCTACTGATATTTGGGCACTTGTTTAGGTAATCCTCAAAGTTTAAAGACTAGCATAGGCCTAGTCTGATGTCTAGTCTATTTGTCATTTAAAATGACAATAAAGCTAGGCTGTTTGAAAATCACTTTCTACACACACTGTAAAGCCCAAGTACAGATTTGTTGTATTTGAAAATCACTTTTTACACACACTGTAAAGCCCAAGTACAGATTTGTTGTGTTAGAAAATCACTTTCTACACACATTGTAAAGTCCAAAGAACCAATTTTTTATGTTAAAAAACACTTTCTACACACATTGGAAATTTCAAAGAACAGATTTGTTAACATTGACTTTTATGTGTTTAGAAAACTGACACTTTCTAGATAAAGCTGCAACAGATTTACAGGAAACAATCATCCTCAGGAAATTTTACACTTGTCTTTGGCGTCTTTTGAAGGGGATCCTGTCCTTGGTGTAGGAATATCAGATCGAGGCGACTGTTCAGGGTTTGGGCTTCCTCTATTGTTTCTCGAAGCAGTACTGTTGGTTGATAAATTGCTTCCCTGACGACTCATTTGTCTATCATGTCGGGAGGGTTCATTGTTGAGCAACACAAAACCGGATTCCGAAGGACAATCTGAAAAAGAAAACAATCTTTGTGACTTTGAAGGTTATCCATATAGATAGTTTGTTTTTCCTTTTTACCTTGAAAAAATTTATTAACTGAAAACCAACTTTAATTCGTGACTATTAAATTTCGCGAATTCCATTTCAAAACAAGTTCGCTGAGATTAACTTTCGCAGAATTGGCTACATAGAGTTCTACTTTCATTTGATACTATCATACTAAGACATATCGATCATTGTGGAGATTAACATTCACAAATTTTAGTCAAGTGTGAAAATCACAGAAGTAAATCGCACGCGAATAAAAATTGGTTTACAGTATAGGACTTGACTCATGATTTTCCTGAGGGACTCACCAAACTTTTTATAACCCTATATTTCTTTCTTTAATCAAAATTTGAAAATTAATGTTCTGGAATCACCTTTGAAATTCCTACATCGATTGATTATAATAATTCAAAACCATTACTGCTTTGATACTCTATTGTCCTGTTAAGGATCTAACTATTGATAACTGAGCCATCTGGTTTCTCACCTGTGTCTAAATCACTAGACCGGTTAGGACTTTGTGGCTGCAGTGCTGACTCTGGAAGATTTTCGATCTCATCCAGAAGATTAGGAACACTGAAGTGTTTGCGACCTGTTGGAAAATTATCTATATATATTTAAGCCATGTACAGACATTACTTCCAATTGTTTGTCAGAGTTACTTCCCCTACATAGCAAATTTGAGAATTTACTTTACATTTAACTCCTTTTTAAATCATAATATTGGCCATAAGATGTACACATTAACAGATTCAGCTGTGCTTTATAATCACAACAATAGATACTGCATGTAGTTCATACTTCACAAAATTTTGAAACTTTCAACAATCCTATTGAAAGGTATAATCTTACAAGAGCTTAATTATCCTTATTTTGTTAAAATCCTATTAACAGCCAGGTTCATATGGGGACATGCCAGGTTAAAATGGTGGAAGGAAGCCAAATTACCAGAGAAAAAACACAGACTAATAGTCAGTATCTGGCAACTGTCCTAAAAATAACATTGGATTCGATCTCGTGACCCAGAGGTGACGGATTTTGGTAATATGTTGGGTCATCCTAACCACTTGGCCACCACGGGCCCTCTTACAAAAGTTATATAATTGTTGTTTGTAGTAACTACACCTAGTAACAATTTGTAAGTTACCAAATTTACCCTGGCTAACCCTAAGCACCTGAGGGGTGGTATATATATATATATATAAAACATTAGGTCAAAGGTCAGTATGATATACCTGGTGCACGACTCTGAAGTGACAACAGTGCAGCCTTTATTTGTGATTCTCGGAACCCCATCTCCAAAACTTTGGACACTGCCTGGTCACTCTGGTCAGTTTCTGTCAATCCTGTAAAAGAAATTGAACAAAAAACTGTCAATTTTTGTACATATATCACCAGTTGTAATGAGATTTTCACATCAATTCATCACCACATAACTGAAGAATATCAAAGAATGGTTTATCATTTACAGAATCACTTGTCTACACCATACGCCATCGGGACCAGTCTGTCTTAACGGTATTGGCAGGTTACCCAAATATAAAGGTTTTTAATAAGTACAATTAGGAAGGAAAATGTCATTCAGCTGTAATAGACAGGGATTCGGAATAGACAAGAGCAAGATTTGACGGTTAACTCTGTTAATACATAATTAATATTTTCTTCAACTGATCACTAGTCTTTATATGCCTGCCATCTGCCCATTTATATTTTCAAATGAGCCATCCTCTAAAAAATATGAAATATGATCAGAATTTCCATTATACAAGAAACCTACCTAGGCCAGCATAGGATTTTAGTGACGTTTCCATACTGTTACTACAGTCCGGTTCTAAATCTGTCGACGGAGTTAGAGGAGAAACAGTAGCGACTTGTTTAACTTCTGTTTCCTCTTCATCTGACAGAACTGCACTTGTCACTGGTGTCTTTACGTGAGTACTATGACTCTGACAAACCTCTTTCTGTTCTGTCCGACTCACAGGCTTGCTGCAGTCCTCCGGTTCTGAAGAGCTGCCAAAGTTGTTTCTGAATTCATCACCATCAGAAGTCGTACTGTTTTGACTTCGCAGTGGCATAACTGTTGCCAAAGCTTGAGGTTTTGCTTTACAGTCTGAAAAGATGATTGGCCTTTTTGGCAGATTTATCATTGGACGATCTTTTTTTGTGCTTGCTTCAGCATTAGAAACACCAGATTGGTGCGAACTTTTGATCAAAGAAGGAGATGATGCAACAGCATTCTGCATATTCTCCACACTTTTCATGGTCTGCTTTTGTGTTATCTCTGTATTTCCTTCAACTTTTTCCGAACTTTTTGCAGCAGCAAAAGTGGATGAGACATTTGGTTGTATATTTGATTGTACAGTTGAAGTAATTCTTGTTGCCGGTAAACTTGCTGCGACTGCTGTAGTTGTGTCAGAGCTGAAGTACGCTTTACTGGTCTGAAGACTTTCAAACCTGACGGATGAGCCAGATACCGTTTTTTCAATGGTCTCAGTGATATTTTCTTCAGCACTGGGTTCTGTATTTGGAGCTGGAAGCATCTCCTTGGTGGCTGTATTAAAGACGTCGGGTGATGGCACGAGGGGTAATGATGGTTGACCATCAATCGACTGTCGACTAGGGCCCTCCATTGACTGACGGCAAGGCAAGGATGGGCTGGAGTCAGAACTGCTAAAAACAGAAAAAAAAATTAATTTGAATTTTTATAAAGCATATAGATGTTCTTTCGACATTGTTACAACATTATGTTCATGTATATATATCTCTTGGTTCAATTGAAGGAGAAGTAATAAATGAAAAAATATAACTTTGTACAAACTAATGTAGTAATAAGATTTTATCAAGATTTCTATGCCTACCACCAGAGGTAAAACAATTCTAAAACCATATCTCTGAACTTTTTCATAAAACTAAGTAAATTCTCACAGAGATTACATAAAGAGTCTGACAACCATCCCATCAGGTGTGACATTCTGGTGACCTTTTATCATATTGGTTTGATTTTTTTAGTTTTATTTCCTGTTAACAGCCAGTATCATTTTAAGGGTTTAAGAGTTGGAGGAAAGACGAATTGGAAGTACCCTGAGAAAATCCATCAAACTACAGTCAGTATCTGACCATTACATACCATACACACCTACATTTTACATTGCAACCCAAAGATGAAGCAGCTGGTTGGTAGATTCTGTAGATAGAACATGGGGACATATCTGAACTCATTCACCCCTAAAATTTCATTATGGAATGGTCTAGTCTTTATTTTAGAAGAGCCTAAATGTGCTTTCAGGGGTTACATTTTCAATGGAATGACCTAATTAGGGATGTCTGTCGACTGCAGATGTCATTTCATTAAACTGTATCTTGGGATAAATTGGCTCTAGACAGAAGAGGTCACTTACATTGTATTTAACACTTCCAAAATTTACCTCATGTAGGCAGCAAACTGGGTATATATATATAGAAAAAATATATGATTGGTCAATCCAAAAGGTCAGAACATGACCCACTAGGCCTATCCAATCCAATAATCGTACAAAATGATAAATTCAATTTATGTTGTCAAATTGCCTATTTATGGCTACTTTTGTCTTCATTAGGCCAGGCTTAAAATATTGTTGGTTTGCACTTTTCCGACCCAGAATTTTAACAGTGGATCGGTAGGTAGGAAAAATATTTTATTTTATCCTGAATTTATTGTGTACACCAGTGATGTTTCACATTCTAGATGTATGTACCCGAATTTACACATACAGTTTCATTGTGATAGTTTTGAAGCCTGGACAAGCAATTGTTCAAAGATAATTATGAAAGTTTTTGTTTTTCTAGACGCTCAGATATCATTGTACAAAATTAAAAAAAAACATTGTCAGAATTTCCCAATAAAATCTTTTGAGTAGGGCCGTTTTATATGGGTCGGTCGGGGGAGTGCAAACAATCTTAATTTTAATTTAGGCCTTATTTGTAAGCTGTGAAGAGTATGGTGACCGTGAATGTTTTTCTTGCAAGTGAAAAATATTGTAATGGAGAAAGGTATGATGGCATTGTGTTTTTATTAGAAAATTTTTGAATTAACTATAGTTCTAATTATAATATTTACTCGATTAAACAATTATATATTTTTAATCGATTATCGGATCGGTTGAGGGTCATCTAGTAATTAATCATCATTCCTATGATTTATTGCAATTTGTCATACCCTCAATGTAACATACCGGGGGTACGTAAGTGAGAGCATATATTTACCATTCAAAATATCTTTACACTTGACATCTTACAAAACTAACTTGTCTATTAAAAGTAACCATGCATATGGTTGACTTTTAAAATTAATTATAAAGTCAAATACGTTAAAAAATCTGATTACTTATATATGCTAATTATGAAAGCAAACAGAAGATACCTTTCCACAAAATAATAAATAAGTCAATTTTGACTTTTAAAATGATGTACATTATGAGCCCAAGATGTCTGTGAAAATCTTCTATGACATCAATTGTGTTCTGAACAAATATAAATATTCATGCCTGTTTAAACATTATAAATATGCAGCAAAAAAATAAATATCTTTGTACACCATTCATAAGAGTGGTTGAACTAATGCATGTGTTGCCTTCCAATTATTTACTATAGAATATATAATTAATTGGTCTGGTCTTAAATAGATACACTTATAGTTTTATGAGGCACATCCTTGATACTCCAGGGGTTATTTTCACTGACATTCTATCGCCACCTGGACTATCTCATAGTAAAACTGGAGGCAATAGAAGACAGGTAATTTGATCCTTTGATGTACATCAAAGGAATTGTATAACAGTACACTGTGGTTGACTGTTGCTTTAAATCGGGCGTCATTCTCTGTAATCTTCAAAGTAAGTCTCTACAGGCCTATGATTGGTCAGTTCTTTTCTCCTGAACTGCCTTCAGTTTTACTATGAGATAGTCCAGGGGTGGATAAAATGCCAGTGATAGTAACCCCTGGAGTTTAGAGGATGTATGAGGCACTGTTATACAATTTAATTATCAAATGGTTTAGCAATATCACTTATATAAATACGCAATACCTGATTTGTGGTTTTGAATTTAAACTAGATTTGTTTTTGTGAAGAAAGCATTTTCAAGAAGGAGTAAAAACAATTTGAACCAATTGCCTCTTTTGGTCCCACCACTCATGCCACAAGGCGTAAGGGTCCGCACAACCATTTGTATAATTTTGAATCACCACCACATCAGGATGCTAGGCAGGTTTTATTGATTTTGATGCTTACCTGTCTGGTTTCTTTCTGGACGTTGTTGACATCTCTCCACCACTATTTGAGGACGTGGGACTATCTGAAGTGCCTCCTTCAACTATAGTATTATCATCACCTATCATTACTTTTTCTGCTCCGTAAATATTAACAACTTTCTTTTTTGATTTCACGGATTCCTTATCATTATAATAATGAGTATGTGTATGGACATGATGAACAATCACTTTCCCATCTTTGTCGAAGACAGTTTTTCCGTCCATTGTACCCTCAAGTTCGTCACTTCCTACCAAATATTCCTTTGTAGCTGACTGGGTCTTAGGCTGACCAGCTGTCATCTGACTCTGGAGAGAACTGGGCATATCTACCTGTAAACTAGAATTTTGTTGATTCTGTCTAGGATTAACTGTAGCCGACATTTCTCCATCTGTACTGTAATATATGGAAGATTCGGATTGGTCGCCTCGTGGACCCTGAGAATTTAAACTCCCTAAAGAGGACTCCTCGGGTACAAAGCTCCGAGTCTGATAATCTAAAGACTTATTGGAGTTAAAAGAGTCTGGTGTGTAGGCACTTGAATCTACCCCACCCTGTGGTTTAATGTTGAACTTCTGTAAAACCTCTGCGGTGTCACTCGGGCGTGGAGAAGCCCATTGCTGTTGTTCAGCCTGTTTTAGACTTTGTCGTTTCACTTCCTCCTCTAACTGTAATTTATGTTCTAACATCACTGCATGTTGGTATTGCTCCATGTAGAGCTTTTCCTCATTGTCCTCCCGTTTGTAGATTTTACCACTGATCAATGTACGTAGCCCCCGTCTGTAAAAGTCATCGTTGTTGTAATAGTTAACACCTTTCAGCGAGTTCAGGCCCATGGGAATGTTGAAGTCTGCCTTTGTGCGCTGCACTGTGTACACCGGCACTACACACCACCGCTTTTCCTTGTTATATATCGCCTCCATCAAGCATTCCTCACTAGCTATCTGAGACCATTCACACTGACAAAACTGCTTAGTTAAATACACAAAGGCGAAAGTACAACGTTGAAAAGCCATTTCCAAACTACCAAACATTCGGCGTTTCATATTGGCAAAATCCATCACATCATACAATACTGCCTTCACTCGCTTCCCATTATCAAGAGTTAGTTCGTTTAGACTTTGACAATAACTATCAGCTTCATTTCGATCATCTTCACTATACAACACCATCACATCGTAGTAAGCTGCTTTTAAATTATCAGGGAAACGTTCAAAGTGTTTCATGATAAGTTTTAACCGTTTCATGAATTTTTGCTTCTCGGAACTGGGATAACGATGAAGAAATGTGTAGTTTTCCAGAAACTTGTTCAACGAAACGGGGTCCGGGAGATAAGCATCAGAGGATTGTGTTGAAGAACTCTGTCTTACTGCTGATGGAATCCGTGCACTCCCACCAGAGCTGCCCTCACTGGTCTCGTAGACTTGCCCAGTCCCTCGCAACACTGTGATAGGAAATACCAGCTATTATTAACTTGAAGCATGTAAACCAGTTTAAACATGATAGTTATATTATGTCAATTGTAATGAGTTATTGTCCATATATATACAGAGAAAATAACCATTGACAAAAACACAAACCAAGAATTACATTGCATACATGAACACTATAGCAATATCGGAGTGCAATGATTTCATGTTGATAAAAAATTGTTGATAAATTAAAGCTTGCACTGTTCATCTGTGCCTTAAGAAAACCAAGAATGAGATAACCCTTTCACTGATTTGCCAAAGCTTTCATTTTAAGAAGATTAATTTTCCCCTTCCACACTTCAACACACACAAATTGCATTTTGTATTGCGACCTGTTTTGGCAGGAAATGTGTATAAAAGTGTGTGACTTCTGTGGTCCATTCTCAATATTCCAGGGGTTCCGATCACTTACGATCTCTATACCCTGGACTATCTCATAGTAAAACCGCAGGCAACAGAATAGAACAGGTAATTTAGTCATTTTATGTACATCAAAAGAGCCGTATAACGGTACACTGTGGTTGAATGTGTGGCTTTGATGTTAGGCATCGCTCTCTCTGTAGTCTTCAAAGGAAATCTTTGCTAGCCTGTGATTGGTCAAATGCTTTCCGCTGAGCTGCCTTCAATTTCACTATGAGATAGTCCAGGGGTGTAGAGATCGTAAGTGATCGGAACCCATGGTGTATCGAGGATGTCTATAGTCATGTGATAAGTCATGTGACTCCAAACTCATAAGCAGGAAAATGGAAAACGATATGTGGACTTTAAGAAGTTTTAGCAAAAAGATACATCATATGAAATATTTTATAATTAAATATGTTTAACTTAAATGAAAGAAATGCATTTAACATCAAAGATTTTCCCATCAATGTTATTGGTTTATCAATGTTTAGTTGAAATCATTTAATAAGAAATATTATTTTCTTTCATGATTCCTGCTTTGAAATTTACTGATTTTTCCCACCAGTATTCAAAATTATATTTGATTTCATCATCAGATAACTTTAGAAATTTTAAAATTGAATAGTTTTATATTTGATGATCCCATAATTCTATAAAAAGAAATTTTATTTCTACTTTTGGACATTTTGTAAGACTAAAATTTAAATTCAATTAAAATTTTTCATTGGAAATTTCACTGAAAATTGCACAGCGCACTGGAATTTCCAGTTGAATTTTTCACTGGAATTTCCATCAGAATTTTAGAGTCACTGGAACTTCTAGCACCAGTGGAATTTTTCAATGGAATTTCCACTGGAAATTAAAGTCACTGGAATTTCCAGTGCCAATGGAGTTTGAAAATTAAAAGTCATTGGAATTTCTCATGCCAGTGGATTTTAATTGGAATTTCCACTGGAATATTTGAGTCTCTGGAATTTCCCATGCCAGTAAAATTTTTCAATGGAATTATCACTGGAAATTTAAAGGATCTGGAATTTCCAGTGCCAGTGTAGATTTAAAATGAAATTTCCAATGGAATAAAAAGTCATTGGAATTTCCAGTGCCAGTGCTTTTGTAGTATTTAAACGAAATTTCCAATGAAAATAAAGTCACTGGAATTTCCAGTGCAAGTGTAATTTTTCAAAGGAATTTCCACTGAAAATTGCAGAGTCACTAGAATTTCCAGTTGAATTTTTCATTGGAATTTCCATCAGAATTTTAGAGTCACTGGAAAATCTAGTACCAGTAGAATTTTTCAATGGAATTTCCACTGGAAATTCTAAGTAACTAGAATTTCCAGTGCCAGTGTAGTTTTTAAAAGAAATTTCCACTGGAAATTAACAGTCATTGGAATTTCCAGTGCCAGTGCACGTGTAGTTTTTCAATGAAATTTCCACTGGAAATTAAAAGTCACTGGAATTTCCAGTGCCAGTGAAATTTTTCATAGGAATTTCCACTGGAATTATTAAAAGTCACTGGAGTTTCAGTGCCTGTGAAATTTTCATTAGAATTTTATGTGCAACTATAACTTCAATGGAAATCCCAGAACTCCAATGGAATTAAACTGGAAAAATAAATTCCCATGGAAATTCCAGTGAAATTTTTTGTGATGAAGTATCCTGCTACCCTTCATCTGAGACTATGGCCACCAAATGACATGTTTTCATGGTAACCGTTATTAAAATAAACAAGGAGCCGCAAAGCGTGGCACTATCCCCCACGCCCCACATTTGGAATAAAACCCCAATACACCAAGATCAAAGTAAAATTAATTCAAGTATAACTTTAAATGTATGCAAGTATTGTAAAACTGATAAAAAATAACAGCTGGTAACAAAAAGAAACTGTAATTTGGTATTTTTGACCGAGTTTCCATGGTAATGGAAAATATCCCAAGGTCCGCAACCACAAAAGGCATAAGTAGGGCACTTGTCTGATATATACATAAATTTTCATGAAGCTGCATTTAACGGTTTTGAAGCTCGAGTTAATTACCCCAAAAACAAAAAGAAAAAGTAATTTGGTATTTTTGACAAGTTTCCCTGATACCTAACATGGAAGATCTGCAATAGCAAAACGCACAACTAGGGCACTTGTGTGATATATTCAGAAAATTTCCTGGAGCTGCGTTGAATGGTTTTGGAGTTATAGTCCATAAACAAAATGAAACAGTAATTTGTCATTTTTGACAGTATACATGTTTCCATGGTAACGGAAAATATTCCAAAAATGGTAGGTTCGCAATAGCAAAAGGTACAACTGGGGCACTTGTCTGATGTATACAGAAAGTTTCATGGAGCTGTACGTGTTGAACGGTTTTTCAGTTATAGCTAGTTCAGAATCTCGGACGGAAGGACAGACAGAGCCCAAAACAATATTCCCGCAAGCATGTTTCACAGGGGATAAAAAATGCTTCAATGGTAACCATTATTGAAATAAAAACCTAGCTTGCATGCCTATCATTTCTGTGTACACTCTATTGTAGTTTCATCAAAATCAGTTTGCAGATGTAAGGGGAGTTGTTTTAATACAAGATTTGAACATGACAGACAGTGTGATTCCAGGATTTGATAGTCTCAAGTTTGTTACAGGGAGTATAACAAACAAATCATTGGGTGTTGGTTCACTGCATAGGGACCTTTCACAATATATGAAACATATTATGACCATAAGAAAACACCCCTTTTCTATTAAAATTTTGACAGCCCCCTGTGATTCACTGTATCAAACTGAGACAATGAATCATCAATGAATGTTTTGACTTTGTAACATTACAATTATGGTAAACAGTTAACATGTCCTTGCTGTAACTTCCCTTGTTAACATATAATTAGATTGTCTGTGAATCTATAACAACATAATTTAATTTATAAAGATCTATACATACCCGGCTTCCCATCTCCAGAACCACTGAACTCTTGACTGGGTGTACATGTACTTATAATAGGAGGCGGCCCTTAAAAATGTAAAAGTTGATCGTTTTTTTTTTATCACAATCATAACTCTTCAACAATTTCTTTTCATTTCACCAAGTGGTTTTGATAGACAATCTTGTATCTTGAATTTTAGAACATCTAAGCATGTTTTAAGTTTATTTGTATTCTATGAAATATCCTATAGTCAATTCCATAAAAAAGTAAAAGTTTATGTAAATTTTGCTCAACTGACATAACAGATGATAATACATGTAGAAATAGACCGATATGTTTCCTTCTGAAGTGGATTTTCATGCCACAATATGGTCCTGGTAGTGTTGATATTTTGGTTTAATTGTCTCTGTAGGTAGTACAAAGCTACTAAGACAAAAATAATTAAGAGTCCCGTAGGGAAAGTCAATAATTTTTCTTTAAGCAAGTCCCATATATCACTGCATGCTGTAATAACACATGTGGTATAAACACTTTTTGACCATATACACACATCACCTTATTCACCCCTAAATATTAACAATGAACTATTCCAGCCTTTGAATCAGAGGAGTTCAAATGTCTCTTCATGGGGCGAGTAAATATTCCATCTTTGCATATTACAGAGTTAGCTCCCTAGCGAGCAGGTGTCCATTGTGACATCATTGTTTTGTGGGCACAATTCACATAATTTTCCCAAAAAAGTATGATGTTACGCTCACAAGCACTTATCACAATCAAAACCTTCTCTCAAGGGTAGATTATAACTCTGTAATATATAAAAAAAGAATATACACACTTACTAATTCACCCTTGAAATTTAACAATGAACTAATCCAGGCTTTTAATCAGAGGAGTTCAAATGTCTCTTTAAGAGTGAATGAGTTTATTTACTCAAGTCATATAGTTGCTTGAAGTAATTAAAATACTTACTACCAACAGCGTCGGGCAAGGCATCAGATTCCACTACTGAGGCGAGGCGGTCCACATAAGGTATATTGGATGGAGGCCCACTCATCTTGATATGTTAAGCTTTCTTCCAAAGCATAAACTCTATGTGAAATTCAAGATCTAAAATAATAAGAATTAATCAAGACATAAAAATATAACATCAAATTTTGATATTTTTTTCGCTGTTTGTCATTTGGGCTAGTAAAGTTTAAAACTGCAAAATTGTACTAGTCTGACTATTTAATTACTAGTCCAAATTACATATACACTGTACAGACCTTTATAAACTTCTGAGTGTGGAGACTGGAAATTAAAATGAAACAGAATATTGAATTTGTTTGATTAATCTTTTATAAATCAAATGCTAACAATAAATGTAAACTAAAAACAATAGTTCATTTTCCATTAAAAACATAAATTTCCTACTAATTGAATAGCCTACAGTAACGCACATAAAATTTCATCATCATATAGGTTTGTCCAACTTTGTTGAACATGGCATGTCAGTACGATACTCTTATAATATTGAATAATTATCCATTAAAATCTATGTACAATTTTTGAGATGTCAAACATTACTCATTAGTCACCTTCAAATCTTTGTGTATGTAATTCTGCCCTAGTAGTTTGGCTCCTGAACATGATACGCTGTTCATCTAAACATCATTTACTTCCATTGGTTAATATGTATCAATATACTGAATTAACTTTGATTCCCTGCCCCTAGACCTAGCCAACCTTTTTCTTTACCTATATTATGCTGGATACCAAACCATCCCTCCTCTTTAATCCCTCCCCTTTGTATCTCTACCGACCCTTACTCTTCTACTTTTTATTTCAGTACCACTCCAATTCATCATTTTTCATGTGTATACAAATTATAAATAATGCCTGCATGTATCAGACAACAAAAGAATATTCATCTCAAATTTTGAATATTTTTTTCGCTGTTTGTTTATTTGGGCTAGTAAAGTTTAAACTGCAAAATTATACTTTCTCTGACTATTTAATTACTAGTTGTATTACATTATACACTCTGACAGACAGACCTTTATAAACTTCTGAGTGTGGAGACTCGAAATTAAAATGAAACAGTATAGATGAATATGTGATTGATTAATCTTTTATTTAAATCAAAAATGCTAACAATAACAATATGTAAACTGTTTTAAACAATAGTTCATTTTCCATTAAAAAATAAATTACCTACTAATTGAATACCTACAGTAACGCACATAAAATTTCATCATCATATAAAACTTTGTTTAAGCTTGAAAGGCATGTCAGTACGATACTCTTATAATTTGAATAATTATCCATTAAAATCTATAAGTACAATTTTTGAGATGTCAAACGTTCTAATTTTTAAAGATAAAATGTTTTAAAAACTTCTTAAACCGATTAACAATTAAAGAGATTACTTTGCAATAACGGGAGTTATTGTTAAATACATTGTGTATTTTTAAAGACATAGATACATGTAATTTAAAAAATACTATCTAGATCGTAAATTTATGCTCTCTCAGAAACACAATACAAAACACAATAAAAAATAGTTAAACGCGTTTTCACGAACATTGCCACTTGTACAGGATGGATACTACAAGTCTTTAAACAAACCATACTTTGAACTACTTCAAGAATGTCAGTCGTACATGTATTATTATTATTTCCTTTATTTCCTCCAATATTGAAGAGTTTACAGAAAATAATACATAAATAAAGAAAGAAACATTCTAACATACACACGTTACACACATATATACATATCTATCAATACAAGACAATACTATTAGATATTCGACTACATTTCGCCATTATCTAATAGCGGAGAATGCTTTTAATAATTAGCTACAAACATATGTAGACGAGACATCACAAATGATACATACAGTTTGTAATAACAGATATATACGTATCAAAAGTCTATATATAAGGCTAGCACAAAAACATACATAATACAAATACTCTGGAGTTCACAAGATTAAGCATACATATAACTTCAGTTGAAGTTAATACAATCAAATATTTGCCTAAAAAAAAAAAGAAAGAAAAAAGGTCAGTTATGGATACCACTTTGTACGAACATTTTGTTAACAATAATAATTGAATTTAGTCTAAAGTCTTCCATTTCATTTTGAGATAAATGGTAGTTAAATAGTCCACCAAGAAGAACATGCAGTAGATGATATTTTGACATTGAATTGAGATAAAAAACAAAATCTATATCTTTCACAGTACTGATAATACACCACAGTTGGTCTCGCAAGTTCTCAGTGTGGCTACATTCAAGTACACTGTGCAATATGAGATCATTATACATTAGACCACAAAAATGACACAAATATAAATTTTCATTATCGCGCATTTCTACGCATATTTTAACAATTCGTTTAATGCATGAACTATACTGCGGAAAACGTAAAGCAAGTTTCCATATTGCATATGGTTCTATTCTTTCATGTAAAAGAGAAAAACGAGAAAAATCTTTATCAGCTTTCATCCTTTCACAAAGTTGAAACTGTTCATATTTTTTAACATGGGTATTTACTAAATGTTTCCATTTGCATTTGTTTGGAAATGTACCACATTTTAAAAATCCATCCAGTACAAAATACAAATCATATTTTTTTCAAAATTTGGATAATGTCAGGGATAAATCCTCTGTTTAAAACTGCACAATTTAAAATCGAAAAGACGTTTTATGAACATTTCGCGAGTTAAAACTCCTATATCCATGGAACATATTCTACCAAGGAACAACATTTTTTTTAATACTAATATACACTTCAATAGAAAACCAACCAATCAATGATGTGGACATATCTGTCCTCGTTCTTATGTTAAAACCTTGTATAGATTTGACAATGAAATTTTGTGCTTTTTCTAGCATGTATACTTCATTTTTCTTTAATTGCCCACAACTCACATCCGTAGAGTGCAGATGGATAAACTTTGCATTTAATAATCTTAGCAGTGGTCAACGGATTCAGGGCACACTGGTGAGCACCAGAACGAATAAGAGACATTACACCACACTTTAATTTAGAACAAGCACGTTCTGTACGTTGAACATTCACCCCTGACAAGTTCGAACAAAAAACAACGGATTTTTTGTCTGTAAAAAATCAAAATAGTAAACATATTTCTTTGTTATTTCACTGATGAAATAACTTAAGGCGAAAATTTTTAAACAAATTTGAAATTAAAGTTTACGTAATTGCATATCAGTCCTCGACCACCCTCAATAAGAAAAATTAAAACATAGTATTCTATGACCTATTTTTTTTCTACATTATTCTGTTTCCTATTACTAACTACAAAATAATTAATTTCTGAATCAACAATCTGTACATAATTCTACAAAAATAAAAGTCAACTATTAAATTCTGTTCATATTCTACAAAAATAAAAAAGTCAAACTAAGGAGGACTCCGAAATAATCATAGGAATAACACGCGTTTTAACGGTGCGGGAAGTGAACTAAAAATTGATAAAATTCACTTTGACCGATGAAGACATCTTGCCATTGCTCAGTTGATTTGCTATCAATTTAATATAATAATATGTTTGATAGAATATTTCGTTACTTTATTGAATTTCCCATGCAGAATGTTGTGTTATTTTGGTATGCGTAATGTTTATCCCGATTCAAAAGCCACCAATATTTGCTTGAGGGAAATTTGGTGAAGCAAGCTAATATTGTCTTCGACAAGATTCAAAACAATACACATGTTAAACAACTAAATGGCCCGTGGTAACCGGACATTATATAGGACGATTTCTAATAATATTATCCAGAGTGGGCCAATCTTAGTCTGTCAATTGCACAAAGTTATAGGTTATGTAGCATATGTAATTTATACGTAATTCTATATTCTATGACCTGTACAAAAATTTTAATGTAAGGTCAGATTATTTTTTGCATGCTTGTGCTTTGCATGCATGCACGGGCGTATGGATACTTGAGGGGGATGCAATCATTATTCATGATTCCATTGCAGTACGTATAAATACGTATACGGTCAAAAACGGCGGTGAACAACTACAAGTTGCAAAGTAAGGAAGCAGGCACACTCGTAAAACATTTTCCTTCGTCGAAAAAACAGATCAGCTCTGCGTCTGCGCAAGAGAAGGCACACAGAACAATAATCTCACTCATATCCTCTCTACTATGTCTAAATAGGGACGATATACAGCGGAAAATTTTCAGCTGGTAATTTATATTATTCAAAACATACACCCGGTATCGTTGATAAGTCTGTTTCAGCAGGTGTTCCGTTTTCTAATAATAAGTATTAAGTGATAATACGGGTCCAAGTCTATAACTCGCGCCGGAAATTGTGGTTTTATCAATGCCGTATAAAAATGTCACATAGCCAAAATAAATTTACTGGTCGGAATCCTCCGATATCATGTTTGTTTCTAAACAATGTTTAAGTTTATCTTACTGGGTCAAGGTCTATAACTCCGTGGGGACCGGCCATATATACACTACCCAATTTCAGAAAAAAGTATGATTATTAACTAAACTTATAGGATATGATAAATGAGGAAAACTCTCAATCGAACCAGCCAGATACTTTATGCTATAATATGGTATATGATACTAATATATATCATCGCCGTAAGACCAAACGTATCAAACGCCAACAAAACAAATCTACTGGATCGTTAAATTTCCCAAAGGGCTACGTTAGGCAAATGGATGGTATTTATCCCAATGGATTTACTAAACCCGTATGACGCTGTTATCGGGAGGTGTGTCCAGACCAGTTGAAAACATTGAGAGTATTCTTAGTATCATTATCCTATACGGTTGGTTAATAATCATAACTTTTCACACAGCAGAGAGATTTAGATAGTATTAAATTATCTATGTATCTGCCTATAGTAATTAAAATTTGGTTAGAAATTATCAAAACATAAAAATAATAAAATTAAATATAATTTTGAAAAATGCGACGTGACCAAACGTAGGACAATATGTTATGAACAAGGATTTATAAGTGAGAAGGATTCGTGTCTGTCTCTTAACCACGCGAGACGCCTATGAACCGGGAATAAAAACCGTTTTTCTCAATAAATACTTGTCTTATCGAGTCAAACGAAACACCATTGTAAAGTTTATTAAATTTCACGACGTTTATTACTTGCTTTAAAGACGGAATATTTAGGGAATATGTCTTAAATTTTCGTTAAAAAAATCGACAGCTCATGAAATGACACCACCGCTTCAGAAAGTAAGACGGTAACTTTCGCACCGCAAGCTACATCAAAGGCTGTGCCGGCGGATATCAAAGGAAAATTAGTCGTCGCCCAACGTCACGGTCAGTGCACAAACACAAAAGCGCCTGCCTTGGACTTCCAGTGTGACTTATCCTTCTCATATACGTCCTTGGTTATGAACAATAATGTGACCCAGGTGGCATTTCTTACCAAACGTTGGCATGGGTTGGATGTGTGTTCCACGGAATGTACGTCGTCTTATGTCAGCTAGTGTACAGCGAGTAGATGCGTGGGGAGCATTGAAGTGCACGTGCGTGTGGGGTGAACAGTTTACAGTCTGGTGTTTTATAACAAACCATAGATCATTTTAAAAGATATGGCTAGCCATCACTTTTACCATGTAACCGGTCAAAGTTACGGTTTACCAACGCTTTGTCAAAAGTTATGGATATCCATCTTTTTTAGCAAAAATGACATTGAGGGAACATTCATTATTTGCATTTTAGAAACAAAAAAAATATGGTTTTCCGTAACTTTTATAACTTTTTATTTAAAAGTAATGGTTATCCTTTCCTTTATCAATCTGGGGTTTTATGGTAACCATACCTTCATAAAAGATATGGCTAACCATCACTTGTATCATAAAGGTAAAGTTATGGTTTATCATCGCTTTGACAAAAGTAATGATTATCCATATCTTTTAACATACACACACTCAGGGAGCAGTCATTATTTACATTTTTGAACTAAGTTATGGTTTTTCATAACTTTGTTTACTTACAAAGTTATGGCTATCCATCCCTTCATACAGAAGTTACGGTTTTAAATAACTTTTAGGATAAATTCTCTTGGCCTTTGTTCAATGGTGTGATTATCATTGATTATCAAATATGACCACTTTTCAAGAACATTGTAACCACCACAATAGTAACAGGACCATTGGATTTGAATGGAGTATCAAGGGATATCACATATTCCATCGTCGTCCTGATCCAGCAATTAAGATGAAAGTGGAAGTTGAAGACAACAACAGGTATGACAAAAAAAAACAAAAAAAAAACAAAAAAACAACAACCCTATAGAATGTATCAAGCTTAGATTTAAAGGAGGTAAATAATATAAATTATATGTATATGACAGATCAGTAATGAAAACAAGATATTCATGAATAGTTTTGGTTTCTGGAATTACACGTAATTATGAATGTTCATTCAAGGATTTATTAGTATAATCTATACATTCAAGGATTTGTAAGTGATCATATACATGTACGTCCTTACACATCCTTTTCGAAAATGGTAAACATTTATTCACGGGAACATAACTTGAGGGACACTATCAAATTAATTAACACCTTGTCCTTATTTTTTTGATATCCATTTAGGTATTTAAACATAACTGAATAAATAGAATATTGTACATGTGTAGCGGATTGTAACGAATCAAATATTGTCCTAGTTGGTTTTTATACATTTCCAAAGGCGAAATCGAATATAATTATATTAACATTTATTATTCGAAGTATCAATTAATTTAATTATCTAATGACTTACCCAGGATTTTAAATCATACATAGTAAAGGTGATCACGTGACCACATTTCATTTACTGCTCGGACGAGTTACGCAATGCATTATGGATAAGACAGAAAAATTATATGTCTGTTAAAGGCCCATTACCTTACCGAAACGGCTTTTAATTTTTAAAATGGGAATGTAAAACAAGATCGATAATTTTGTAGAGTCTTAAAAATTATTAACTTACCGTTAATACTACATTAATCATCACCTTCTGAACAATTTGATTGTAATAAATAAAATATTTATTTTCATAACGCGGGTCGTATTATGATTCCCGCCGTCATCCTAAATACCGCGCGGTAGTTGACTATCACTGCGCCAGACGGCAAAACAGCGAATTGACTCTCCACCGTTTTCATATATTACGCAGTAAATCTTGCATATGTTTGGTGTCGTAACCTTATTTTAGGTCATCGGTATGCATTTTCTGATGTTATTAATGTTTTTTAAGAAACCTTTATATTTTGCTCCGGAAAGGTAATGGGCCTTTAAGGGTTACATTGGCCAAAAAAGGGTGGGATTTTCTTTCGCTCTAAAACAATGGCCGGAAACGGAGTCTGAGATCGAAATCCCGACTTTTATTTTTTTTTCGTAGAAAAGTGGAAAAAATAGGGTCGGGGATAAAAAAAATAGGGTCGGTCGGGTAACTCTAAACAGACATATTTTTTCCTAAGTAGAGAGTGACGTATTTTTTTCACTGATTTACGGATTCGTACCAGTTGCACTAAAGTGGTCGGCACCGCCAAATGGAACGCACGGATATATACCTTAAGGATTTTCGCTATCAAAAACAGGAGCAGACGATTTAGTATTTTTCTTCAGTTACAAAAGTTACTTACTTTACACCATTGCCAGCATTGAAAAGTTTGAACTTCAAATCTTACTTCATTACAAAAATATTCAAATACAAATGTAGTTAATCGCATCCCGAAAAAATGTGGTACTATGTTCTATATAGAACGAAGTATTGATTGCCCACACACTAAAAGCAAAATTAATTATCTTGTATTATTTTTGTGTTAATTGGAGATACTTATACACGATTAAACACCAATTATTGTTAAATTGAATAATATCATTTTGATAGTCTGTCGGCGGAGGAGCATCTTTAATGTTCCCTCTCTGCTGTTCGGAGTTTCTCTAGAATTTGCCATTCAAACCAATATAAAATATATTCCGAAAAAGTACATGGACTGTTCCATTATATTTCCGCGTATTAGACAGCTTTTTACCTATTCAAAGAACAACAAACTATGATTGTAAAGATTTCAAAGACAAGTGTATAATATTTGCTTGATATTGAGATGTACTTTATAAATTTTCCGTAGGAATTTATGTTTTCCCCCAATTAGGAACTTTTAGTCTTCCCCTATTTTCAATCAGTAGCATCGTCCAGCTATGGCGACCTTTGGTATCTTTAGCCGGGCATCGAGGGTCCTTACGTTGAGAGCTGCGTCACCTGTTCTACGCCTACATCGAGCTATGTCCACTTTACTGATAGAAGACCCCAAATATTCCTGGCTCAAGGACTTGGGTCTGTCATCGTCCAATAATGGCGTGTATTACGGGAAGTGGGGTGGCTCGGGACAGGTAAACAAATTAAAACGAAGCGAGAAAGACGTCGTGGTGAACATGTTTTTAGTCTTAGTGGCCACCAATTTATATAATTATGCACGTGTAAGAGCATCTCTTGTGTCTTTTTTGTCGAACTGACGACGCGACTGAGTTGATAAGTTAGAAAATTAAGTGCATTTGTTGTGTAAACAATTAATAACAACATGCCACTTAAGACCTTGAAGGGTGTGCGTGAATGGGGCGTTCTGATTGGTCAATATACATATTCTACCTTATGCACAGTATGCCACACATGCTAAACCTATGGCAAAGCACAATGTCCAAAGACATTATTAGGGCATTGTACCTAAAAAGAACACAAAAGGAAGAAAATGTGCATTTTAAGTGAAATATTACGTAACCACAAAATAAAATGTAATTTCAAAGAATGTTTAATAGATATAATCTACCTGTAAGTTCTTCTTATCAGTTATTAGCCAAATTAAAACCTTAAATTAATTAGAATATAAAATGTTATAAAATTTTGGACTTTGCTTGATTCAACTGATAGTATTTTATCCTGTGCAATCAAATTTATATTGCTGTTATTTTTTCACTTGAAGGAAACAACATCATATTGCCCAGCAAATAAACAGCCCATCGCCAAGGTCACACAGGTAAGGTCAATGACATGTCAATTTATATAGTAGAGCAGCCAAGTTCATCAGTAAACATCTAGCTATATATCTATAGAGTCTAGACGTCATGAACTCATGGCTTGGCTAGGCATTACTCTATTCCTTTAGGCTTTTGTATATTGCTAAACAATTAATTTAAGTGTAAAGATTAAACATAAGTTTACAGAAATTAATTTTCGTGGATTAGAATCTAATTTAAAAAAACTGAATTGAAATATTTCATATTATCAAACAAAATAAATTATCGCTATAATTAACAGATCGTCAGAGAGTAACTGATAAACTTTCCAAAATTTAATTTATTGTTGTAATTGCAAGAGTATAAATTACACATGAATTAAAGAAAGTTTATTTACAGTAAAATATGTATGTTATGGTTTTAGGCAAGTCCTGATGATTATGAGAAGGCCATTCAAGCATCCAAAGAAGCTTGGAATGTTTGGGCTGATGTAAGTATAACAACGATTTTGATATTAAATGGGAAATTGGAGAGAAATTGTCTTCTCAGGGTTACATTGGGATAAACATATATGATTAAAACATGCTGTTACTTCCTTTCAGACAAAATAGATGAATTTAAATCGATAATTGGTTTTGTTAAACATTTCTAGCTGTTATCTCAAAATTGGTTTGACTCTTTTTATCTGATAGCTTACAGTTCTATAATAAAAGTCATGCACATCCTCAATACTCCATGGGTTACTATCACAGGGTTTTTGCCAGGCCTTTGCAGGGTCCGGTAAAAGGACCCATTCCCAATTGAAAAATAGCACTGTATTTTCCCAAATTCAGTCAACATTTTCCCAATTGTGGTGAAATTAAGTTAAAACCCCCAAATGATGTGAAAAGCTTTGACAATATTATTAATATCTTGTAAAAATTGAAGGCATTTCACAAAGATCATACATTTTTTCCAGAACTTTTCAAAATTGAAAAAAAAAATATTAAAGTTATACTTTTTATATTATCCCAATTTTGAAAAACACTGATGATATTTTCCCAATTTTTGCTAAGTTACCTTTTCCCAAAATAGCTGGCAAAAAACCTGTATCACTGACATTATATATCCACCCCTGGAATATGTCATAGCAAAACTGAAGGCAACAGATCTAGAAGACACAGGTAATTTGGTCCTTTGATGTACATCAAAAGAATCAAATAATAGTATACTGTGGTTTACTGTATGGCTTTGAAGTTTGGTGTTGCTCTCTCTTTAAACTTCAAAGAAGTCTCAGCAGGTCTGTGATAACTGATAAGTCTGTTTTTGTCTCTCCTGAACTGCCTCCAGTTTTACTTTAAGAGTCCAGGGGTGGATATAACGACAGTGCTAGTAACTCCTGGAGTTTCGAGAATGAAAAAAGGTATGAATTATCTAATTACATTGAAATCCAAATATTCAGTCATGATTATAAAGACCCATAGTGGATCAGTGATTTTTCAGGGTATTTTGGGAAAAATGTTTTTGTAACAAATTGGGAATTTTTAATCGCAAAAAGAGCAGTTTTGGGAAAAAGTTACACATCAATGAAAATGGTATTATAGGTGATTAAATATTGTAAAACAGTAAACTGTGTCAATTTATCAAAAGGTGACGACCATAACAACAGTTTCAGAGTGGTTTGTTTTTAGATTAAACGAGAGGAGAGATTTGTGGGATATATTTGGTTTTCAGCAATTTGATTTCTGAGTTTTTCATTGTGATTGGGAAAAAATAGGGAGTTTGGCATTGGGAATGGGGTTGTTTACCGACCCTAGTTATATAAGGAGAAAAATCACTGTGGATTGAACTACGCTGTATTAAGGATAAACGTTGTAGTATAATGTAGTACAATCAACCAGTCAGAGATTTCTGCTGATATTTAGTGTATTCAATTTATAAGAGCTTAAAGAATACATGGCAGTGTCTTAAAATATCAGCTGTATTTTTGGTTGGGTTATGAAGGAGAAAAGTTGCGAGTCACCTTCTTTCTGAACCAGCTTTTATTTTAAGACGCTGACCATGGTCATTTATACTTTTTATCCTGCAACGTTCATTTAAAAAAACACATTAGATTTAAACTGGAAAATGCAAGCAATGTTGCTGAAATGTTTCATGTCGTATATGTAAGCCGGTGGAATCGGTGTACACACTAAAATTCTATAATACAGCTGTTTTCTGTCTGTGCCGAATACAGCAAAGAGATCTGTGATAGTTGTATTCAATGCTACTGCTGGTTGCAGGATTAATCGGTATATTATCTTTGTGTCGATAGGTGCCAGCCCCACAGAGAGGAGAGGTTGTAAGACAGATGGGCGAAGCTTTGAGAAAACACAAGAACGCCCTTGGGAAATTGGTAATCTATAGATTTAATCTTTTCATTTATGCCGGTTTTCCTGCTTTTATCAAAAGGTGTTGATTGTTATGAGACTCAAGTAAATGGCTACAATTTAAGTAATATTTTTTAAGGTGAGTCGAGAACACTAATTTTCAATATTTGATGAGTTCCAATAGAATGAAATATAGAGAGTTCTCAAAATTTTGGCGAGTCTCACAAGAAAGTTAGTTAAGGACTCATCTTAATGAGTCTTGTAAGTCACTGGTTGGCATGAGATCATATTGATTATGACGTTGCTCTCACTAGTAAATGCAACAAAACAATCACTATGCCTGCTCACAAAGGCAAATACACTACAGAACTAATAGACAATATAGACCCTTGGTTAATTTCAATATTATTTAGCAAATTCTTCTGTCAGATTGATTTGTTCCTTGGAAGGCTCAATTTAAACTTCATGAAAATGTCTGAACTCCATAAAAAACATCATTATAATGTCTAAGTTGAAAAAAACATACGCTCGACTCACACTTCACATGTACCACACATTCTTGACCTTTACACATTTGCATATGACACTTTTGACCTTGACCTTGTAGGAGGCACTTGAGGTGGGTAAGATCCTGGCTGAAGGTGAAGGTGAGGTCCAGGAATATATAGACATCATCGACTACGCTGTCGGACTTTCCAGAATGTTTGCAGGCCACATATTTCAGTCAGAACGTAAGTAGCAATACTTGCTGGCTAGTGCTAATATTTTATCTAAGCTATATATATATATATACATTGTACTCTAGTAGTTAAAACCTCTAGTAAAATCACAATCTGTGAAATATAGATGTTCTAGTTCCTCCCTAACCCTTAGAGATCACAAAGAGTGTGATAATATATTCTACCCTATAAACAACTAGGACAGTTAAAGAAACAAATAAGGGGCGCGTAATAAAACAAAATATGGACATAAAACTGTTGCAAAAAGAAAGCTATAAATCAGCCTTACAGTTTCATATTTCCTGTCTATGTTTAATTTGGGTACCTAATTGAGGCCTAAAACAGGGGTGAGGGGCACTTTAGGGATGGGGGTGTTTATTGAGTCAAATACGGTATGCTTTGAAACTTTATGAATTTAGGTAACTTGAATATATAACTACCAGTAATGTCAACTATTAATTTGACTGAAGGCCCTAATCACATGTTGATGGAGCAGTGGAATCCCTTGGGAGTGGTAGGAGCTATCACAGCGTTCAATTTCCCCGTAGCAGTGTACGGCTGGAACTCCTCAATAGCTCTCATCTGTGGAAACTGCATGCTGTGGTAACTATAGCAACCTGAAATGTACTGTAGTGCCTTAATACTTTATAAAATTCATTCTTTGTGAGTCAGAATATCTAAAAGAAATTTCATTGTGGTTTATATGCAGTCTGTGACTTTAAGCACTAGTCCGATGCCCACGACTAGTAATTTTATGACTGGATTAGTACCAATAGTAATGAACTAGTCCGATTGGACTAGTGGATTATAGATCTATCCGAGTTACTGCCCTTCGTTTAAGTCCGTTAGTACTGACATAGTGAAATGTAAGGGTAGTAACTCTTGTAGATTAGAATGGTACATGTTTCTTAAAGATCAAGTAGATAAATATTACATGTTGTAAACTTTTTCATAAGGGAATGAGTTTTTTTCTGTTTTAAACAGGAAGGGAGCCCCTACAACACCTCTGGTCAGTGTGGCAGTCACAAAGTAAGTAGGACTTCCAAATCTCAGGTACCATGCTCTCTTAGTCTTTTCTCTTCTTTCTAACGTCTACCTTGACACCACCAAACAAAATAAGTGGAAATTTCAGGTACCATGCTCTCTTAGTCTTTTCTCTTCTTCCTAACATCTACCTTGACACCTAAAGTAAGTGGAAATTTCAGGTTCCATGCTCTCTTAGTCTTTTCTCTTCTTTCTAACGTAACACCTATCTTGACACCACCAAACAAAATAAGTGGAAATTCTCAGGTACCATGCTCTCTTAGTCTTTTCTCTTCTTCCTAACATCTACCTTGACACACCAAACAAAGTAAGTGGAAATTTCAGGTACCATGCTCTCTTTTCTCTTCTTCCTTATGTCTACTATAACACCATCTAACAAAGTAAGTGGACATTTTAGGTGCCATGCTCTCCTAGTCTTTTCTCTTCTTCCTAACGTCTACCATGACACCAAACAAAGTAAGTGGAAATTTCAGGTACCAAGCTCTCTTTTCTCTTCTTCCTTACGTCTACCTTGACACCACCAAACAAAATAAGTGGAAATTTCAGGTACCATGCTCTCTTTTCTCTTCTTCCTAACGTCTACCATGACACCACTTCACTTTTGGCCTTCCGTTGAGTGTTTGCTACTGTGAGGAAGGCTCTCGAATATAATTTTTATATTTTCAGGATTTTAGCGTCCGTACTTGAAGCCAACAATCTACCTGGCGCCATCTGTTCTTTAGTGCAAGGAGGTGCAGACATCGGGTAAGTGTGATAGAAAAGAGTTGATATAAATATGTACCATTTTGTAATAATCAATGAGGGTTACATGTTTGAATATGTGTACTTACAGTGTGTACTACTATGAAATGGAGAGCATATTATATAGTATACTTATCAAGGGTATATCTATAGTGTTATCCTTGTCCATCTTATCTAGTTTTGATTCAATACATCTCATGAAATAGCTTAACATATATACCACAGTACAGTAAAACATGAATAAGTCAAAGTCCAAAGGGACAAGGCAAATATAGTTGACTTATCTGATGGTTTGACTCCACCGTCTTCCTATGAGTGGACATACTGTAACAATATTAATTTGACTGATTTATATTATAGGATCTCTTGTCATGCACCATTCTCTCTTTTTCCGGATCTAACATTAAAGATTTTCACATTTGGCTACTGATTAAAGGATGATATGGATCATGAGCGGGAGGGGGCTATTCATGACATCTGGCAGACTTTTTTTATGATTTCTATATTTTATATTATAATTAAGCAAAGATTGGATTTAATATAAGTTCCAATAGTTTTTACAAGAAGACAGGTATAGAGTATTAAAATGAATCTGTCTTTATTTGAATTAAAAAAAAAACACCTGGGAGCACATTGGTTGTAATGACATTGATGTTTGTATTCTCCCCAGAACACTGATGGCCAAAGATTCCAGAATAAATCTACTGTCTTTTACTGGTAGTACTCCAGTAAGTATTTTATGTATATAATAGTGTAAACAGGTCATCTCTCTTAAACAGACCACTTTTTTAAAATGATCACCCCTCTTAACCAATCAACTGTCTAAAGCAATCACCTACTTAAACTGATCACCTCTCTATAGCAATCACTTCTCTTTACCGATCACTTATCTAAACTGATCTGACACCTCTTTAAACTGAATCCCTAAGCCAACCATCTTCTAAACAGTTCACCTCTCTGAAGAAATAGTTTATTACACGTAGTGGAAGGTAATATTTGAAAAGATTGAAGATAATTTTTTTGAAACATTAACTAGCTTTTAACAACATGTATGTTTCAGGTTGGTCACAAAGTCTCTCTGATGGTTCAGGAAAGATTTGGTAAGTTTTCTCAGTTAAACATGTGGAAATAAATTTCTCCGCCTTTGGAGACTTTTGTCATATGCAATTTTTAACTTCTATACATAAGCAATGTTTACCTACAATAAACATACACAAGTTCTCGTCATTAAAGAATCAGAGATAAACATAATTATGTGAAGGTGATGAAACAAAAGTGTTTAGTTCACATGAATTATGCTTTCCAGTTGGATAAAAAAATATTGAAAAGCAGGTAAAAGTTTTATACCAGATATGAAAACAGTGTTTGTTTTAACCAGGGACAATTCACTGTGATATGCCTTAAAAGCCCATGGTTGTGACATGTGTGTAGATGTTCAAACTCGCTCGCTGTCTGCTATTGCACATTGTGGTCGAACTTCTTGTATGCCGAACGCTGTCCCTTGCTAGTTTATTTGTTTAAGGTGCGTGACTTTGGCTCGGATATGGGTACAGCGTCCATATTGTTCCTGCTTAATTGTATTGATCAACAATTTGATATTTCAACTATATTAATTAAAATACTTAACAATGTCGCGGAATTTGTCAATATTTTATGTTACATGGTTCATAAGAAATGTAGAACAATACATTTATGCCATATTTTGCTTTTTGGTTATGTAAAAGAATTAACCTGAGTGAATTGTCCCATTAACAATGTCACAGAAACTTTTAAAGAAAAAATTTGTTATGTGTATAGATATGATGCGTAATCTGATATTTGGAAACTTTTTGTTTTTTATTTACAGGAAAGTTTTTATTAGAACTGGGAGGGAACAATGCTTTAATAGGTAAGTACTGTATAATTATGCAAATTTCCATTATTATATCAAAGATTTGAAGTGACATTTAGATTTGAATTTGAATTTACAATGAATCCACCTCCACATACACAAATCACAAATAAAATAATGACATTTCTTTCAAATATTGCTTTGTTACGATCTCACAAACATTTCTTCCCCAGAAATAATTTCAAAGCTTAAACAACAAAAAGAGAATACCAATGAATGTTTCATGTCATATAACAGAACATTTTACTTACAATATTCTAGAAAGCAATGCATATAAAATTTATGTTATGAAATGGAATCTGTTGAATTGTCCTATCCGACTGACACTTACACTTGTTTTTGACAGTGAATGAGGACGCTGATATAGAGATGGTGGTACGCTCTGCTTTATTTGCATGTGCAGGAACTGCTGGTCAGAGATGCACCACAACAAGACGACTGGTAAGTTATAGGTAATCAAAGATTTTTTACTCCAGGCCTCGATTTCTCAATTTCTCTTAAGTCACAAATTTTGACATAAGTTACATCAGGAGAAAAACTTGAGATTTCACTTAAGTCTGTACATTTGGTTTGTGAAATCAAGGTCTGGGATGTTAAATTTTGAACTTGTAATTAAAATGAAATTCAGGTTTTGAAAATCCCTGGTCTTATTCCAGTTGACAATGCCTAAATACTGCATAGCTTCAATAAAATATGATTGGCAAAAGTTTGGTTTGATTTGATTGTTTTAACATCCTATTAACAGCCAGGGTCATTTAAGGATGTGCCAGGTTGAAGTGGTTGAGAAAAGCCGGAGTACCCGGAGAAAAACCAGTCCTGGAAGCTGCCCCACATGGGATTTAAACTTGCAACCCAGAGGTGGAAGGCAAAAAGTATTGAGAATTAAGTTGACAACCTTGTATGACAGTTCTAGTTTCCTTCATTTTCTTATTGATATAATACAGTAAGTATTTCTTCTATTACAGATGTTACATGAGAAAGTCCATGATGAAGTGGTAGGCAGATTGGTCAAGGCTTATGGACAACTCCGAGTAGGAGACCCACTGGAGGGTACGTATTAGATTGGCTAAGGTAAAACGACTTGTTTTTGTGTGCAATTAAGTTTTACAGATTTCATGAGAGATAAGAGAAAGCAAGATGAAATCGCTGAAAAACTTTTTCTATTATAGGTAAAGTAGAACTGTAGAAGTCTAGATTGCCGAATTGAATCTTCACAAAAACATCCTTAGGTATAAAATCGCTAAAAGTAATCGCTAAAATACGAAATTAAGTCGCTGTGAATTTTTTTTAATTTACTGTATATAAAAGTATGGTATAGGGAGAAAAGGTTTTTAATTTTCACCAATACTTTCAATGAAATTGTCAGTAATTGTAATGTCTTTGTTCAAAATTATGATAAGTATGCATATTTTTTGGTTCTGAATTTAGAATTCATGGTTGATAATGAATAATTATATGAAATAGAATTGCACTCATATTCATATATCAAAGTTAGGGTGAATATATGGAGTAACAGTAGTCTGTATTACTCATACTTCATAGGATGTGATCACACGATCCACTCTCTTCAAAGAGCAAAATGTCCTAACTCATTCACCCCTGAAATTTCATAATGGACTGGTCAAGTCTTTGATTTAGAAGAGCCTAAATGTGTCTTCGGGATGAGTTAAGGTTGACATACAATTTTATTACTGAAATCATACTGTAAACCCTTATGAGCGTATGTGATTGAATTTCATAAATATTACTGCCAATTTAAATTTGTGATACCGGCAGTTGCCATGAAAGAATCTCAGGTCCTGTATTTGGTACTTTACATTTCAATATCAAAGTGTTGTGAAAAGGGACATAAAGATAGTAATATTGGGTTACCTTATTTCCTAGTTTCATCCATAGTAATTAATTAGGCCTGAAGATGCTAAATGTTTAGAGATTTCCTATTGTTATCCACAGTAATTAGGCTTGAAGATAATAAATATTTCATATTGTTATCTACAGTAATTAGACCTGAAGATACTAAATATTTTGTATTGTTATCCACTGTAATTAGGCCTGAAGATACTAAATATTTCATATTGTTATCCACAGTAATTAGGCCTGAAGATACTAAATATTTCCTATTGTTATCCACAGTAATTAGGCCTGAAGATACTAAATATTTCCTATTGTTATCCACAGTAATTAGGCCTGAAGATACTAAATATTTCCTATTGTTATCCACAGTAATTAGGCCTGAAGATACTAAATATTTCCTATTGTTATCCACTGTAATTAGGCCTGAAGATACTAAATATTTCCTATTGTTATCTACAGTAATTAGGCCAGAAGATACTAAATATTTCCTATTGTTATCCACTGTAATTAGGCCTGAAGATACTAAATATTTCCTATTGTTATCCACAGTAATTAGACCTGAAGATACTAAATATTTCGTATTGTTATCCAAAGTAATTAGGTCAGAAGATACTAAATATTTCCTATTGTTATCCACAATAATTAGGCCAGAAGATACTAAATATTTCCTATTGTTATCTACAGTAGTTAGGCCAGAAGATACTAAATATTTCCTATTGTTAATCCACAATAATTAGGCCAGAAGATACTAAATATTTCCTATTGTTATCCACAGTAATTTGGCCAGAAGATACTAAATATTTCCTATTGTTATCCACAGTAATTAGGCCAGAAGATACTAAATATTTCCTATTGTTATCCACAGTAATTAGGCCTGAAGATACTAAATATTTCCTATTGTTATCCACAGTAATTAGGCCTGAAGATACTAAATATTTCCTATTGTTATCCACAGTAATTAGGCCTGAAGATACTAAATATTTCCTATTGTTATCTACAGTAATTAGGCCTGAAGATACTAAATATTTCCTATTGTTATCTACAGTAATTAGGCCTGAAGATACTAAATATTTCCTATTGTTATCTACAGTAATTAGACCTGAAGATACTAAATATTTCCTATTGTTATCTACAGTAATTAGGCCTGAAGATACTAAATATTTCCTATTGTTATCTACAGTAATTAGGCCAGAAGATACTAAATATTTCCTATTGTTATCTACAGTAATTAGGCCTGAAGATACTAAATATTTCCTATTGTTATCTACAGTAATTAGGCCTGAAGATACTAAATATTTCCTATTGTTATCTACAGTAATTAGGCCAGAAGATACTAAATATTTCCTATTGTTATCTACAGTAATTAGGCCTGAAGATACTAAATATTTCCTATTGTTATCTACAGTAATTAGGCCTGAAGATACTAAATATTTCCTATTGTTATCTACAGTAATTAGGCCAGAAGATACTAAATATTTCCTATTGTTATCTACAGTAATTAGGCCAGAAGATACTAAATATTTCCTATTGTTATCCACAGTAGTTAGGCCTGAAAATACTAAATATTTCCTATTGTTATCCACAGTAATTAGGCCAGAAGATACTAAATATTTCCTATTGTTATCCACAGTAATTAGGCCTGAAGATACTAAATATTTCCTATTGTTATCTACAGTAATTAGGCCAGAAGATACTAAATATTTCCTATTGTTATCTACAGTAATTAGGCCAGAAGATACTAAATATTTCCTATTGTTATCCACAGTAATTAGGCCAGAAGATACTAAATATTTCCTATTGTTATCCACAGTAATTAGGCCAGAAGATACTAAATATTTCCTATTGTTATCCACTGTAATTAGGCCAGAAGATACTAAATATTTCCTATTGTTATCCACTGTAATTAGGCCAAAAGATACTAAATATTTCCTTTTGTTATCTACAGTAATTAGGCCTGAAGATACTAAATATTTCCTATTGTTATCCACAGCTGATACTCTATATGGCCCCATGCACAGCCAACAAGGTGTGGACCAGTACTTAAACGCTGTGTCGGAAGCCAAGGAACAGGGTGGTACTGTGGAATATGGAGGAAAGGTAAAACCTGTGATTGTGACCACCTCTGTATATAAACACCTGCTTAATGAGAACATACACCTGTCTTAGTGATCACCTCTGTATATAAACACCTGCTTAATGAGAACATACACCTGTCTTAGTGACCACCTCTGTATATAAACACCTGCTTAATGAGAACATACACCTGTGATTGTGACCACCTCTGTATATAAACACCTGCTTAATGAGAACATACACCTGTCTTAGTGACCACCTCTGTATATAAACACCTGCTTAATGAGAACATACACCTGTGATTGTGACCACCTCTGTATATAAACACCTGCTTAATGAGAACATACACATGCCTTAGTGACCACCTCTTAGGACTGTAACGAGTATCCGAGTACTCGAGTATTTACGAATTATTGAGAAAGATCGGATACGAATATTCGTTACTCCTGATATTTGTGGATCGCGATCTTTCAAAAGCAAAAAAATAGTACCTTTTTTAATGCTGTCATAGCTCAAAAATGTGAAGGAATGTACACTAAAGTCTGAATATCATCGATGTTTTCACTTTGAAGTACACCGGAAGTACACATGAGCTGCGTGAAGTAAAGTTAGCAACATGTTATTTTCGTACCCACGCTTCGATGCAATGTTGTGAATTCTTCATAAAATAATAATGATAAAACATAATTATTGACTTCTAGAGATGTAAAAGATTATTATCGATTTCGTTTTCATTACGGGTCGGAAATATGTAAAAATACGAATATATTATATTAGGCAACTGAGTACTGTAGATGTGAACCCCATGTCAAAAACGAAAGGTAGGCTAATTATGAGCCAAAATCATAAATCACCTGATTAGAAATAAAAAACTATAGGCCTAGAACCAAAGTAAATTGTAACTACTCTTATAGATTTTAATTTTTTTTTCTTAATTTCAATGTTTTTCTGTATTTGACCAAAATAAAAGTAACAATGAAATGTTTTGATATGGTGATTTATGACTTACCATGATGATGTATATACAGTGTACCTGTTCACAGATGGTTTGACTTTGATTCATGCCGTAATTGATGTGCAGTAGTATTTTTGAGATGACGTTATTTCAAAATTCAAATGATTTGATTTTTTTTACAGTTACAGTGACTGAATCCTACTGTACTTCACCTGTAACTCTATTGCTTAATGATAAGGAATGTAAAACTGCTAAAATTGGTTTTATTATCAATCAAACATTTATCAATATATGAGACCATTATTGATTTATCAATAAAAAACAGTTTTACTGCAATTGAATCTTTTGCTTGTATCTAACTGGTGATTCATGGTCCGCTCTGTGAATCGTCAACCCTGAATCGTGGATCGGATCGGATCGCCACATGTTAGACAATCCACAGCCCTACCACCTCTGTATATAAACACCTGCTTAATGAGAATATACCCCTGCCTTAGTGATCACCTCTGTATATAAACACCTGCTTAATGAGAACATACCCCTACCTTAGTGATCACCTCTGTATATAAACACCTGCTTAATGAGAACATACACATGCCTTAGTGACCACCTCTGTATATAAACACCTGCTTAATGAGAACATACACCTACCTTAGTGACCACCTCTGTATATAAACACCTGCTTAATGAGAACATACACCTGCCTTAGTGACCACCTCTGTATATAAACACCTGCTTAATGAGAACATACACCTGTCTTAGTGACCACCTCTGTATATAAACACCTGCTTAATGAGAACATACACCTGTCTTAGTGACCACCTCTGTATATAAACACCTGCTTAATGAGAACATACACCTGTCTTATAGACCACCTCTGTATATAAACACCTGCTTAATAAAACATACACCTGTCTTAGTGACCACCTCTGTATATAAACACCTGCTTAATGAGAACATACACCTGTCTTAGTGACCATCTCTGTATATAAACACCTGCTTAATGAAAACATACACATGCCTTAGTGACCACCTCTGTATACAAACGCCTGCTTAATGAGAACATACACCTGTCTTAGTGACCACCTCTGTATATAAACACCTGCTTAATGAGAACATACATCTGTCTTAGTGACCACCTCTGTATATAAACACCTGCTTAATGAGAATATACTCCTGCCTTAGTGACCACCTCTGTATATAAACACCTGCTTAATGAAAACATACACCTGCCTTAGTGACCACCTCTGTATATAAACACCTGCTTAATGAGAATATACTCCTGCCTTAGTGACCACCTCTGTATATAAACACCTGCTTAATGAGAACATACACCTGTCTTAGTGACCACCTCTGTATATAAACACCTGCTTAATGAGAACATACACCTGTCTTAGTGACCACCTCTGTATATAAACACCTGCTTAATGAGAACATACACATGTCTTAGTGACCACCTCTGTATATAAACACCTGCTTAATGAGAACATACACCTGTCTTAGTGACCACCTCTGTATATAAACACCTGCTTAATGAGAACATACACATGGCTTAGTGACCACCTCTGTATATAAACACCTGCTTAATGAGAACATACACCTGTGATTGTGACCACCTCTGTATATAAACACCTGCTTAATGAGAACATACACCTGTCTTAGTGACCACCTCTGTATATAAACACCTGCTTAATGAGAACATACACATGCCTTAGTGACCACCTCTGTATATAAACACCTGCTTAATGAGAACATACACCTGTGATTGTGACCACCTCTGTATATAAACACCTGCTTAATGAGAACATACACCTGTGATTGTGACCACCTCTGTATATAAACACCTGCTTAATGAGAACATACACCTGTGATTGTGACCACCTCTGTATATAAACACCTGCTTAATGAGAACATACACATGTCTTAGTGACCACCTCTGTATATAAACACCTTCTTAATGAGAACATACCCCTACCTTAGTGACCACCTCTGTATATAAACACCTGCTTAATGAGAACATACACATGCCTTAGTGACAATCTCTGTATACAAACACCTGCTTAATGAGAACATACACATGCCTTAGTGACCACCTCTGTATATAAACACCTGCTTAATGAGAACATACACCTGTCTTAGTGACCACCTCTGTATATAAACACCTGCTTAATGAGAACATACACCTGTCTTAGTGACCACCTCTGTATATAAACACCTGCTTAATGAGAACATACACCTGCCTTAGTGACCACCTCTGTATATAAACACCTGCTTAATGAGAACATACACATGCCTTAGTGACCACCTCTGTATATAAACACCTGCTTAATGAGAACATACACATGCCTTAGTGACCACCTCTGTATACAAACACCTGCTTAATAAAACATACACATGCCTTAGTGACCACCTCTGTATATATAAACACCTGCTTTATGAGAAATATACTCCTGCCTTAGTGACCACCTCTGTATATAAACACCTGCTTAATGAGAACATACACATGCCTTGGTGACCATCTCTGTATACAAAAACCTGCTTAATGAGAACATACACATGCCTTAGTGACCACCTCTGTATACAAACACCTGCTTAATAAAACATACACATGCCTTAGTGACCACCTCTGTATATAAACACCTGCTTAATGAGAACAGACACATGCCTTTGTGACCACCTCTGTATATAAACACCTGCTTAATGAGAACATACACATGCCTTAGTGACCACCTCTGTATATAAACACCTGCTTAATGAGAACATACACATGCCTTAGTGACCACCTCTGTATATAAACACCTGCTTAATGAGAACATACACATGCCTTAGTGACCATCTCTGTATACAAACACCTGCTTAATGAGAACATACACATGCCTTAGTGACCACCTCTGTATATAAACACCTGTTTAATAAAACATACACATGCCTTAGTGACCACCTCTGTATACAAACACCTGCTTAATGAGAACATACACATGCCTTAGTGACCATCTCTGTATATAAACACCTGCTTAATGAGAACATACACATGCCTTAGTGACCACCTCTGTATATAAACACCTGCTTAATGAGAACATACACCTGTCTTAGTGACCACCTCTGTATATAAACACCTGCTTAATGAGAACATACACATGCCTTAGTGACCACCTCTGTATATAAACACCTGCTTAATGAGAACATACACCTGTCTTAGTGACCACCTCTGTATATAAACACCTGCTTAATGAGAACATACACCTGCCTTAGTGACCACCTCTGTATATAAACACCTGCTTAATGAGAGCTGTTTTAAGTCCTAAATGGTCCGTTTTAACACATTTTGACTTATATATGTAAAGACCTTTTGATATATAAAAGATCTTTTGTTTTGTTCCTTTGAAGGTCTATATAACAAATTAAATTGAAAAATGTATACTGTATTCCACCCAATAAATGTCCATGTTCCTATAAGCGCCCCTTCCTTTTTGGAGGCCTCGATTTCAATTGCCCAGGCATTACCAAAGACCAAAACTACAGAAAACTATAGATTTGTCATCTTATTAGCACCTTTTCATTTTTTTCAATTGTTTTAAAGCTCTGGGCGTTTACGTGTATTGGGTCAAATACGATATCGTCTTTATTTCCATGAATATAAATTTTGTTCCCATTATATAGATTTCCACTACTTTGCCACTACAACCTTACCAAACGTGCTTGGCATTGTTCACTAGTGAATGAATGGCATTTGCTTATTTTGATGTCATAATCACTATGACTCCACCATTGCTATGCTGGCAATCACAAGACATAGCTGTTGAAGTGAATTCTTGATGATAATGCCATGTTTATAAATTATACTCTTAATCAAAATTGTTACAAACAGGTCAATGGCAAATGTAACATGAAGCACTAGCTTTCTTCCTGCTGTCCTGTAATACCCCTGTACCCCTGAAGACACATTTGATTTCTTCTGATTCAAAGTCTGGAATAGTTCATTACTAATTTTCAGGGGGGAATGAGTTACTTTTGATGGTTAGTTATCTGTTATATCTTGGTTTTAAGGTGATGGATCGCCCCGGCCACTTTGTTGAGCCAACCATCATCACAGGTCTGGCTCATGATGCTCCCATCGTACACAAGGAAACATTTGCTCCTGTTGTGTACGTCATCAAGTTCTCAGTAAGTTTTATCATACCTGAATGTTAGCCTAGCTATTTGTTGAAATTAAAACAGAATTCTTACCCTTTAAAGGAAATGAGCTGGTATTAATCTTGACTTCTTGTATTTGTTTAGATCAAGAATTAAATGGTAAAATTTAACATCTATTGAAATGATGTGTAGTGACTTTGTTTAATTTACATCAATTGCAAAGAGTTATACATAACTTACACAAATCACTTTCAATGGCTTAACTACTACTTAAGATATTGTTTCATTGTATACTTTTGAATGAACATAGTCTTTATTCATCAGTTTTTGTTCTTTTCGTTGTTCAGATATATTGATTTAGATTTGAAATTTGTCTTAAAAATTTCAGAACCTGGATGATGCTATGAAATGGAACAATGAAGTGAAACAAGGCCTTACCAGCAGTTTATTTACCAAAGATCTCACAAATATCTACAAGTGGATTGGGTAGGTTGTTTACCAAAGATCTCACAAATATCGACCAATCGGGTAGGTTGGACAAATTGATACGTTTCAAGACCTTCACAATTCTAACAAGATAAACAAAAGCTGTTGGAGAACAGCAAAGTTCGCCTATTCAGAAGAAGTTGATGTTCAAGTATTTACTATTTAAACATGGAAATATGACAAATTAACAGACTCAAAAAAAACCTAAAGGGCCCCAAATTGGTTGTATTATCACTTTCACCATCTATACACATTAGGAAAATAAAATCATCAACGTTTATGATGACTTAAGCTTAAACAATAGACAAAATAGAAACTTGCTCAAAAACTTTAACATGGAAATATGACAAATTAACAGATTCAAAAAACCCCTAAAGGGCCCCAAATTGGTTGTATTATCACGTTCAGCATCCATACACATTAGGAAAATAAAATGATAAACATTTATGATGACTTAAGCTTAAACAATTGATGAAACAGAAACTTGCTCAAAAACTTTAAGGTGAAATGGGACACCAACGCCGACGACGGGGTGACAACATTAGCTCCCCCTATTGTTCGAATAGGCGAGCTAAAAATTCCGAAATGTCCAGGAAAAATATTTAACACAACTTTCAAACATGTACAAGGTAATTATCAACCATTATACCATTGTATTTTTCAGACCCAAAGGATCCGACTGTGGTATTGTAAATGTCAACATTCCTACGAGTGGGGCTGAGATTGGTGGAGCGTTCGGTAAGTTCATTTAGAGATGCTTCTTGCCTTTTCCTCAATGTTATAGTAAACCACATTATTTTGGCATGATACAAATTTTTATGTAATTTCCTTAGAGAGTTCAAATGCAATTTCAAATGTTTAAATGTATTGGGACTAATTCTTGTACCACTTTTAAGCTACTAAATTTTGTTGTAGGAGGTGAGAAGCACACAGGAGGTGGGCGCGAGTCCGGTAGTGACGCGTGGAAACAGTACATGAGGAGGTCCACTTGGTACGTACAATATGGGAACATCACAGCCACAAAATGACAATTCTAAAATAACTAAATTGTCCAATAAAATTATAGTCTTCAAAATAGAATACCCCTTTTACCCAATAGTGTCTTTTTTTCATGGAAATAAAAAAATAATAATAATAAAAAAGTTGTATCCTTTAAAAAATTAGAAAGATTCTAAGTTATCTTGTTACATCTTCCTTGTGCTAATTATTTCTTAGCAGTGCTAGCTTCCTATTTGTCAAACTACTGTTAGTGTTGTGATGTACAGTTAAACCGATGTACTTTTCCTTAAATTATCTCCCTTTACCCATTCTAAGATTTGGTGTAGCTTTTCATTCAAAATTGTCTCAGGATGCTTTTTCATTACAAACTGTCCATATCTGTGAATGTACTATTAACCAACTGTCTTTTACGGCAATTGAATTTCACGATTTCCATTTCAAAACATTTTCGCATAGATAAAAGTTTCATGCATTTGAAATTGAATGGAAATACTTTTGAATTTAGTTGTGCAAGAATTGTGGAAGATATTAATTGCCAGAGATAAACTTTCTCAAATTTATATTGATAACAAAATTCACGAAAATAAATTGCACGCGAAAGAAAGTTGGTTTCCTGCTATGTGGTTCTATCAGTAATGCATACTGGTATGTTTTCTGTTCAACAGCACAGTCAACTGTGGGAAAGAGCTACCATTAGCACAGGGAATCAAGTTTGAGTAAACCTAAGTGACTGCTACAATACTTTTACATCCAAGAACTGAATTCGATCGCAAGACCTTATTACAACAGAACAGTATTATTGTTATAAAAGTGAAATTTAAATTTAATCAGTCTCAAACGATGAAGAAAACCAGTGAAATTTTATAATATTGTATTGACAATGTCATCAACAATCTAATTAAAATTAGACTTGTAATTCAGCTCCACCACCATGCTCTATGTTACACTCCAATACAAGGTCTAACAATTCCCATAGGGGTCACCTCAGCATGACCCCAGTGGTTAGCCAATCAGCATCTTGCCTACAAAATCTTCGGTGTGGTTGATTCTCTCAGAAGTATAAATGGATACTGGTATGTCCTGAGATGTTCCGATTCTAGGCCAGGGGTCATGCTGAGGTGACTGTTGAGATTTTGTATAGGAGCGTAACGAAGAGTATCATAGTGGAGCGGAATTACAAGTCTGATTTTAATTAGATTGATGTCATCAAGAATTAATATTAATTAAAGATAGTGATGGATTTTATTAATACTCAGCATATCCCAGCTCTTGTGATGATCAACTGTGATAAGTTTATCAAATCAATGGCTGTTCACATGTTTCATGTAGATTCTGCTTGAATAGATTTATTTTGATACAATCATTTAAAATTAAATTGTTTCTGTTCTGCTGTGAAATTGGTGAATATCTAGATAACTTCTAGATTATTGTGAAATATTTTGAAAATATACAATTATTTAGATATAGGTCATTTATGATCCACATGATTTTCTATCTCTTTTAAAATCATTTAATGAAATTATGACAAAACAATCAGGCAACTTTTTGTTATTAACTGATTCACCCCTGAAGACACCTTTGAACTCATCTGATTAAAAGACTGGAACAGTCCATTATGAATTTTCAGGGGTCAATAATTAATATACATAATATAATCAATGTTGAATGATCAATTTGAAAAATACTGTTACTTATTTTTCTATAACAATAAGTCTTTCCATCAAAAGTGCTACTGTTATTAAAATGTTTATTTGTACATGCAATTTACTAGTTTGTAGTTCTATAAGTTTCTGTATATTACTGTAAAGTACTTGTAATGTGTATTAAATGCACAACTAGCCCATCCATTGTTTTTCCAAGGATTTATACGTGAGAAGGATTTGTCACTGTCTCTTTACACTATTAAACACCAAGGGAGATGCCTATGAACCGGGAATAAAAACAATTTTACTCAATATATACTCGTCATATCGAGTCGAATGAAACACTAATGTAAAAACGGCTTTAAGGATGGAAATTTAGAAGAAATGTCACGTCTTGTGAAATGACGGCCCGCTTCAGAAAGTGAGACGGTAACCCTTGCACCTGCCAGCTAAATCAAAGGATCGTCAATACTTCAGGGTTCAGGGCGTTCCAATCACTTACTATCTCTACACCCCTGGACTATCTCAGTAAATCTAAAGGCAGCCCAGAGGAAAACTGTACGAATCAAAAGGTCAGCAAAAATTTCCATTGAAGACTACAGTGAAAGTTACGTCCAACTTCAAAGCCACACAGTCAATCAGTGTACCTTTATATGGCTCTTTTGATGTACATCAAAGGACTAAATTACCTGTTCTGTTGTCTCCAGTTTTACTAGAAGATAGTCCAGGGGTGTAGAGATCGTTCCTGATCGAGGATGCATCAATGGTTGCACCGTCAGAGCATCGAGGAAAATGCATCAAAGGTTGCAAAACGGCCAGATATCAAATTCGTCCAAAATCCTTGTCGACAAAATCGATTGTCGCTCAGTCAGTGCACAAACACAAAAGTGCTCACGATGTATTCGTCCAAAACCCCGGGCGACTTATCCTTCTCATCTAGGTCCTTGGTTTTCCTCGGCATTGTCAACCTATTATGGTACATAATAATATGTTTAGTACAATGTATACATCCTGTTATGTGGATGCTTAGTTTAAAGTGGTTGTAGCTTTATTATTATTAATTTTTTCAGAATCTCTAGACGTGATGCTATCATCTTTTATAAAATTAAGTGTTACACTAATCGTTTTATGGTGAGTGGATCTCAATTGGAATATATTGTTATTCTGTCTTTGCATATCACAGAGTTAGCTCCCTTGCGGGTCAGTATCGATTGTTGTCATTATTTTGTGATCATAATATATGTTGTTTTCTCCTGAAAGTATGACGTTATGCTCGCAAAACATGACGTCACAATCAATACCTACCAACAAGGGCAGATAACTCTGTAATATGCAAATACAGAATAATTATATGGTGAAAATCACTTGTAGATATTATGTCCATACATTTGAAGAAGTATTCTTATATTTTATGAAAAGTGCTGTAGACTACATCAAGGTTGAATATTATTACCTTCAATGGCTGATATTATATGTGATATTTACGTGTGAATGTGATAATAAGATGGATTCTTATTAAATTGCTGCCAAATATTTCAATTGGTTGTTATGTAATTTCTACTGAAAAGGGCTAAAGCTGAACTTCGTGAAATAAGGCAGTTTTTATCTGTTTAATATGTGTATATACTGTCAACAAAGATACAAAACAAAAGGTTTAGGATTTGCTCCAAAATTTTATTTCACAAATACATACATTTATAGCCTCTCAAGTTCTTTCTATTTCACTCACAATATACACACATACAGTAATGTACCATCAAGGTACAGCAAAACACTCCCAACACATGTATACATTCCATCCTCGATACTCCAGGGGCTACTTTCACTGTTGTTATATCCACCCCTAAACTTTATCATAGGAAAACTGAAGGCAGTTAGGAGAAAATTCTGACCAGTCACAGGCAAATAGAAACTTTGAAGATTAACCAACTTCAAAGTAAACTGATCAATAGTTGTTGCAGTCAGAGCCTTCAGTTTTGCTATGAGATAGTCCAAGTATGGATAATATGACAGTAATAGTAACCCCTGGAATGCAAATGATTCTTACATCCAGTCAATTTACTACTATGAGTATCATACATGTTACCAACGGCTCACTCAAATAACAAAGTCAAGTTGTGCACCCAAACATTGAAAATATCACCATTACAAAGTTGTTGTTTTTAGCCCACCATCATCAGATGGTGGGCTATTCAAATCGCCTTCCGTGGTCCGTCGTCCGTCCGTCCTTCCGTCCGTCCTTCCGTTCCTTCCGTCCGTCCGTCCGTCCGTTAACAATTCTTGTTACCGCTATTTCTCTAAAAGTACTGAAGGGATCTTTCTCAAATTTCATATGTAGGTTCCCCTAGGACCCTAGTTGTGCATATTGTATTTTGGGACTGATCAGTCAACAAGATGGCCGCCAGGTAGCCATCTTGGATTTTGATAGTTAAAGTTTGTTACCGCTATTTCTCAGAAAGTGCTGAAGGGATCTTTCTCAAATTTCATATGTAGGTTCCCCTAGGACCCTAGTTGTGCATATTGCATTTTGGGACTGATCGGTCAACAAGATGGCCGACCAGCCGCCATCTTGGATTTTGATAGTTAAAGTTTGTTACGGCTAATTCTCAGAAAGTACTGAAGGGATCTTTCTCAAATTTCATATGTAGGTTCCCCTAGGACCCTAGTAGTGCATATTGCATTTTGGGACTGATCGGTCAACAAGATGGCCGCCAGGTAGCCATCTTGGATTTTGATAGTTAAAGTTTGTTACCGCTATTTCTCAGAAAGCACTGAAGGGATCTTTCTCAAATTTCATATGTAGGTTCCCCTAGGACCCTAGTTGTGCATATTGCAGTTTGGGACTGATCGGTCAACAAGATGGCCGCCAGCCGCCAGCCGCCATCTTGGATTTTGATAGTTTAAAGTTTGTTACGGCCACAAGATGCCCCGGTGGCCATTGGATTTTGATAGTAAAAGTTTGTTACGCTATTCTCAAAAGTATTGAAGGATTGTTCTAAATTTCATATGTGGTTCCCTAGGACCCAGTTCGCTTTACATTTGGACTGTTCGGTCAACAGATGGCGACAAGCACTCTTGGATTTGTAGTTAAAGTTGTTCGGCTTTTCTTAGAAAGTTTGAAGGATCAAATTTCATTGTAGGTTCCTAGGACCCTGTATGCTATTGTTTTGGGACTCAGTTAGCCATCTTGATTTTGATGTTAATTGTTAGTATTCTCAAAAAGCATAATGCATTGCTTTTGGATGATCGGTCAACAAGATGCGCAGGTAGCCATCTGGTTTGATAGTAAATTATTTTCAGAAGCACTGAAGGGATCTTCTCAATTTCTATGTGGTTCCCTAGACCCAGTTGTGCATGCATTTTGGGATGATCGGTCAACAGATGGCCACCGGTGGCCACTTGGAAGTTTGTTACCGCTATTTCTCCAAATTTCATATGTAGGTTCCCTAGGACCCCAGTTGGCATATTGCATTTTGGTGATCGGTCAACAGATGGCCGACGGTGCCATCTTGGTTTTGTAGTTAAAGTTGTTACGCTATTTCTCAAAGCACGAAGGATCTTTCAATTCAATGTAGTCCCTAGGACCAGTGTGCATATTGCATGGGACTGATCGTCACAAGATGCCGACGGTGGCCATCTTGGATTTTGATAGTTAAAGTTTGTTACCGCTATTTCTCAGAAAGTATTGAGGGATTGTTCTCAAATATCATATGTAGGTTCCTCTAGGACCTAGTTCTGCTTATTGCTTGGATTTTGATAGTTAAAGTTTGAAAAGCAGAAAAAGAATTGTAAGTTTGAAAAGCAGAGAAAAGATCCTCTTTCATTTGTCAGACATAGATCAATCTTTGGTGGGCGCCAAGATCCTCTGGGATCTCTTGTTTAATTCTGTGACACATTAGCAAATTTAGCACCATTTACTTGTTTTATTCAGGATGTATATATAGCCATATCTTTGCATACACAAAGGCCATCAGTCTATCCAAGTCCGTTTCTATTCACTTAGTAACTTATTTTTCGATACAACTTAATCCGTAGTGTCATGCCAAATGACATTTTTTACTGCCATTTTAATTTCGCGATTTACAGGTAAAACTCAACTATATAGTCATTTAATCTTTTTTTTTTTTTGTTGTGAATTATTTTTGCGAATTCTTTTATTGCACGAAACACACAAAAAGAAATTGCACACTAAAATAATTTGATTTACAGTGCCTAGCCAAGGGACGGGGATTAAATCCACATCTGATGGATACAATTGCAACAATTCCGTATTAGCATTTGAAAGAGTTAACTGCCCTTGAAGGTTGTGATGTCATGTGTTTGCGAACATAACTGCCCTTGAAGGTTGTGATGTCATGTGTTTGCGAACATAACTGCCCTTGAAGGTAGTTATTGATTGTGATATCGTGTTGAGAACGTAACATCATGCATTTTAAAAGAAATTAATTTGTGTTTCGCTCACAAAGTAATGACGTCACGATGGACATTTGCCTGCAAGGGAGGTAACTATGCAATATACAAAGACGGAATACTTGTCTGCAGTTTTTTTTAAATAATAGTGATTTAAGCAACCCACAATAGGTTACTGTAAACTAATTTCTTTCATGTCCAAATCGGACCAATTCCTGTACTATGTGATACCCTATAACGTTTGTGCGGTACTAGTATCTCCAGTGGCGATGGAACGTAACTCGTTATAATCTTCACCCTGAAATGACATGAGCTCAGGATATCATCTTTTGACGTCATTCTGTCACCAATAGAAACAATAGTCCTGCACAAACATTATCAGGTATAATGTGGTACATGAATTAGTCCCATTTGGCGATTTCTGTTTCAAAGCTTGTTCAAATTCAGAGAACAATGAAAGTTGATTTACAGTATAATGAGTTTATTTATAAACTCGAATCCATGGGTATTGATTCTCTGTCTTATTATATATAAGTATAACAGGAGAGGGAAAGTGTGGTGTACCAGTCAGACCACGACACGAACCTGAAATCTGATGCTCTACTGATGTGAGCTACCTGGTCACCAATGATTGGCCCACACCAATCCTACCACATTAATCAAAAGAAACCCTTTTGAATTCCCTGAAATGCCATGACACCTGAAGTACTCATAACAATCAGCACAACACTGTTCTCAAATAGCACTTGTTCTAAAACTTTTTTTCCTTAATCTCAGAAATGAGAACTAGGAATCCTTCATATAACAATATTTCTGTTAATCAGAATTTCTTATCTATCCTATCAAAGGCTCTGAGCGAAATGTCACTTTTTAATCCGCAGCGAGGATAATAATATAATTTATTTGTTTTCATCTTGATCAAGTCTCTTCTTGTTGGTCTATAAACTCGGCCAAGGTTCCCGAATCTATTGGTATCGTTAAATGTTCGATGCCATCAAAACTCTGAAACAAGAAAGATTTTATTTTATGATAAAAAACACTTTGGAAATTACAGAATTAAGAGTTTACTATTATTAGTTTAGCGTCCTATTAATCGCCAGGGTCATTTAAGGACGTACCAGGTTTGATGGTGGAGGAAAGCTAGAGAACCTGGATAAAAAAACCCAACCAGCAGTCAGTACCTGGCAACTGCCCCACATGGGATTCAAACTTGTGACCCTGAGGTGGAGGGCTTGTGGTAATATGTCAGGGCATATTAACCAATCAGCCACTGCGACCCCAGTATTAATAATCTTCTTTCAAGTGTTTAAACTTTTATAAATCTTGCTTAACACACTCTAAGAATTAAGAGCATCAAACAAATGATTTGATTTATAAAAGTTGAAATCTTGGAAGAAGAGGAGAAAAAAACTAAAGTTACAAAACAGATGAAAACTGGTAAGTATGTTCATTGATTTCTACAACTCTAATGAAGATAAATGATCTCGTGACAGTATTTAAAAGATTAATTTTTAATAGCAAACAACGAAATTTACCGACAAAGTTATTGCTTTTCAATAGCTACTGCTCTATTGTTTATGTTTACCGAAGTTTACATATCATTTTAGATCGATATAGGAATGTTTTACCATGCAGAGTTATGAATTGCTATGTAGCATTTCAGATTGATAAAGGGATTTTTTTAACCCGAGTGAATTTTTACCTACCTTTTTAGATTGATAAAGTTATGAATTGTTAAGTACCTTTTTAAATTTGATGAGTTTATGGTCCCTGAACTCTATAAGTTGTGCCTGCAGGGTGAGGTCACTGTTGACGAGAAAAGCTTCACGACACTGCTGGTAAAGTTCTTGTATAGACAAACCTAAATAAAGAGAAAACAGAGATTCAATACAGGACACAAAATTCCTGAGGTATAAAGAGAAAACAGAGATTCAATGTAAGACACAAAATTCCTGAGGAAAAGGGAAGCTAAGGGCTGGAAATTTCATTTGCATGTGAAAGATGAAGCCTAAACAAATTACAGAAAACTGAGGAAAGAGAAACAGAAATGAGTTATTTATTAAAAAAAAATATCGTAATGCACAGTTAAGACGGCAAACGGTACACAATGTGCATGTATACTAACCAAGATAAGTGCTATTGTCTTTGTTTGAGAGTTGATGTATACTAACCAAGATAAGTGCTATTGTCTTTGTTTGAGAGTTGATGTATACTAACGAAGAAAAGTGCTATTGTCTTTGTTTGAGAGCTGATGTATACTAACCAAGATAAGTGCTATTGTCTTTGTTTGAGAGTTGATGTATACTAACCAAGATAAGTGCTAATGTCTTTGTTTGAGAGTTGATGTATACTAACCAAGATAAGTGCTATTGTCTTTGTTTGAGAGTTGATGTATACTAACCAAGATAAGTGCTATTGTCTTTGTTTGAGAGTTGATGTATACTAACCAAGATAAGTGCTATTGTCTTTGTTTGAGAGTTGATGTATACTAACCAAGATAAGTGCTATTGTCTTTGTTTGAGAGTTGATGTATACTAACCAAGATAAGTGCTATTGTCTTTTTTTGAGAGTTGATGTATACTAACCAAGAAAAGTGCTATTGTCTTTGTTTGAGAGTTGATGTATACTAACCAAGATAAGTGCTATTGTCTTTGTTTGAGAGTTGATGTATACTAACCAAGATAAGTGCTATTGTCTTTGTTTGAGAGTTGATGTATACTAACCAAGATAAGTACTATTGTCTTTGTTTGAGAGTTGATGTCTGGCCAACAAGAAGAAGATATTTTTAGCGTTTGACGTGAGTGACTTCATGACGTGGGTCATTGAGCTGAGCGCTAGGGCACCCGACTGTTGTACTAGGAGCGAGTTCTCGTACGATGTCTCGTCTGTGTAGGGTAGATACGTTGTTACGTCGTACATTAACCAGTTGTAGCGACAGCATTTGCTCTGGTCCCATACTGTATTAATATAGAATGATTTAGTGGTAATCAAGTTCATGCCTACTGTAAAAACTTGTGTAAATTACGTACCAGTGTAATTTGCAAAGGTATTTTTTAGGATTGAAAATGCTGAAAATTTTTTATCAGTACAAGTATATTTTTCTCATCAAAAAACCCAGAGGTGGAGGGCTTGTGGTAATATGTCGGGACATATTAACCACTCGGCCACCGCGACCCCAGTGTTAAGAATCTGCTCTTATTACAAATCTTTTTAATTTTTATCAATCAAAACATGGCTTAATACACTCTTAGAATTAGGAGCATAAAGCAAATATTTTGATTTATAAAAGTTGAAAAGCTCGTAAGAAAGAAGAGCAGAAAAAAACTTCAGATACACAACAGGTGAAAACTGATATGTATATTACTTGATTTCTACTGCTCTAATGAAGATTAATAATCTTGTTACAGTGTTAAAAGATTTTCAATAAAATTACTGTGATAATGGGAATTCTGTTATGTTGTTTTACCGTTACAAATTTTCAGTGCAAGATTTTCAAGAAAACCACATCTCATAAATGAAACACATAAACTTACACAGTGGAGCATTGATGTGATCTACCGAAGCCAGGATGTGAAAACCTGGAATCTGACTCAGCAGACTCAAAATGTTTTGGGCTTTTTCTCCTCGTAACATGGTGCCATCTATATTGTGAACTATAAGGAAGAAATCTTGAAAACCTGAAAATCAAAAGAATAATGACATGGAGTTTAGATGTTCAAACATCTGGTGTCTGATTTGTGATCTTATTTTTACACCCCCCCCCTCTCTATCCTTTTTTACATATATTTTTCATTTAATTCCTTCCTACACGGAATATTTATTCGTTCGGCCACAATGTTCTCGCACATAGAGTCAAATCTGTTATATATAGAGACCTCTACATGAAAGTTACCTGTCTATAAAGGACACAAACATAAGCTGCAGTTTACTATGTAATTGACCTCTATATAAAGGACACCTGTCTATAATGAACAGAGCCATAAGCTGCAATTTTCTATATAAGTGACCTCTATGTAAAGGACACTTTTCTATAAAGGAAAATTCTGTTATGTACCTTTGGTGTCCTTTATAGACAGGTTTGGTTGTATCTACTTTTAAAATTTGTTCTCACATGAACTGAATCTTCTTCCTCCGTTATCTTTAATCATCATTGAAATGAACATAACATCAAGGAACATTCAAATGAACGCCTGAGGATAGGGGCATCCCTCAAAATGTACCGGTGGTCGCTATGAATAATTAAATTGGCTTTATGGGAAAAAGAAACAATTCTAAAAGTGTGGACAAAATATTGTCAAGTTTTCCAACCGATCTGCCCTTTTATAAAGACACAAAGGGATGAAATAACATTAGGTATATAAGATATGGTCAAAGATGACCTAATTCAATTGGTTTTATAATATTAATATTCCATAAACATATTAAATGCAATACTAACCTTGTTGCTCCAGTTCTGTTCGTATACAAGCCACTTGATCTAACGGTCCTTTAAAACTTCCATTGTATTCCAGTATGTCATATGTGATAGCGTTTAATATCTTTTAAAGTAAAAGGAACATAATTTCAACAAATCTAATATCTAATATGAATACTGAATAATTCAACTAATAAATCAATAAATTTTATATAATCAATAAAGTTGGAGTTGACTGTAAATAATATATGTCAATAAAATTTGTTGAAATTGAAGTTGAAAGTTGGAGTTATCCCCCCTTAACTATTAAATATAATAATTAATCTAATTTGAGTATTAATTAATGCAGAATGTATGACTTTTATCCATTTGATATATATCAATAAAATCTTGTTGAAATTCATTTTCAGCAGCCATTATAAGCATGACTATAAGATCATTATGCCTAATTAAGATAATTCCAGTGGAATATGAATCACTCTGGCAAAACCAGTAAAGATGTGTCATTGTAAGTTTCCCGCCGACCGCCTTACGACTTACATGTTTTATAGTGAGGCTTGGGAAGTAACCGTTGACAACAAGATGAGACAACTCTGACAGGTGAGTGTCACGGAAATCCTCAAGTAGCTTCCGTTTTGATCCCAGGCCATAAAGTAACATGTTGAAACCTTGACTGAAATGGAAATGAGAGCCAAGTTTATCAATAAGTTATTAAGAGTGTGATGGAACTTGGCAGGCATTAGTTCAATTGATTTCAGAAGAATGTGGTTTTTTTTTTAATTTCATTTTCATTTTATAAAATGATTTCCTTCCTATGAAATGCATTTCTCAGTAAGTTGTTCATTGGCAGAGGTAAAGTAGTACCATGTTGGATATCTTTACATCTAAGCCACACTGAAATTGCAAAAAATTTCAATCTTTGTTTGTTTGATTAATTAACGTCCTATTAACGGTCAGGGTCATGTAAGGACAGTGTATGCGGTTTGAATGAAGTGCGTGGTACATGTTTTGGGAGACTGCAGTATATTCATGTTATGTCTTCTTGTATAGTTGAACTGTTGCCCTCTCTATAGTGCTATATCACTGAACCATGTCCACAAAGACACCAAGCAACATACTCCACCTAGTCACATTATACTGAAACAGGCGAACCAGTCGTCCCATAAATCAATATTACCAAAGCTGGTACATCCAGTTATTGAAGTTCTCTCGATGTTCCTGGTACATCTTCTCACTCTCACAATTTTCATCCGCCGTAACATCTTGTAGAACTTTATTTAGTCCTTCCTGGTCCATCTTGGAGGAGCCTAGACGAGCTAGTGTGCGGTCTGATGTGTGTACAGCAGAGCTTGCATGGATGTCAAAGTAGGACTGTATCGTTGTAGGCTGGAGGGGGAGAAGGATACACAAATTACACTAGAACTGTCAGCAGAGTGGACGACTAATACCCCCCTGCCTCGGCATGAAGTTAGTAATTACTTTGTTAATAGGGGACATTGCAGAACTTAATTACATAGTGAACTCAACTCCCCTTTATGTCAGGGTTCTGTGTACCAAATTTTATCAAAATCTGTCCAGTAGTTTAGGAGGTATTCATTGGACAAAATTGTATCTACAGACAGACAGACGGACAACCCCCTTCCAGTATACCCTCCTCAACTTCGTTATTGGGGGATATAATTATCACATGCCTAGGATAGTAAGTACCAAAATGTAGGAGAGACGGGGTGAAGAAACATTGTAGGCTGGAGGGGGGAGAAGGATGCACAAATAATCATGTCATGTTGGACTAACCTACTGCAACTTAGAGGGTAGGGGTGGAGGTATTGCAAAGTAAATAACGTAAATTTTGTCCTCGCATTAATTTCCACTTTTACAGTATTTTATTGGTTTTCACTAACACAAGTGATTTCCTCCCAGAATACTCACAGTCTCCTCTTCCTCGACATGAGTCCGGCCGCGACTTCTTCTGGGGGTATTCCCAACGGACTTTACACTGAGAGCCGGTCGCTTTGATGACGCAGCCTCACTCTCATCTTCACTGTCATCATCTTCAGACGACACACTTGACTCGGAATCAATGTCATCATCTAAAGGTATAGAAACACAAAGAGTAACAGCTACATTCACACGTAATTTTATAACCAAAAGAGTTCATCGTGAAGTTATAGTACTTAAAACACTCGCCAAAACTTTATACCATAACATATATAAAGATAAGTGAAATCTTCATCACACTGGCATAAAGCCAAAATAAATCTTCAACGCTTTGTCTATGAACTACCCACTATTAATTGAGAGTTGTTTGTCCATCAATACTTTAAATAGAATCTTATGTAGGAATGTAAAATGGACAGGGATATCTCGTCCCGAGTGTAAGAGTTTGGCTGTTCAGCACAAGGTTTGTCAAGTGTTTACCAGCCAAAATCTTGCACAAACCAGACAAAAGCTACCCTGGCTGAATTTCTCTTAAATCCTTGAAGGCACATGGTATTTCAGCACACATTGATAAAAGAAACCATTTTCTCTTATGTCCTTGAATGCGCATTGTATTTTGATCCACAGATATTGAGAAAAGAAACCATCTTTCTGTGCTTTAAAAAGACAATACCAACCCCCTGTGATGTTCCTTTTACGTAGTTTGTATGGGGTTGTGGTTTCAGGTTTTCTTTGTGTTTTACCGGATCTGCTGGTAGAGGATGGAGTCAAGGAACCTAGAGTCAAAGATCAAGGAGAATTACATCTTACATGAGAATTACATCTTACATGAAAATTACATCTTAATGCATGAGAATTACATCTTAATGCATGAGATTTACATCTTAATGCATGAGAATTACATCTTAATGCATGAGAATTACATCTTAATGCATGAGAATTACATCTTAATGCATGAGAATTACATCTTAATGCATGAGAATTACATCTTACATGAGAATTACATCTTAATGCATGAGAATTACATCTTACATGAGAATTACATCTTAATGCATGAGAATTACATCTTACATGAGAATTACATCTTAATGCATGAGAATTACATCTTAATGCATGAGAATTACATCTTAATGCATTACACCTTAATGCATGAGAATTACATCCTACATGAGATTTACATCTTACATGACAATTACATCTTACATGAGATTATATGACAATAATATCTTACATAATGATTACATCTTACATGGGAATTACATCTTACAAGACGTTTACATCTTACATGTACCCTTCGGGTCAGATGACCTAAAAACATTAATCCTTCAATAATAATGGAATCATTACGGTACAAAAAAAAAAGTCATAATTAATAAAAAATAGTCATAATTAATAAGTTATATTCCGTATATGTATATTTTTTGTATGCAGAGCGAAAGCCCTCCTGTGTGAGGACAATATGGTGTGGGGAGATTACCCAATGGCCACTAGCTGCTATCGAAACCTATTTTAGGTAATACATACCTTTTGTAGCTGTAGTCTTCAGTATGGACTTTGGTGTACGGGCTTCAGATGCTGAAAGAAAACCATATGTTACCAGTGATCAAAACTAAAATATATTAGATCATTCGTACATACATAAAGCTGAACAACACTGATTTTTTTTTCTTTTCATGATCTAGATCTACAGCTACTGAAAAATACTGTATTCTTCTAGAAATAAGCCCCAACCCCTTCAGCTGAGCAATAACACCCCCCCCCCACTAAGCTGAGCATTTAGCATCACCCTCTTAACTGAGCAATAAGCCCCCTCTCAGCAGTACTCCTCTAGCTGAGTAATAAGCCCCCACTTAGCTGAGCAATAAGCCCCACTCTCAGCTGAGCAATAAGCCTCCATTCAGCAATAATACTCCTCTAGCTGAATATTAAGCCTCAACTGAGCAATAAACTCACTTAGCTGAGCAATAAGTCCCCCCTCTCAGTTGAGCAATAAGCTTTCATTGAGCAAAAGCCCCCTCTCAGCTGAGCAATAAGCCTTCACTGAGCAATAAGACCCCTCTAGCTGAGCAATAAGCCTCCGCTCAGCAATAAGACCCCTCTTAGCTAAGTATTAAGTCCCTCCTCTATACAGTCTTTTTGATCTAGGAACTAGGATCATCTATTCTTTGAGGCAGAAAACAAAAGATCGGCAAGACGGATCTTGACTCCCACCAAAGAATGATCTATGACTTCTTGTCTCTTCTTATCCTTCTTACTTTGAAATATTGAATACACTTATGGGAGAGGAGTGGGGGGAGGAGGGTAAAGTGCATGATTATGTTAGCTTTTAAGTGTCCAGCCAGTCCACAACGAGCCTTCCATCTAATAAAGGCAACAATGGATAACCGTTTAAAATATTCTTACAATTTATGATTATTTAGTAAATATGTCTACCATACTCGCGGTAATTAGTGCACCTCACCCTTTAGCGCCCCTCCCCTTTTCTGGAGAAAAGTTGCAGTTGTATAAACGCCCCTATCCCATGGATTTAACAATGTTTTACAACATGTGATGCCTCTAACATTAGCATTGTATCCAATTTTACATGAAATTGTGAATCTTTTACATTTGAATCACCACATAATAATGCGTCTCAAAGGATAAAAGGCATATATATGTTTACTGTAACAGATAATGTGTCATGAGTACAGATAGAGTTAAAATATGGCTGACACTTTTCGTTACATTTTGTTCACAAAGTGCCCCTCTTTCTTACAATTTTTAAGTGGCATACACACTAAGTAGGGTGAATGTGATATATCTGCAATTATTTGGTAGGTATCATACAAACATACCTTTAGCAGCCATTTGGCCCGACTTTTTAGGTGTACGGAACTGGAATACACCGCTTCCTGCCAACGAATCCTCTCCTTCCAACACTATAACAGAACATGTACAAGTTATAACAGATTTCTTTTTAAAAAAAATTATCCCTGAAGACTGTTCATGGAAACAAGCTGTACTTTTAATGCAAAGAATGCTTGACAAGCAAGGGGATTCTAAAACCGTAGTTAGGAAAGATGTTACATCGCCATCGGTGAAATAAAGATTTGGGATAAGGAGTTGACATCAACCATAAATTAAGCTCTACCGTTTCAGCAAGGCCCTTCATATTTAAAAAAAAAATCAAGTTATACTTCCATAAAACTGCCTTGCTGTCATTAAAACCCACACAAAGGATAATGAAGGAAAACAGTCTTTATACACAGGTAATTTCTGTTTAAACTGACCATCTGGGGCTATCAGAAAGTGGTCGTACTAAGCAGGTGGTCTTGATATAGAGGTGGTAGCTTTTATAGTAATACTTTACCTTGATCTATGACCGAGATAAAATACTGTGTATACAAGGCAAGAAATTTTAAACTCATTTACCCCTAAAGACACATTTAGACACTTCTAAATCAAAGACTAGACCAGTCCATTATGAAATTTGACGGATGAATGAGCTGAAACCTACAGGATGGCATGCCACTAACAACCTCCTCAGCATCTTCTTCTTCTATGTCCTCATTGTCTTGAACATCTGTGTAATATTTCCTCTGGGAAGGAGTGGAACCAGTTGATTTACGTCCTAAAATAAATAAATAAATAAATAAATAAATAAATAGTAAATAAATAAATAACAGACAATAACTGAAATCATTAAAACTTGAGGGATCTTGGCGCCACCTAAGAATGATCTTTTGTCTGACAAAGTAAAGAGGGATCGGCTTTTCCTACATATTATTACACATGAAATTTGAAAAGAAAATGTAACAAACTCAATATCAAAATCCAAGATGGCACAACTGTTCACCGATCGGTCCTAAAATGCAATATGCACAACTAGGGCCCTAAGGGAACCTGTACATGAAATTTGAGAAGAATTCTTTTGGTACTTTTTGAGAAATAGCAGTAACAAACTTTAAACTATCAAAATCCAAGATGGCGGCCTGTTGGCCATCTTGTTAACCGATTGGTCCCAAAATGCAATATGCACAACTAGGCCCCTAGGGGAACTTACAATTGAAATTTGAGAAAGATCCCTTCAGTACATTCTGAGAAATAGCGAGAAAAAAACTTCAATTGTCAAAATCCAAGATGGCGTCCTGTTGGCTACCTGTTGGCCATCTTGTTTAACGATCGGTCCTAAAATGCAATATGCACAACTAGACCCCTAGAGGAACCTGCACATACAATTTGAGACAGATCCTTCAGTACATTCTTCATAGTGGAAAAAAACTTCAATTGTAAAAATCCAAGATGGCGTCCTGTTGAAAATCTTGTTCACGGATGTCAGTACCAAAATGCAATTGCATACCCAGGGACCTAGGGGAACCTGCACATGAAATTTGATACAGATCCCTGGAGTACTTTCTGAGAAAATAGTGGTAAACAAGCTTTAACTATCAAAATCCAAGATGGCGGCCTGTCGGCCATCTTGTTCATCAATCGGTCCTAAAATGCAATATGCACAACTAGACTCCTAGAGGAACCTGCACATACAATTTGAGACAGATCCCTTCAGTACATTTCTTAGACATAGTGGAAAAAAACTTCAATTGTAAAATCCAAGATTGGCGTCCTGTTGAAAATCTTGTTCACGGATCAGTACCAAAATGCAATGCATACCAGGGACCTAGGGGAACCTGCACATGAAATTTGATACAGATCCCTGGGAGTACTTTCTGAGAAATAGTGGTAACAAGCTTTAACTATCAAAATCCAAGATGGCGGCCTGTCGGCCATCTTGTTCATCAATCGGTCCCAAAATGCAATATGCACAACTAGGCCCCTAGGGGAACCTGCACATGCAATTTGAGACAGATCCCTTCAGTACTTTCTGAGAAATAGCTGTAACAAACTTCAATTGTCACAAGAGATCCCAGAGGGATCTTGGCGCCCACCCAAAAATGATCTGTCTGACAATGGAAAGAGGGGATCTTTTCCCTGCTTTTCAAACTTTTTCAAACACACTACATATAAAATTTGAGACAGATCGCTATTGTACTTTCTAAGAAATAGTGGTAACAAACTTCAACAATGAAATCTAAGATGGCGGTCAGTTGGCCATCTTGTTTACCGATCAGTCCCGAAAGGCATTATGCATCAGTCCTAAAAGGTACTATGCACAACTAGGGTACAAGGGGAACCTATGCATGGAATTTGAGATCTGAGAAATAGCCATAACAAACTTTAACTATCAAAATCAAAGATGGCCGTCGGTCGGCCATCTTGTTCACTGACCGGTCCCAAAATACAATATGCACAACTAGGATGCTAGGGGAACCTGTATATGAAATTTGAGAAAGATCCCTTCAGCACTTTTTGAGAAATAGCGATAACAAACTTTAACTATCAAAATCCAGATTGGCCGCCTTGCAGCCATCTCGTTCATCGATCGGTCCAAAAATGCAATATGCACAACTAGGGTCCTAGGGGAATCTATATATGAAATTTGAGAAAGATCCCTTCAGTACTTTTTGAGAAATAGCGGTACCAAACTTTAACTATCAAAATCCAAGATGGCTGCCTGTCGGCCATCTTGTTCATCGATCGGTCCCAAAATGCAATGTGCACAACTAGGGCCCTGGGGGAATCTATATATAAAATTTGAGAAAGATCCCTTCAGTACTTTTTGAGAAATAGCGGTAAAAAAACTTTAACTATCAAAATCCAAGATGGTCGCATGTCATTCATCTTGTTCACCGATCGGTCCCAAAATGCAATATGCACAACTAGGGTCCTAGGGGATCATACATACGAAATTTGAGAAAGATCCCTTCAGCACTTTTTGAGCAATAGCGGTAACAAACTTTAACTATCAAAATCCAATATGGCCGCCTGTCGGCCATCTTGTTCACCGATCGGTCCCAAAATGCAATAAGCACAACTAGGGTCCTAGGGGAACCTGTATATGAAATTTGAGAAAGATCCCTTCAGCACTTTTTGAGAAATAGCGGTAACAAACTTTAACTATCAAAATCCAAGATGGCCGCCTGTCGGCCATCTTGTTGACCGATTGGTCCCAAAATGCAATATGCACAACTAGGGTCCTAGGGGATCATACATACGAAATTTGAGAAAGATCCCTTCAGCACTTTTTGAGCAATAGCGGTAACAAACTTTAACTATCAAAATCCAATATGGCCGCCTGTCGGCCATCTTGTTCACCGATCGGTCCCAAAATGCAATAAGCACAACTAGGGCCCTAGGGGAACCTGTATATGAAATTTGAGAAAGATCCCTTCAGTACTTTTTGAGAAATAGCGGTAACAAAGTTTAACTATCAAAATCCAAGATGGCCGCCTGTCAGCCATCTTGTTGACCGATCGGTCCCAATAATATGCACAACTAGGGTCCTAGGGGAACCTACATATGAAATTTGAGAAAGATCCCTTCAGTACTTCCTGAGAAATAGCGGTAACAAGAATTGTTAACGGACGGAAGGACGGACGGACTGATGGACGGACGGAAGGACGACGGACCACAGACAAAAAGCGATTTGAATAGCCCACCATCTGTTGATGGTGGGCTAATAAATAAATAAACAGACAAAGACTGAAATCATTACGACTCATATAATTTGGATAGTGACCGAAATTTGCAATCTGATCAAAATACAAATCCTTATTATCACTAAGTTTGATAAGAGGATCTGAGAAAATCCCATTAGGGGTCATTTTTCGGATGATCTTTATACCATATGTACTTCAGATCAAATGCATTTTCTACACATTGCTACATCAATTGAAAACGCAATTTCGTCCCAGTATACATACAATTAGCTTTATTTGAGACAGATTCTATCTGTACTTTCTGAAAAATAACAGTTACAAACTTCAACTATCAAAATCCAAGATGGCTGCGGACCTGTTTGCCATCTTGTTTATTGATCAATCCCAAAATGCAAAATGCATAACTTGGGCCCTATGGGTACCTTAGAATATCGAATTTAAGAAAGATCCCTTTTGTACACCATGGTGGTGAGCTAAAAACTGTAAATTATAATTTATTACGGGGATAATTAATTACGGGGATACAAACCAACGTAATTTGGTGATTCAATACAGGAAATAGCCTTTTACAAATTTAGGGCTGTGCATGAATAAGCGTTTCAGTGCAAAAAGCGCTTTAAACAAAAGTACAATGTTGTACAGGATATATTTGTTATTTCATTTAACCTGAAAAATAGACCACAAATTACGAAACTTGAAATATTGAATAATAAAATAAACCCTTAACCTTAGGGCCCAATGGGTAATCCTACTTAATGTCAAGGGGCCAATTGGCCTGAAATCGATCACCTGGAAATCTTGGGTATCCATACATGGTTTCAATACCGTAAACCATATAGAGTAAATAAGAATATATATCAACCCTAAGCACATATAAAGCCTCTGGTTGCCTCTTATTGGTATGTATAAAGGAAAAGAATTCGTTAAAAGATTTTAGCTTAATTCACCCCTGTGACCTTGAATCAATGGACAAGGTCATACTTTTGGAACAAACTTGGTAGACCTTGATACCATCATGGTTCCAATGGCCGTAAGTAACAGTGACCCTTAGGACAGTTAGGGTATTAAGAAAAATTCTTTGTTTAGATTTAATCCAAAATTAGACCCCTGTGACCTTGAATGAAAGTCAAGGTCATTCATTTGAACAAGCTTTGTAGCGCTTCATCCCAACATGTCACATGCCCAATATCAGGTCTCTAGCCCTCTTGGTTATTAAGAAGAAGTTGTTTATAGATTTTTACCTATTTGTACCCCTGTGACCTTGAATGAAGGTCAAGCTCATTATCTGAACAAACTTGGTAGTCGTTTATTCCAGCATGCCACATGCCCAATATCAGGTCCATAGGCCTCTTGGTTTTTTATTAAGAAGAAGTCGTTTAAAGATTTTAGCCTATATGACCCCTGTGACCTTGAATGAAAGTCAAGGTCTTTCATTTGAACAAACTTGGTAGCCCTTCATCCCAGCATGTCATGGGCCCACATTTCAGGTCTCTAGGTCTCTTGGTTATTTAGAAAGAAGTCTGTTAAAGATATTTAACCTATTTGACCCCTGTGACCTTGAATAAAGGTCAAGGAAAGCCCTTCATCCCCAGCATGCTTTTCAGGACTCTAGGTCAACGGACGACGGACGCTGCACCATAGCATAAGCTCACTTGCCCTTTGGCAGGTGAGCTAAAAATTGAAACTGTTCCTTTCAAAAATCTCCAAGATAAATTGCGACAACAAACTTCAATACTCAAATTCTAAGATGGAGATACTAGGAGAATCCTACATATGAAATTTCAAAGAGATTCCTCTAAGAAAAACAAAAGTAACAAACTTTAACTATTGAAATCAAAGATGGCTGCCTGTTAGCCATCCTGTTGACCGATCAATCCAAAAATGCACAACCAGGGTTCTAGGGGAACTAAATATAATATGCAATTTTGAGAAAGTTACCTTGTGGAAAATAGCGGTAACAAAGTTCAACTACTGAAATCCAAGATGGGCTGCATGTCGGCCATCTTGTTGCCCTATACAAATAATAGTAAACAATAGCACTATGCACTACTATAGGGTCCAAGGGTATCCAATGGTATGAAATGTGAAACAGTCCCTTCATAACTTTCTGAAGAGGCAACAAGAACTGTTACAGACTGACAGACAGAAGGACGGACAAAAGGTGATTTGCTACAAGCCCAATTTTGTAAATTGAACGAACTTGACTTATACTTCATACATCAATGATCGTTAATTAGAAAATCATCTTAAAATGTGGAATACTACAGCAAGTTTGTTCTTCATTATAATCTCGCATTTGACCAGCTTTTGTGTTGAGTTCCAAAAATAGAATATGACAGTCTATTTTTATCATTTTTGGGGTAGGTATTCTCCACATTTTCCTGTAGTTTCATGTGATAGGTGAATGAAACAACAACGCTTTCTGCTTTGTTCTATCCGTTTATTTTCCAGGAGCATCTACATATTGTCCGACATAAAACACCGTAGGTCTTATCCGTCGTCCCACGTGCCAACTCTCATGCTTTACCTAACACATCCTGACATAACTGGACACAACTGGACAATCAGGTTACAGATAAAAATAGACATAACATAACATAACTACTGGACGCACATGGACACGTACTATAAATAGACACACAGGTAAACAGATCACACTCACTGTAAACAGTGATCCACATAAACGGAACAGTAGACAATATATACATATATTATAACCCTACGACATATTGATCACTGTAATAAAAATATTCAATAAACATCTGAAAACCATATCATAGCATACAGAACAAATTATTTAAGGTTCATGTCCCTTTAAGATGTGTACACAGGTAATTACACAACCAAATTATTTCAAGTGCTTACACCAACAAATAAAATCAGAAGAAAAGTTTAAATCAGAAATATTTCAGTCATGCTCAACAGTTTGGATTAATTGTGCTCTTGTTTCAGATAGAAATTTGCACTATTGCTAGCTTGTCATCTATTACTTTATACTACAACCACATACTTTTTTTTCCGACATATCTCAGACTCGTTAAGTTTTTGGGTTCAAACAAAAGTCAGATTTGAACCCTATAGCTTCCTTTTCAAAAGTGCGAGTACAATTATGTCCCTAAACCTCCAAACATTATCTGGGGCACTGCCACAGACAAAATTTATAATAATCCAACATCTATGCATAAATCCATCTCAATAACAACTTTTCCCAATTCTCAAAATCCAGATTTTTATTCTTTACAAAAATTCCACGTAAGTGGATGTGTTGCCTGCACAGCATCACAAAAAGTAGTTATTTACAGTTGAAAATATTGTTAATAATAAGGTGAACTTATCAAGTCCCGTAACTTTTGCAAATATTGATGGATTTTGACCAATATCAAACCACTCCGAGATCTCATTAATTATAAAGCAATATACCAAATTTGGTTCAATGGGACAATAAATACTTAAGTTATCGGACAGAAACCGTTTCATCGACGACGCTGACATAGTGATACCTAAGTGTGGCCCTTAGTTGCAGGCCAAAATGATTGACCATACCCATCGCTCCAGTATTCTACCCAATAAGCACCCACGTCCCAATAAGAGCCCCTCCCAATTTTGAGGCCTCAATTTTAATTGCCTATGCATAAATGAAGACCAAAACTATCAAAACTAAATGGGTTTGCAATCATTTTGTCTTCATAAGCACCTTTTCATTTTTTCCAATTTTCTAAACGCCTTGGGAACATCTTGGGTCAAATACGGTATAATCCTGTATCAATGTAGAAATCAATGTCAGTTGTTATGGATAACAGTATTTGAACAATTGCAACAATATCTTAACCTGGTCATTTTTAATTCCAATGCCTACGCTGACGTCGGATTGATTCCATAAGAATTCCAATGCCTACGCTGACGTCGGATTGATTCCATAAGGTCCCCTCTCTTTGAGAGGAGAGCTAAAAAGTATTGTGACATTGTATCTTGTGTTATTAAACATTAAAATGTGAATGTGTCATTTAGGCCTAGGATAAAATATTATATGTTTGCCATATTCCGACTGCCCCAGACAAATTAGTCCATTATGAAATAGTTAATGGCCTAATGCCGACAGTGATAGTAGTTAGTATGACAGCTGGGTCAACGGTACTCCGCATATCAATAGAATATATTTATATAACTTTACTAATATATATATAAGTAGTATTATTAATTAACTATCTATGTTATTACACTACTATGGATTTTTCCGGCCAAGCTGTATTTGGCCAAACTCGGCCAATATTGAAAAAAATTGACGCAACTCGTCTAATATGATATTGGCCGACTTTTTCTCGTATTGGCCGACTTTGAACTCGGCTAATATTGAAAAACGCGCCAAATCGAAAGCGCCTAGTCATTCGGAAGTTCTCGGTGTTATTAAGTTATTTGAGCTAGCATCTAGAGGGTTTACGAGATCAGTCAACAAACAACATGGAGATTGACGAGTCGTCTGTCAAAAGGGCCAGGGACAAATATGCATAAAACGGCGAAGATATGCTTGGTGTTTTGATGGATGACATGACTAGGTATGCAATTTTATCTAGGACTCGGGATGCGCACGTAGATTTATCACTGACTGTGCAGTTAGTAATATACTTAGACTAAGTTATAAATCAGATATCTAGACCTACAAATGTATGCAGACATAGATAGTTAATTAATAAAAGTGTCATAAATCAGCTGTTATGATATTGGCCCAGTTATTAGGCCTTGGTCTGTCACATTGGCCCTCGGCCTTCGGCCTCGGTCCAATATCACAGACCTCGGCCTAATAACTGGGCCAATATCATAACAGCTGATTAACAAGAGGCCCAGAGGGCCTGTTTCGCTCACTGGTTTTGTAATGCCAAGTAATGTTCTGAATACAGGTTCATTGTTTCTTTTCTGAAGGAATGTTAATATTAACCTCTAAGTCCCCTATTGGGCCCCACCCTCCTGCCCCCAGGGGGTCAGAGCCAAAGTTCTGTTCTCCTTCCCCCAAGGATGTTTATGGCCAAATTTGGTCACAATCCAAGCAAAACTTTAGGACAAGTAGCGATTTATAGGATTTACCTTTATTTCCCCTATTGGGCCACACCCGTCCTGCCCCGGGGGGCTAGAGCCAAAATTTATACAAGTTCTGTTCCCCTTCCCCCAAGGATGTTTGAGGCCAAATTTGGTTACATTCCATGCAGAAATCTATGACTAGTAGCGATTCAAAGGATTTACCTCTATTTCCTCTATTGGGCCCACCTCTCCTGCCCCCAGTGTGTCAGAGCAAAAATTTATACAAGGTCTGTTCCCCTTCCACCCAGGGTGTTTGTGGCCAAATTTTTAGTTACAATCCATGCAGAACTCTATGACAAAAGTAGCGATTTAAAGGATTTACCTCTATTTCCCCTATTGGGCCCCGCCCCTCCTGCCCCCGGGGGGTCAGAGCCAAAATTATTATTACAAGTTCTGTTCCCCTTCCCAAAGGATGTTTGTGGCCAAATTGAGTTACAATCCATGCAGACCTCTAGGACAAGTAGCGATTAATAGAATTTACCTCTATTTTCCCCCTATTGGGCCACACCCCGTCCTGCCCCGGGGGGCCAGAGCCAAAATTTATACAAGTTCTGTTTCCCTTCCCCCAAAGGATGTTTGTGGCCAAAAATTTGGTTACATTCCATGCAGAAATCTATGACTAGTAGCGATTCAAAGGATTTACCTCTTATGATTTCCTCTATTGGCCCACCTCTCCTGCCCCCAGGGTGTCAGAGCAAAAATTTATACAAGTTCTGTTCCCCTTCCACCCAGGGTGTTTGTGGCCAAATTTAGTTACAATACGTGCAGATCTCTATGACACAAGTAGCGATTTAAAGGATTTACCTCACTGTAGCGATTTGAATAGGATTTACCTTTATTTCCCCTATTGGGCCCCGCCCCTCCTGCCCCCAGGGGACCAGAGCCAAAATTTATACAAGTTCTGATCCCTTCCTCCAAGGATGTTTTGTGGCCAAATTTGGTAACATTCCATTCAGAAACTCTATGACTAGTAGCGATTTAAGGATTTACCTCTATTTCCCCTATTGGGCCCCGCCCCTCGTGCCCCCGGGGGAACAGAGCCAAAATTTATACAAGTTCTGTCCCCTTCCCCTTCCCCCAAGGATGTTTGTGGCTAATTTTGGTTACAATCTATGCAGAACTCTAGGACAAAAGTAGCGATTTAATGAATTTAGCCTCTATTTCCCCTATTGGGCCCCGCCCCTCCTTGCCCCCAGGGGGTCAGAGCCAAAATTTATACAAGTTTGTTCCCCTCCTCCAAGAATGTTTGTGCTTATATTTTGGTTACAATCCATGCAGAACTCTAGGACAAGTAGCGAATTTAAAGAATTTACCTCTATTTCCCCCTATTGGGCCCGCTTCCTCCTGCCCCGGGGGGTCAGAGCCAAAATTGATATACAAGTTCTGTTCCCCTTCCCCAAGGATGTTTGTGGCCAAATTTGGTTATTCATTCTTGCAGTCTTTGAGACAAGTAGCATTTAAAGGATTTAAAATTGCTTGGTTTCCCCTATTGGGGCCCCGCCCCTCTATGTAATGTGAAAAAAGGGGGGTTAGAGCCAATAAAATTTTTATATCATTTTGCCATGTTCCCGACACAGCTCCCCCAAGGATGCATGTAAATCAAATTTGGTTCGACCTCCATCCATTAGTCTATGCAAGTACGCATTTAGCTTAAGGAAATGTTGCGGACGGACAGTAACGTATGAAACTGGGTCGACAGTACGCCGCGCCATATCATAAAATATTTAAACTTTCGGGCCAGGTACTAATAAAACTATAGGGAATATATTTATTAAAATATTTTTTTTTACACTTAATTTTTACAATATTATTTGTCCCTAGGTTCCGTAGCCGAGTAGTTATTTAGGATTTTGGCAAAACTCGAAATAAGTTTCCAATCAATGGGAAAAAAAGAATTGCGCCCTCCAACTCCTAATAATATTGGCCGACTTTTTCCACTCTATTGGAATTTTGAACTGAGGCTAATATTGAAGAAAAAAACGCGCCAAATTCATTCGCCTAGTGCATTCCAAAGTTCTCACTTATTAAGGTTATTTGGCTAGCATCTAAGGGTTTTACTATCAGGCTTTACAAACAACATGGCTGATTGACGGATCTGTCAAAATTCCAGATATGCATAAAATACTTCTAACAGACTATTGCTTGGTGTTTTGATGGATGAAAACTAGGTATGCAATTTTTATCTAGAGGACTCCAGATGCGCACGGTAGATTTATTATCACTGTTTGCTTAGTAATTATACACAAAATATTTTTACAATTATGAAATCAGATATCTATTCACCTACAAATTATTATGCAGCTATCATAGATATGACTAAAATTAGTTTCAATAAAAGTTGAGTTAAGATTCAGCACATACGCCAGCGCACTAGCGAGTGTATGTAAGTAATAATAAACATGAAGTGTTTTAGATCATATGATATGTATAAACAGTCCACCGCACTTCGATTTTTTTTTTTTTTTTTTTTAACTAAACATGCCAGGCAAACTGTCACTGCCATCTGACCTTTTGTTGCACGCTCCTGTTTGTTGCTGCGGCCGTCGTTTTGGAAAAAATACGTCATGTTCTATGTAAAGATTGACTTCGCTCTATTTTTAGAGGAGTATTTTCCTGGTCAAACTAGGCAACTGACCACCCATATTGTTCGCTGTATGCATTGAAAATGATCTGAAGATTATATCTAATGTACAGGATAAATTTCAATTCCGTAGTCTTTATATTTCATTGGGCGAAACCCTACCTTTAAGTGTGGCCTTTGCGTTGCAGGCCAAAATGATTGATCATACCCATCGCTCCAGCATTCTACCCAATAAGCACCCATGTCCCTATAAGAGCCCCCTCCCAATTTTGAGGCCTCAATTTTAATTGCCCGGGCATAAATGAAGACCAAAACTATCAAAACTAAATGGGTTTGCAATCATTTTGTCTTCATAAGCACCTTTTCATTTTTTCCAATTTTCTAAACGCCCCTGGGAACATTTTGGGTCAAATACAGTATAAGGGGGGGGGGGGGGTAAGACCCATCATTTGTACAATTTTAAAATCCATCCCTCAGGCCCCTGGGGTGAGCCCCAGCATTTGTACAATTTAAATCCCCTGCTACAAATGCAAAATGAGTGTTATTCCATGCTTAGTTTCAGAGAAGAAGTCATTCATATGGTAATAGCCAAATTGAGACCCTTTTGACCTTGCACCTCAGGCCCACGGGGTTCAGACCCATCATTTGTACAATTTCGAATCCCCATCCCGTAAGGATGCAACAAATGCAATATGAGTGTTTATCCAATGCTTAGTTTCAGAGAAGCAGTAATTTATATGAAAACAGTCAAATTGACCCTTTTTTGCCCTGCCCCTCCCTCCCCCAAGGGGGTCACTCAACCTTCTGTACCCAAAAGGATACTGTCAGTCAAACTTGGTCATTCTGACTGGCGATTATAAAAAGAAGTCGTTTTTTGACTGGATGCTGCTGAATCGCATAGGCTCACCTTGGTCCTTTGGAACAGGTGAGCTAAATACAAAACATGCTTTAGTGGATATATATAAATTCATATATAACAATACTTCTGGGAGATTAAGTACACATGCACAGAAAAAAAAATATACTTCTATTTTTGCCATTAATCAATAATATTTGCGTCCAACAAATCTTTCACAAAAGATGTCTAAATCCTCAACATCAACAATCAAGGCAACATTTTTCTTCCTTATTCACATGTATGGAATCTTAAGAACTTGATCACACGTATTGAATCTTAAGAACTTGATCATATGTTTGGAATCTTTAGAACTTGATCACATGTATGGAATCTTAAGAGCTTGTGACTTAGTCACGGTAACACATGTACAATGTACAACTTCTAAACCATAACTCATTCATCCTTGAAAGTAATAATTGACTGGTTCAGTCTTTGATTAGAAGAGTCTAAATGTGTGTTCAGGGGGGAATGAGTTAAGATGCTTGTGACACAATTATCACAATTAACACCAGGTACACTAGGAGATACAAAAGTTTCATGCTTTGCTGGCCTAGCTGAAACACAGGTAAACCGGCTGTGATCGGCAGCGGTGGGGGCCGACTAATCTTCAGCGACAAGGCCTAATCTAGCTTCAGCGACAAGTCCTAGACCTGGGTGACCGGTCCCATTCCTGGCCGATCAAGTCCTATTCTTTGTGGACAGTCCTATTGTAATAAAACTTGTCCTAGTCTACAACGAAAGTCCTAGGACTTTGCGTAGTAAAATAGGACTTTTGTATCTCCTAGTGGTATTTTCAATAAAAGAGTTTAGTTTGTACTTGGGGTTGTGTTTATATTAATTATATCTTTCTTCCTGCTCCAGTTCACTTCCTGCTTTTTACGATTCTTCCAAACCCTTCAGACACCGTCTGGGAGATGTTCCCTTTTACCCCTACATCCTGGAGTCTCTATCCCTCACAACTCCCGTTCCGTCAGTGTTAATTGCCATCTGCCTATCTTGGATATCATCTCGCAAGATGACAGACTATATATATATATATAGCTACGTGATACTGCGCTAGCCTACACTGCTGCTAATGACAATCACAGATCTATACCTATCAATCTATTGTTGCTTTTACTTTGCTATATGAACTCTATAAAATGTACTTTTATTATAACTTTGTGTTACAGAGTAATTATGAACCCATATTCTTACATGCTCCACCGCTGACAGAGCATTATAATGGGTGTTTACTTTTTATAACAATACTCATCATTTAAATAATATACAGTGTTTACTTATGTAAATGTATCTCTAATTAACTAAAAATAAAGTACAAAATAATTCATTTTGCTTTTCATAGAAGCAAAATCATTACTTCATTCCATATAGCGCATACATTTAGTGCCTTGAACTTTTTTTGGCGATTCAATTAATTATTTTAAGGAAAAAATTTTTAAAGTTAAACAGGAAGCTTAACTTTTCAGTTGTGGTAATGGTGGAAAGTAAGTAACTTTTATAACCGAAGAAAAATACTCATTCGTCAGCTCTTGTTTTTGTTAGCGAAAAAATAGCATTTGTCAGTGGTGTAGCATCTTTAATCAGAATAAATTAATTCCTAGAGACACATTTGGACTCTTCTACTACAAAGACTGGAATAGTTCATTGTGAAATATCAGGGGTGTAATATTAATTGGTGAGTTATTAACATTGTCATATGGACTAAAACACCAATACTGACACAGCTGCTGGAAAAGGTACCATAACGTCTCCATCGACCCTTGTGTGTATCTCAGATGGAATGTTAATATGCTTCGCATATTACTTTATATTTGAAATTACCTGCACATTCAACACTAAGCAATTGAATAGGTTGTTGATTACCAAGGGTTATATATGAACAAGGTTCAAAGGAATACTGTTCACCCTCTCCAGCTGCAAAAAAAGATGGAACCACAAGACTCCCATCTGTAAACTTCCATATCCCGGAGTGGCCTACAGCATCAGTATGGTATTCCCCATTTAGGTTGTGTTCGTTCATTAGCATATAACCTTCTTCCATGGACCTGACTCGGATCAGACGTGCATTTCTCGCTGAACAATAGGCTATGGCTTCGTCGTGTGTCATTATGAGACTATCTGGAGCAATGATAACAAAATCATGAGAGCATGCAAACTCTGGGATTGTCCATTGTCCGTTCGCTTGGCAAATTATCGGCTTAACGACTCCAGTCTTATTGATGGTCGGGTCATCACATGTATAGTCGATAATAGTACTGTCTGATTTGAGTGTTGCATTCTCCACTTTTGGCGGATCGCCACATGGAGAGCTGAGACACACAACCTTTTCGCTGGACAAAGTGACACATATACTCCCAGCAGTGGCATTAAAGTCATCTGAACCATTCAACATGTCCGATCGTTCTTGATAAAAGACTTGAGTTGTAATACCTGCAGCCCCACCTATGATGGTCCCTTGTCGTAAGTAACATGTTATGCTATCCTGGTGATAAGCAAGGGTTTCACAATCCCGATATGACAGACACATTTTCTTGCACTGCTGAAGTCCAATGGTGGGAACTATAACATAATCTGTAACGTCCATGGAAGCAACCATTTCTGGCATCCCAGCACTCAGCTCAACAAGCAGAAAATTAACCAAAGCTAGAAACAGCATTGTTCTTCGATGAGAGGTGACGATCAATACAACAACAAAAAATGTGTCCTATCACTATTAAAGGTGTCAGATCTCACATTTTGAGAAAAAAAAAATGTCAATTTTATTTCTGTCTACAAAACTTCATTCCTCCTATAAAAACGTTTTGACTTTGTCCTTTGAAAGCTGTTACATTATATCCATTATCCTCTTGACGGATAAATGTTTGTATTTTTGCATCCTGGAGTATTAAAATGATCCCAAAAATTGTTATGATAGAAAAGCCTCAGGAATTGCACACATCTATATCTAGTTGGTGATAATGCTAATGTTATATCCTCTCAGGTTTTTTATCTGTACGTTATCTAACAATGTACATACGTTATATATATACATTCTTTTTTGGATATAAATTTATATAGCTGCATTGAGATCAACAGTGATATAATTTGTGATTGGACAGTCAAATTCATTCAGTTGTTACCTTGCCCTCAATTGGCTAATTTAATGTTGATGTGATTATAATCATCAATCATCTAAGTCTATCGCTGTTTGTCACAGCCATCAACTGGCAATACAATAATTATAAAGCATTGTCTGAACCATTTGTATTGCTAATGAATTCATTATTACACTTCTGAAAAGCACAAAAGTGTATTAGGGCCATTTTCTGAGTAAAAAATGAAAATGTAAATGATGCTTTTATGTCATTTGTTTTGGTAACAAGATCCTAACCTTTAAAAATTCACTCATGTAATGTTTTATACAGAAGGGAAACAAACCACAAACAAAAGAATTATTTATCAATGGTTTTTCGCCATTTAAAGCCAATTGTTTCATGTCAATGTAAATAGAAGTTGAAACACTAGAACTTATCACACAACTTGACACACAAAAGCCATGAGTATTAAATATTAAAATACATCAGGGATCCACCTGTAGGTACAAATAGTGCTATCATGATGCATCACAATTTAACAATAAGAATTCATTTAAATAATGCATAGAGTCATCCCATATTTCTTTCAAAATATGCTGAGCGGAAGAAATATTCAATATTTCATGTCATTTTTTTTAAAAAACTATTTATTGTTTTATCTTAACTGAAAAAAAAACAACTTATCGTTGTCATTATTTGAGGATGTATTTATGAATTAATAATGGCAAACTATAGTTAGCAAATAACAACAGTGACGATTGCTTTTCAATACACATGGCACAACCTCATTATTGTTATCTGACCAATAATATGCAACCAGGGCCTAAATTTTGTGTTCAATCTTGATTTAGCTAAAATATAAACATGCCATTTAATGATATCCCCACTATATCCTGTATGTGCAGGTTAAGCATGTTTTGGGACACTTTGTTATATTATATATGTGTAATAGAAGCAGAAAAACTGTATGACAAAATCAAGATTCGAACCTGAGACCCTCTGAACCCTAGCCAGAGTGCTCTACCAGGTTGCTGGCAATTGTTTCCTCCACTTTCACAGTCTTTGTTTCAATTCATGTCTAGTATATATTATAAGAATCCTTCATATAAGTGGATATGAAGGATAGGGATATTCTGACCGATAGTCCCAAATGTATTAACAACGGTCATCTGACTACATTGGCAATAATCATATAGGAAATTAATTAGATATAGTTCCATGGTAGCCATCATCGATTTGGGATCAACCAGAGATGTAGTAAACAACACTTTGTCAGGACTATGCAGGATCATTTCATGTGAGTTTTATCCCAATCGCGCTGGTAGAACTTGAGAAGAAGTTCAAAATGTGTTTTCAAGATGGCCACAGTGGCAACCATCTTGGATTTCAGATCTACCCGAAAAATAACAACACTTTGTCAGGACCATGTCAGTATCATTTAAATGCAAGTTTCAGCCAAATCGCACCGGAAGAACTTGGAAAGAAGTTCAAAATGTGTTTTCAAGATGGCGACAGTGGCGGCCATCTTTGATTTAGGGTCAACCCGAAAAATAACAACACTTTGTCGGGACCATGTCAGGGTCATTTCATGCAAGTTTCAGCCGAATTGCACTGGTAGAACTTGAGAAGAAATTCAAAATGGATTTTCAAATTGGCGGCTGTGGCAGCCATCTTAGATTTCGGATTGACACGTAAATTAACAACACTTTGTCGGGACAAAGTCAAAATGTCTGATCTCAAACTATGACAAACAATTCAATGCAATGGCATTTTAATTACCCTTTCTTTCAGCATTTTGGATTTCTTTATTCAAGTGTTTTATTGATAACAATATCAAATTGAAAGAAAATATGTATAACATAAATTTAGCGCTTGAAAAAGCTAACGAGAAAGCCCTAAATCAAAATGTCATTCACAGCAGAGTAAGCGATCATCATCTACATGTAGCTATACATGTAGGTCAATGTACAATCCATATTGGTCAATAAGGAGTATTTTTTCTATTATTTAATTATTACATGTACAAACAATTTAAAACATTTACAAAATACAAACTCACAATTAGAATAAAGTTATTAACCAGAATATTTACGGACATAGATGTCTATTTAGTATATGTGTTTACTAGTAAAGTTGGAAAATACAATTTATGGGAAAAGATACGGAACGCATTGATGAAATGTGCTTTGTATATCGTTAGATATCGTTTACATCTTTCTATAAATAACATTGTGTTAGCCTGTCGAATGAAACCAACAAAGAAATTAAAAAAAATAAACTTTTATAATTAGGCGGACGTCAGCAATATCTTCCCGCCTCTTTTGTCATTTCACAATGCGTACTTTATATTTTCGTATTTACAGCGAAGATTATTACGAGAGAAACATCAATTATTTCATGCCTGTTCTGAAATGTTCAAATAAAGTTAGCATCAAACAACGACTTGCGATCGTGTAGGTAGGTAATAACGACACCGTTAATCCCTTAATTACCTAAAAGCTTGACACGCCAACTGTATAAATACAAGGTCGTGAGCAAATATCTATGTCGTTCGGTGCAGTCAGGTGTAATGTGACACAGGTTTGGGATCGACCTAAAAATAACAACACTTTGTTGGGACCATGTCAGGATCATTTCATGCAATTTCAGCACAATCACACCAGTAGAACTTGAGAAGAAGTTCATAATGTGTTTTCAAGATGGCCACAGTGGCAACCATCTTGGATTTCAGATCTACCCGAAAAATAACAACACTTTGTCAGGACCATGTCAGTATCATTTAAATGCAAGTTTCACCCAAATCGCACCGGTAGAACTTGAGAAGTTCAAAATGTGTTTTCTAGATGGCGGCTGTGGAGGCCATCTTGGATTTCGGATCGACCCAAAAAATAACAACACTTTGTCGGGACCATGTAAGGATCATTTCATGCAATTTCAGCTAAATCACACTGTTAGAACTTCAGAAGAAGTTCAAAATGTGAAAAGTTAACGAACGGCACGGTGCACGACAACAGACGAAATATGATGACCTTTCGGATCAGATGACTTTATAAAGAGACATGGGGAAATAATCAACTAGCCTTGCTATTCTTTCCCTGTGGAAACTTTTAGGTAGCTGATTCTTTCCCAATGAAAACTTTCAGCCCAAAACAAATCGGCTATTACAGATATGTACTCAAAGTTAATTTGCAAAGTCAGAATTTTTGTTTTAGACCCGTGGAACAACATGTGCCAAAGTCAATCATTGTTTTATCATAAATCCCGTGGCAGAACATGTGCTAGTTATATGGAGCTGAAGTGTAATTCAAATCAATGATGAATTGCTTTTAATAATATACAATTTAGAATGTAATAGCAGATTATATCCTGTCATCATTAATTATCATTCACCTGTGCTGAAATATTACAAGCTAGCTACCAAAGAATGATCTATGTCTGACAATGGAAAGAGGGATCTTTTTTCTGCTTTTCAAACTTTTGCAAACATACTACATATAAAATTTGAGACAGATCCCTTCAGTGCTTTCTGAGAAATAGCAGCAACAAACTTCAACTATCAAAATCCAAGATGGCTCCTTGGCGGCCATCTTGTTGATCGATCAGTCCCAAATCGAAATATGCACAACTATGGCCCAAGGGGAACCTATATATGAAATTTGAGACAGATTCATTTAATACTTTCTGAGAAATAGCGATAACAAACTTTAACTATCAAAATCCAAGATGGCAGCCTGGCGGCCATTTTGATGACTGATCGATCCAAAAACGCATTATACACAACTAGAGCCCTAGGGAACATACATATGAAATTTGAGAAAAATCCCTTCAGTACTTTCTGAGAAATAGCGATAACAAACTTTAACTATCAAAATCCAAGATGGCTGCCTTGCGGCCATCTTGTTGACCGATTGGTCCCAAAATACAATATGCACAACTATGGCCCTAGGGGAACCTACATATGAAATATGAGACAGATCCCTTCAGTACTTTCTGAGAAATAGCGATAACAAACTTTAAGTATCAAAATCCAAGATGGCTGCCTGGCGGCCATCTTGTTGACTGATTGGTCCCAAAATACAATATGCACAACTATGGCCCTAGGGGAACCTACATATGAAATTTGAGACAGATCCCTTCAGTACTTTCTGAGAAATAGCGATAACAAATTTTAAGTATCAAAATCCAAGATGGCTGCCTGGCGGCCATCTTGTTGACTGATTGGTCTCAAAATACAATATGCACAACTAGGGCCCTAGGGGAACCTACATATGAAATTTGAGACAGATCCCTTTAGTACTTTCTGAGAAATAGCGATAACAATCTTCAAGTATCAAAATCCAAGATGGCTGCCTGGCGGCCATCTTGTTGACCGATTGGTCCCAAAATGCAATATGCACAACTAGGGCCATAGGGGACCTACATATGAAATGTGAGACAGATCCCTTCAGTACTTTCTGAGAAATAGCGATAACAAGAATTGTTAACGGACGGACGGACGACGGACCACGGACAAAAAGCGATTTGATTAGCCCACCACCTGATGATGGTGGGCTAAAAATGAACTAATCATCAATAACTATATTTCAAGTCCTGTGGAAGGTGCTAATCTGTTGACCTTAATGTATAAGGAGTTTTTATATGAAGGTTCATAAAATAATAATGAATTTGGCCCAATGGGTATTGTTGTATAGTCAATTATTTGCATTTACCATTATTTCACTCCATCGGCATGTCCTTTCTAAGCATAAAATGTAAAGGACCCCACTTTTTCATTCACATTATACAGAGGGACCACATTTTTCTGAAAAGGAACTGAATAAGGGTCCAAGCACCCAGCATAAACCTTGGACCCAAGGCTTGATATATATGAGAACCGTAGCAAATTGTTTAATCAATACCGGTATTTGTTTTTCTCACCGAGCAGAGCAACTACAATCAATCAACAGCCTTCCAAGCTTATTGTGGATTGCAGTATCCATGGAAATTTGATAACCACTAGTTTGTTAACTTAGGTCTCCCCCCTATATATAGCTACCAATTTATAATATCTTATTAAATTGATCAAGAATCTTACATGAAACTGAGTTGGCTCCGATTTCTTGAATCAAACTTAAGTGAAAAAACTGACTTAATTAAAACTTACCAGGTAAGTCATAAATTTTCATATAAGTTACATAAGGAAAAATCTTTAAGTTTTGACTCAAGTCTGCACTTTTTTTTCAAGTAACCGGGGCCAGAAATAGGTAGGATATTTATAATAATGAATAATGTTTGGTCAAACATTCAAAACTGATATTTTCCTGAATAATTTGGTTCACATGAAATTCACTGCAGGTTCGAAATTCTGAAAAGTTTCTGTATAAATATATGCGAAGTTGTGGTCAATTTTTGATTAAGAGTTTACAAGTCAAGAAATTTTGAAGTCAATATTTTTATGTTGATTTCAGCCAAGTAAAATTTAAAAAAAAAAGTTTTTGTTTCCATGGTGATGAGGTCACCCTGTTTTACTACCCATGAAGACACATTACTATCAAAATACAACAAGTGTTGGGGGTGTCACTGATGTTATTGCTCACTCACTGGCACAGTAGGGCACACAGCAGGGCCATAAGTAACGGGGTCTCTCATTGGCTATCGCGGAAACTGAAAGGCGGGGCATATGTTACCTTGCTCTGTAGTTTACCTTTAAGTAGTGTTACAAGCCCCAATCAGCGTGATGTAATCCACATTCAGGCTGATACAAATACATTTCTCGGATATTACTCGTATGTAAATGTATTATACAAATAAATAATAATCAATTTTCAATTTACAAATGTTTAATGTTTCGTCAACTATAAGTGGCAAAACCCAAAGCAAATACAACACACACATAATTCTGTTCAAATACACACCTCCATGTTCGATTTACTGGAAACTATGATGAAATGTCAACAGGTAAAATGTTTTGAAGTTAAAAACAAATGGCCCATGGGCACCTGAGTTAGAATATATATAATGAAACAAATAATGAAACAAATTAAAGACATATAAACACTATATGCTGGGCCTTGAAATTGGTCAGTGATTCATAAATTTGACTTTTTAGACTATGAAAAGTATTTGCTTCCATCAAACCTGTGAACTTGGGCAAATAATGTTCACAAATATATTTTTCCTATATAAACTAAAGTAAACTTGACCCCTCCCCAGGGCGTAACATGAGACCCCAAGGTCATATAATTCACAATTTTTATAAAACACCTTAAGACCTTTCCATCTATAATTATTTGATACTACTATTTCCAGAATTTTAGAAGATTTTTTTGAAGTTTTAGCCTATTTGACTCTTTTTTTAGCCCCGCCCCTCTGCCCCCAGGGGGTCGACCAGGATCAATGTGGATATGATATTAAAATGCTATCTCAGGCTAATAATTCTAACCAAGTTTGACTCATTTCCTATGAAAATTGAGCAAAAAATGCTCATTAATGTGCTTTTCCTATATAAACTACAGTAAATTTGACCCCCTCCCAGGGAGAAATGTAAAACCCCAGGGTCATTTAATTTACATCTTTTATAAAACAAACTTTAAGACCTTTTCATCTATAAAGTGTATTTGATTCTACCATATCCAGAATTTTAGAAGAATATTTTTGAAAATTTTAGCCTATTTGACCTTTTTTGGCCCCGCCCCTCTGCCCCAAGGGGGTCGGCCTGGACCAATATGGATATGATGTTAAAATGCTATCTCAGGCTAATAATTCTAACCAAGTTTGACTCGTTTCCACAATGAAAATTGAGCAAAAAAATGCTCATAAATGTGTTTTCCCAATATAAACTATAGTAAAATTGACCCCCTCCCCAGGGGGAAACCTGAGACCCCAGGGTCATATAATACACAAATTTTGTAAAGGACCTTAAGACCTTTCTATTTATGAAAAGTATTTGATTCTACGATTTCCAGAATTTCAGAAGATTTTTTAAGTTTTAGCCTATTTGACCCCTTTTTACCCCGCCCCTAAGGCCCCTGGGGGTCAGTCATAGAAAATTTGTTAATAGGATTAAATGGCCATCTCATACTGATAATTCTGACAACATTTGATTCATTCCCTTTACAAATGACCAAATAATGCTCAAAAATGTAAACAATTTACATGACACATAATGCTGGATGTTTTGGAACACTTCGGTCAATGGGATGGAATCGTAGCTCTGACGACGGAGATCTGTCAGAAATCCTTGACTGTCCGTCGTTCAGAGCTCCGTTGTTGCAGCCACGTGTTTTAGTTTGTTATATAAATATCAGTCTCCGGGTTTAATGTAGCGGAATATTTATTTTGACTCATGAGACACGGATTACAGAAAAACCCACGGCTTACTTACAACTTCACTGAATTCCCAGTTACAAATGCTATCATCCAATCAAAGATTTATTTCTTCGTAATCTGTTGGAAAATTGTGGATATGTGTAAATTTATTTATTATGGAAAAGACTGTTGCTGATTGAGACGCATTATAAATTTAAGCGTTGTTATGTTTTGAATAAATACTGATTAAAAAACATGTTGACAGTGTTTTATAATGTTGTTTGCAAGATTGTTCTTCGTATGCGTTAGCCACGTCTCACGGAGATATCCCAACCAAACAAAAGCCGAGATTATAAACTTCAAATTTGTCGATTTGCTGGAAGCGGGCTCTCATCAAACTTACACGGTAAGCTACTGAGCCGCGACGCAACCCCCCCTTAGGTAGATAGACTCGATCCGACAGCCAGATGACCAAACACTTAAATTTACTGTAATTATGCGTGATTAGGCTAATCTTAAACTATGGAACAGAACCAGACCATTACAAAAGCTATTAGGGGTCAATGATTGAAAATCCATTCATGTTTAATTTTTTTCTGAATTATTATCTATTAAACACCAAAAGGTACTAATTATAATATAATTATAAGCTGTTAAAATCATTCAAATGAACAGACAAACATATACAATACAGTGCTCCAGGATAGATACATACGTGAGTAAAATACCCATTACAATCTGTCATGACTCTTAAAAATAGTATTCATATGAACCAATACAAATATTTACATTATGCATACAATGCAATTATTATAAGCAGTGTTCTCCCTTATGGATTTTTTCTAGCTGGTCCTATCATAAGGATCGGCTGACCCTAAAATTTACTGGTCCTGACTGAATGATACTGGTCCTTACAAAGTTATGATTCCATCCTCCCATCCTGGTAGTTTACATAATTACCAAAATATACAAGTAAAGTAATAGTTTTACTAACAAAATATATACCATATCCGGAGTTTAGTGGTTCATGCGCTCGCAACAACTGTTTTACGAGAAAACCAGAATATTACAAAATCAAAGTACTGAAAGTACTGGGAGCTTAAGGCAAGTGATAAAAGTTAATTTGCAGGTATTCAGACGAGTAGACATAAAAAACAAGTTTTAGCTTCCCAAAAAGCTAAGAAGGCTACCATACAGCATTATTTATAAGGAAGCAAAGATAGGAAAGCTTGACGAATTGTTCTGTTCACAGTTAGCTGCCATCGTTCTTATGACAATTCATTTTTGAAGAATGATAATTCAAATGCTTTTCACATTCAATGTAAAAGATTATCAACTTCATGATATTCATGAAAAGGCCACTAGGCTACCTTTCAGAAACAAAAAAGAAATAAAAGTCTTTTTTAAAACAATTATAACATAATAAATTGAATTTTTACCATGTGGCGCAGAAAATGGTCTACTAACGCGTTGTAATTATGACGACGCTAGGAACATAATATGACCTGTGTTATGAAACTTAACGTTTTTTTTTATTTTAATAAAGTTGCTCAGCGGGTGTAGTGGGCCTTTTCCTTATGCAAACAAGTTTTCCGTAAAATATACACTGTACTGATATACATTTACATGTACTTGGACAAGTTGGTGAAATACATAGTATACGCATAGAAACAAGCATAATATTTCGTTTAAAAACTGTACTTAACTTTAGCGCATACAGTTCCACAAATATCCCCTAAGTAAAGCCTAATTTTGTTTCAGCATCTCCCATGAACAGACAGTTCTTACAAGTAGGTCATGATCATCTTGCTAACAGTACTAGTTAGGCTATATATAGATGCTCCACGCACTCCCGACAATGTTTCTATTTAGTACGTGTTGCGACGCCTTGTGTGATTTCTGAGAATAATGTCCGACAACCAGAAAAAACATTAAGACTTCTCTGGGTTTATCTGATGATAATGTGTTTGCAATCATTTCCTCACTGGTAACCCTTACACACATGAAATCTTCCAACAACAAGTAACCAATCAACACACGTAAATCATTTTGGCCAGCCAATCAAAGTGAACAAGATTGATAACCACGTGAAATCCCAACAACATGGCAGGCAAAGCGACCGATTCTAATAGCTACCATCCTGGGATGGTAATTAACATTTTTTTATTATTGATCTTGAGGACAAGGTCATGGAGACATATAGCTAAAAGCTATTTGCTAGAAAATGACAACAAGGGAAACAAGCTAGCTTTCCTTAAGACTCAATTAAAGAGCGAAGTAAAATCTGACACATGTATATCCCTATATGGCGTATAATAACAGATAATGATATTGCTTTTCACAAGTTTCATGGCTTATATTTCAAATGTTGTTTATGCAATATCTACAATTTACATGTAAAACTTTCTGGATGAACTCAGTGGTATAGATCAACTACTGAAGGAAAGGCAGATACTAAAAGAATTACCGGTATCAAGACAAGAAATTAAATGCAAGTAACAACAAAAGGATCATGAGTCGTAATGATCATCTGACTATTGGCACAATACAACATTTAAAAAAAAATAGTAATGGCAAATAACTAAGGCAATAAAAAGAACTCTTTAAGTTGATGACTTTTGACCTTGAATGCAGGTCAAGGTTATTCATTTGAACAAACTTGGTAGCCCTTCATCCCAGCATGTCACAGACCCAATATCAGGTCTCTAGGCCTCTTAGTTACTCAGGGGTATGCAGGGGTCCGGAAAAGCACTTGTCCGGTTGTCAGGGACGAGTGAAAATTGATCCGGGCAAGTAAATTTTAGTGTGCCACTCGCCCGCCGGACAAGTGTTTTTACTGCTGATATATAATCTGTGGTATTGCCTCTATACATACATGTAGCATAAAGTGAACACTAAGAATTCTGAACAGCATATTAAAATAAGCATTCTCAAAATCAATTTGCAAAAATGTGTTAGCATTGGTATCATTTATAAGTATACAATGATGTTTATTTATCAAATTTGACTTATTAATATAATGTCATTTTGCTGCCGCGTAAGATCTGTGGCAAGATCATAAACAGTTGTAGATCCTAGTTGTAGATTTTCAACACACACTACCGGTTATTGTTACTGCATATTACTGGGAATGCATGGCTGTCATCGAGTGCTTGTCATGACAAAGCACCTGCAAGATAAACTCAAATATATGTACATTATTATATTATGTAGGTCATGCATTTTGATATGCTTTTTACATAACATAAATCAGTTCAATAGCAAATTTTCTTGACACCTGCAGTCTTCTAATTATGTCATGTTCATCATTAGATGTTTTGCAACACTACGGTAAATGGGACAGAATTGTAACCCTAGATCTGACGACAAAGTTGTCTAGAAATATCTGCCATTGCAGCTAGTTAATATAAGACGGTATTATTTCTCTGCTTCTTGATAATCTCAAGTCTTCAAAATTTTGAGTCTGCTGTGGATGACTAGCCAATATTAGGTCTTGTTATTATAAAATTTAATAAAATATGCAATAATTTCAATAAGAAATTATAGAGTCCTCTAAAAATAATCGCAGCAAGAATTTTGTGAAGTTCAAGTCGGTTGTGGAGTCTTGTATACAAGTAATTTGAGTTAATATATTAGCATCACAATATGAATTTTTATCAATATTTTAAGTTCATGTTTTCAATTTTTAAATCAGATATAATAATTCGTCTTCATAAAATCTAGCCTTATTACACTTGTCTCTTAAACTCCATATATACACAATGTAAATTATGTACATATATACATGTACATGTACAAATGTATTGTGTATGCATGATTGTATCTCTATATTGATTACATCAATATGCTAATTCATTGTCATGTATGTTACACACTATACAAAAAATATGTACAGGTGTTTTGTGATTTGACACTCCCATTACCACGGTATCTATATAGACAATTTAGCAAATTTAATCTGTTACACTCTACTGACTTAAATGCATTATTGTATGTCATAAAATTAGAAAATAATGCTAGCAGTTAATTTTGTCAACTTCGAATTTGAAAAGGAAACTGCTCCAAAATTATAAAGTAATATTTCTTGTTCAAGTTGTAAATAAAATAAAACATCGATATCACATATGTTAGCAGAAATACACACAGATACATAAGTTCACTTCATGTGTAATTCATTTACTGTAGAAGCAGAAACGAAAATTGAACACTATACCGATATTCGCTGTTTACCTAACTCTCCAAATACGAATGGCATGTTAAACGATGTAGGCCTAGATAACGTGTCACACGGTCGGGTTCGGGAAGTACGCCGGTCCCGAAAATGCGTACCCGGGTACCGTCAAATACATGTAGGAATCATGTGCACCCGGTCGGAATATACAATTTCCGTCAAAATTGGAAAACATTCTAACAGATGTCTGTGTAAAACGTAAAATTCTGTTACTAGTAGTACAAAATAGCAACTCTTTTGTTCTGTTTAGTACTACACAAAAGTATGACACTTTCATCTGCTTACAGGGACATGTTCACAAAGCAACATTGATTTGCAAATATTTATTTTCCACGATCGGAATACATGATCATGAATAGCGCACAGATCCTTACATTCACTATCGGTAAGCTAATTCAGATAACACCCATAGGGCTTATCCGAACGGAAGACTACTATCACTCTTATGTATCTTCCTGTTGCGCATAGTGTTGCGGGAAAAACAACATCAATCAAGGACATACTGGGCTCTGTTAGTTTGTTACATTACGATTGTATGATGGTAACCGATTGATATTAAATTGATATCCAATACCGTTTGTAGTATTGAAGAATAAATCTCTCACAATTTATTATTATGATTACATTGAACTTTTGCTCCATCTGAATATCACCCCATACAACATCGTTAGATACACGTTCACATAATCAATAACATGTCGAGTACCCGGGTACGGATCGGACACTTAAATTCGGGTACCCGGGGGACATAAGTAAGTACCCGTATCCAGCGCCTACTTTTACATACTGAAAGTCCTGTCAATATCTTTATTTAGTGTTTACCTAAACCAGAAGTTTCATCCTATTATGCAAATGACATGTGCGAGAATTTAGGTCATCGATCTCTATCATTCATGCAAATTATTCTCACTATTTACCATTAATAGAAAACGATATTATAGTTTTGGACACATATGTTTGATACAATAACATTTAAGGAAATACCATAGTTTTTTTCATGCAATCATAATTACACTATGACAGCATATTTGCTTTAGAAAGCGGATTTTTTTTAGATCTGAGTTGTAGTACTTTTTCACGCTAGGTGGTGTCGTAGTCGAAAGCGCATTTCCGGTTTGGAAGGTAAACTCAATATGCTGTAAGGCTATATAGCCTTAAGCATAAAAATTGTTTTGCACATTTTGATCTTCAACCTTTCTACAATTCTTTTGCTATTTCTTGTTTTGTATTTCCTCTATTTGGACCAAAAAATGCAGGCCAAAGGACCAGCTACATGGCAAAAATTGTCTGCCCGACTATAAAGTTGTCGGTCACATGCAGATGGACAGGCGTTTATTTCGAATGCTGATTATGAGCACATACATTCAGAAATGAAATCAAAAGAAATAGAGTAAAATCAGAAGAATTTCTCATTACTAGCCATGCTCAAAAGACTGCATCAATTGTGCTCTTGTTCCAGATAGATATTTGCACATTGCTGGCATATCATTGATGACTTTCTACAACAAGATCAGGCCCATGGGCCTAAACAGTCATCTGACTATTGACTTAATACATACAGCACAGTCAAAGCAAAACAACAGTATGTAATATGTGCACAGGCCCAATATTTGTGGTCTCTAAGCCTCTTCTAGTCTTAGTTATTTACAAGAAGTCATTTTAAAGTAAAGACTTTCAAAATTTGATATGACATCGACACTTCTGACACCATCAATGTATCAAGATGTCAATTATCAGATTGAGACTCAATGCAAGGAATTCGAATTGAGATTTCAAAATGATATCACCAGAATCTTAGGTAGGACTACTCAAAGTTAAATTGTACTTTACACACAACACGTCGTTTTGAGATCTCAAAACTTTTGGCTGTGATTGTTTATTTAGTAATACCATATGGCAGAAACACTTGATTACAAGATAAAACATATGGATCACAAGAGTTCATGTTTTATTATACAAAGCTTATACACACTGAATTGTATATGACTGACTAGAATTAGGGATTAGCCTAGAATTTGAAGTAAGGATTAGTTTATATTGTACATGTTACAGCTGTGTCATTGAAAAACTTAACGCTCTGCATGCAACAGTAGATGAGATTATGTACATTTAGTTCCGTTCTTTGATGTACATTAAAAGAATTGATGGTACAATATGGTGGCTCTATACATGGTTGACTGTATGTCGTATTGCTTTGCAGTTGGGCGTCCGACTCTCTCTATATGTAATATAGGCTAAATGAAAACTCTGCATGCCTTTAATAGGCCTGTGATTGGTTTTTTCTCCTGAATTGACTTTTTTTGCTACATTGAATGACATATTCTAGAGATGGATATAAAGTCGACAGTGATAGTAACCCATAGAGTTTCGAGGATAACTATAGACGATAACTATATAGACTGACAGATGGGCTTATACAATGTAAAGAAATACAATCAATTGTATCAGTGCATGACTTAATAAAATATATATACATATAGTCATTTACGATATTCACCTGATCTTCTCTTCTCCCCCACACGGACAATATGCTGCACAACATCGTCGTCTCCCACAAAAGACACAGAAACACATTTCCTCCGTGGTCGTCCCGTCGCCATATTTCCCGCGAAATTGTAAACATGAGGAACTCTTCATCGTGGAGGTTATTTTCTTAGAAGAAGCAGAAGAATGGCTGGTCTGAACTGATTTCTTTGTAAACAAAAGTGCGAACTTATTTTTGTAGTAGCATCTATATCACTTTACTCAATTACTGAGCATATACTGTTTGCCTAGTTAATTACGAGCTGACAAGCCCGTATAAACAAATAATGTACACGTGGAAATTCTACTTTCGTTTTCAGTGCATATTACATTGGCTTATGTTTTTTATTCCCGTTAAGCGTAATTATTTGGATATTTCTTTTTTATTAAGAGACTTACAAAAACAAAGCCAAATTCAAACAAAAAATGTCAAAATCCAATATGCAATGTGTTGTATAGCGATATTTTACTTGTGTCTACTTATACTTAGTATGTTTGACGTACATCTATTATGTACAATGACAATGTTGACAATTTGACATATGCAACATCTGGGTGATTGACAGATTAAAATGTTAAAATAAATATGCATTACATATACATTGATGTATTAATGATGTCATCCTTTACACTCAAGGGGTACGTTCCGATCACTTACAATGTTGTATTAATCATGTCATCCTCGATACTCCAGGGGTTCCGATCACTTACAATCTCAACACCCCTGGACTATTTCATGGTAAAACTGAAGGCAGCTCAGCGGGAAAATCTGAACCAATCACAAGCCTGTAAAAATTTTCTTTGAAGACTTAGTACGGAGAGAGTGGCGCTCAAATTCAAAGCCACACTCAACCACAGTGTACAGTTATATATCTCTTTTGATGTACGACTATATTACCTGTTCTGTGCTGTTGCTTTCAGTCTTACTATGAGATAGACCAGGAGTGTAGAGGTTGTATGTGGTCAGAACCCCTGGAGTATCGAGGATGTAATCTTGTTGACATTAAGTTCATATTTTAGTGTACGACATGTCATGATATGATATTAAATGTTCACATTAATATTGTATGACACCTAAACGAAAATATTAAAAAATTGTAATGTTGACATATAAACAGTATATTTACGTATGTCAGTGATATTTATTTCACATAATTAAGTCTTATAAATGATGTCAGAATGAATTATGATGAGGTTAGCATTTACAATTATATATTTATGTGTAGTATTCCAATGGACACAGCAGATGAGAATGTTGATATCACGCAAGATTACACATTATAATATTGGCTGATTAAATCTTAACAGGTTATGATGTTTGCAGATGTATTAGATTATATATATGACAGCTTCTTTATTGTTAAAATAATATTCAATATTCCAGGACTTACTTATTAACTGACGTAATTTTCTCCCCTGGAATATATCATAACAAAACTGAAGGCATTACCAATCACTGCCATGCAGGCCTACAAAGTCTTTAATTGCAGAGTATATAGAGAGAGAGATCGAGCGATTGGGCCCCCGACTTATATATCAAGTCAAACATGATGTCATGTTATTTTGATGTAGATCAGTTTAGGACCAAGCTTCCTGTCGCACATAGAGCCTTCAGTTTTGCTATGACAAGGTCCAGGGGTGGATATAACATCAGTGATAGTAACCCCTGGAATATCAAAGATGAGTTAACTAATATGTGCATAATGACAAATTATGTGGTTGTTAGTGATGACATTTGAAAAATGACAGACGATAGTGTCGATATGTTAATTGATAGGTGATAATATTGACATACCTGTACAGTAAAACCTACCTTAGCGACCACCTCTGAATAAAGACCACCTGCTTAATAAGACCACAATCTTTTTATAGTCCCAAATGAACAAATTCTAAAACAATTCAACTTATATGTATAAAGACCACCTGTGTAATAAAACCACTTTTATGGTGCCAATTTAACAAATTTCAACACTATTCAACCTCTCTGTATAAAGACCACCTGACTATATATATACAGACCACTCGTCACCTGTCCCTTAGATAGTCGTTATAGACAGGTGTGACTGTATGTGCTATAACAGCCTTGACATGCACGTGTAAAAGGTGAAGAGAAAATGTAGGAGTCAGGCCGGGGCTCTAACACTGAAGTTCCAGCAATATTGTAGCTCAAAAGCCTTAGTGAAGATAATGGTGTTGTCTTCAGAGCTACAATTTGGTGCCTATTACTGCTAATGGAGCAAAGTAATGACTGTATGTGCTATAACAGCCTTGACATGCACATGTAAAAGTAAAGAGCAAATGTAGGTACATGAAGTCCCTATATAGCTGCAATATTGTAGCTCAAAGCCTTGGAAGATAATGGTGTTGTCTTCAGAGCTACAATGCTAATGGAGCAAAGTAATGATTATACAAAATCATTAACATGTATTTTATCATACTTGATTTATAGTACTTAACTACTTGGGAATAAAACATAACGGTATGATATATCAAAATGACAGCGAGACATTATTTTTTTCACATATAAATTATATGAAGGTCTTTTCGAAGGCAAATCTACAAATTGTGAACTTGACGTCTTGTGAGGGATACGGTAAATGGTCATTATATTTGTTTTGGACAAAAATAATATTCAAATGCATGTATACATATGAAGTTATTACAAACCTACAAACAAGTATAGAAAATAGTGCAGGAGTGATTTTCTGAGGCACTGCTCCAGTAGGACACATAGGCACCATGTTGTACCCGACTAAAAGTATACAATTTCAGAGTTCGCCAGGCTCAGTATTCCATAAATGGGGTCTTAGAACAAATGGGGTCCTTTTATATGTAACTGGAATGGATTTTTGGGAAAAAGCTGGGGTCCTTTTAATTTTCTATGATTAAAAGGATATGTAGATAACCCCTGAATTTCTAAGTAGGCCAAGTATATTTATATTGATGTTCAGGCCAGGGAGTCCAAGCTTGACCTGAATGCTATAGCGAGATTCTCTACCAATGGTCGCTACACCAATCTGATGCTACCTTTCTCCTTCCTTTTGCTGTGTGATACATCTTAAAATCCCTGTATAAAGAAACTGTCATGTGTAAATTGAATAATGAAACAGTTGTATTAGTCATTGTATCATAAGATCTCTTAAAGGGACTGAAAAATCAAAATGCTTGTCTGCTGTTTAAGGTTGTTTGTTGATTTCACTTTCTTATTATCATTAAAACGTATGTCTCACTCTGCTTTTCAATTTTCAGGTGACGTCATGGATAAATTACAGTTATGTCCCTTGGACTACTTAAGTGAACAGCGAGGTATGTGTGTGATATTCCTCAATACCTTTTACATTGTCTTTTCTTTAATGCTTAATTACGACAGCATGATGAATACAATATCATGAACCTATTTTATAATGAACAGTGCTCCAGATGAATTTTGAACGGATGGGTAATTGTACTTGCACTTTTGAAAAGGGAGTCCGGAGTACAATTCTGACTTCTGTGTGATATTGGAAAAAGGCTACACTGATATAGTTACAATGTACAGTAATCAATGTCAAGTTACTGCTGAAGCAGTTGTACAATTATCTATCTGAAACAAGAGCACAGTTAAAATGGACTCTTTTACTAAATTTCTTATTTTATTTCTGGATGTAAGCAATCATAATAATTAGTTTGTGTAATACAAATAATTTTTTGGGGGGTAATCAGTACCTGTTCATACCATGTTAAGGAGTAATTGGTCCAAAGGGTCAGAATGAACTATTGTCATCATACTTTGTTCGCAGTTGTGCGCCGTCCTTCCTACATAGATTTTTGATTCAGACAACTTCATCTCAATAAACGAAAGGCTCAGGGTTCTAATACTGGGCCTGCAGTATGCTGGCATAAAGGGCTACCAAGTTTGTTCAAATGAATGGACTTGACTTTCATTCAAGGTCACAGGGGTCAAAAATGCTAAAAAATTTAAATTGTCAATTGCTAAGAGCCCTAGAGACCAGATATTAGGATGAATGGCTTCCAAGTTTGTTCAAATGAATGACCTTGTCCTTTATTCAAGGTCACAGGGGTAAAAATTGCTAACTATATTTGAACAACTTCTTGTCAATTGCTAAGAGTCCTTTGTATAGAGACTGGATATTAGGATGAATATCTAACAAGTTTGTTCAAATAAATGACCTTAACTTTCATTCAAGGTCACAGGGGTGAAAAATGCTCAAAATATTAAACGACCTCTTGTCAATTACTACATGTAATAGCTTTAGAGACCAGATATTTTGCCTGTAGTATGTTGGGAATAAAGGTTAACAAGTCTGTTCAGATGAATGACCATGACCTTCGTTCAATGTCAAGGCTATATTCAGGATACTGATATTGGGTATGTTAAGCATGCTTGAATGAAGATCTACCAAGTTTGTTCAATAAATTACCTTGACCTTCATTCAAGGTCACAGGAATCAAATATGCTACAATCTGTTAACAACTAACTGTGTATTTCAGTTCTACTATTTATTGTCTAAGTGTGATGTTCTAATTCAGTTCACTGAAGAATCTTGATTAAAATATCTATTTAAATTCCCCATCCCTGGAACCTTTTAAACAATAAACCTGTATGAGTTTAGTTTGATTATTAAGAGTGATGAAACTGGGAACTCTGGTAAACCAGCTATATGTATTAACTAAGAAAATTTTTATGGTAAATAATGATTATTGGCCTTCATTCAAGGTCAAAGGGATCAAATAGGCTAACATCTTGAAATGATTTACTGTGTACTTCAGTATGATGTATTGTCTAATTAGTCAGATGACCATTTAGGCCCATTGGGCCTTTTGTTAGTGCTTTGAAATGCTGTCTTTGAAGCTCTTAATTCACTAAGTTCTTAATTCTGGATCAATAAATGGCAAATTTACAAATATAAACCAAACATTTGTAACAAAGTTAATTATAAGTTTGTCAGAAATTTTATTTTAATTAAGAACGTCAACTCAGTGAAAATAATTTTATAAAACCATCTCACTCTACTGACCTACCTACTGAACTGGTTATCAAAATGATGTCAAGGCTAAGTTTAGAAAAGGGTCTTTTGATATTTTGATTATTGATCCGCAGGATCGAACCACAGTATGGTGCTAATTTATAGCATACCGTATTCGACCTAATAAGCACTCACGTCCCTATAAGTGCCCCTTCCCCTTTTTGAGGCCTCAATGTCAATTGCCCAGGCATAAATTAAGACCAAAACTACACAAAAATGTACAGATTTGCAATACAATTTCGTTCTATTAGCACCTTTTAATTCTTTTCAATTTGTATACGCCCTGGGCGCTTGTTGGGTCGAATACGGTACTTACCAACCCTCCCTATTTAGGAGGGAGACTCCTGATTTTGAACCCCCATTTTACGGCATTTTAGCAAGTCTAAAAGGTTGCCAAAATCAACTTTTTAAATTTTTTAGCTAAGTAGAATTTCTGAGGTTAAAAGTTTAAACATGTAAATTACCTCTATGGGATTTCAAAAAGTTGGCAAGTATGTTAAAGCTGTACTTATAAAGAATTTTTGCACACTTAAATTTGACAGCACTGAAATAAGTACTTTTACAATATTTCAGATAGGTTTTTTTATTTCAGATAGCATAGCCCCTTTTTGTATAAAAAATATGGTTATTTTAGATGGTTTGGTCCCTTAGACCCTTTTTCTGATTAAAAAAAACATGTTTCAGTTTGTTTCAGATAGTTTGGCTTGGCCCCTTTTTCTGATAAAAAAATACTTATTTCAGATGGTATGGCCCTTATGATACTTAATAATGCACAAGACATTGATGTGACATTTATGAAGAAGATGTGGGCAAAAGGTGAGGTCTCTTTCTTGTTATTTCTTAGTATTTGAACTCAAACTTAAACTTTCAATATGCTATTATTATACATGTATCTTGGACAGTGGGTTGTTACTCAGGCTCCAGATTAGAAAAACTACTTCATGACCTTTGATCATGGCTAACGGTACATGACCTTTGACCTTCCTCTTTACAGTTCAGCTGTGTAATTCTAGCCCTGAATTGTACTTAAATCACCCAAGTTTGATCAAAACAAGTTTTTCAAGATAAAAACAAAGACAAATGAGAGCATTGAGAAGTGTTTTTTCCAGGATGTGAAAGGATTGTGTATAGTTTTGACACTTTTGTTGACACAAAATCCATCAAATTATCAAACCTAGCTGTTATTTTGTAATTAAATTGTTGAATATCAAATATAGCATACATCTTTTTAACATATCCTATATATACACACACCATTAAGTGCCATGGTCATTATTTCAGCGAACTTTAAAGTGACAGTGGATGGAGGCACCAATGTATTATACGACAGTGTCATGGCCGAGCGAGACTTGTACATTCCTGATCTTATAAGTGGAGATTTTGACTCCATCAAAGCAGAAGTTGCTCAGTTTTACAAAACAAAGGTGACTATACAAATCAATCAATCAATATATAAATAAATCAATCAATCAATCAATCAAACAATATATAAATAAATCAATCAATTACTCAATATATAAATCAATCAATCAATCAATCAATATATAAATCAATTAATCAATCAATCAAACAATATATCAATCAATCAATCAATCAATCAATCAATATATAATCAATCAATCAAATATAAATCAAGTAATCAATCAATCAATCAAATATAATAATAATCAATAATCAATCAATCAATCAAAATCAATCAATCAATCAAACAAATATAAATAAATAAATCAATCAATATATAAATCAATCAATCAATATATAAATCAATCAATCATATATATAAATCAAGTAATCAATCAATCAATATATAAATCAAGTAATCAATCAATCAAACAATATATAATAAATCAATCAATCAATCAAACAATATATCAATCAATCAATCAATCAATCAATCAATCAATCGTTGAAAGCCAGTTCAGTCTTCTGGTGATGATACATTAAAGTTTGTTCATTAATTAACATGGATGAATATATTTCCATTTTGATTGTACACTTATCCTTTATAAGTTTGTATGGTAAGTTATAAGAAACATATGATCAATACTTGAACTAGCAGCCCAAATTACTCTATTGTTCTATTGTCTTTTCAATAGGCCGTAGGGCTGATGAACATCAGAACCTTGTCCATATATTGGAATATGCATTTTATCTTGAAACACTAACCTGTATCCAGACTGTAAAAATGACTCTCCATTTGCCATGAACTGTGTTCCTGTATCAAAGTTGTAAAGACTAGTTTGAGGGAAGTTTGTTTTAGGGAGGGGATGGGGTCTTGTTACTGGTAGACCTGAAGGTTTATTCTCTAGTGTCAATTTATTACATGATTGGAAATATAAAAGATTCAATAATTAAATACCAATTACATGTACATGCATTTTAAAATCAACAAAAGGAATTATTACAATGAAGATTATTTGAATATAGTACTGTAGTGGTACTACCACTGTAAATTGAAATAATTACCATTTGTAATTACATTATGTATTAGATTTCAATATTAAATCTTACAAAAGTTTTACTTTCTTTCATCAATCTTATATTTTATGAATCTTTGACGTTTCCAGGGTGTGGAGGTTGAGCCAACTCCAGATCAGGATTTTACAGACTTTGCTAAAGCTCTTCGACTCCTTTTATCCAAGACAAGTATAAAGGTATCTGTACACACAAAGTTTATATATACAGTTAAATCACAGGGACTTGATACATTTATAGTTAAATCACAGGGACTGGAATCATTAACAATTCACAGGGACTTGATACATTTTCAGTTAAATCACAAGGACTGGAATCATTAACAATTCACAGGGACTTGATACATTTACAGTTAAATCACAGGGATTTGATACATTTACAGTTATATCACAGGAACTTGATACATTTACAGTTAAATCACAGGGATTTGATACATTTACAGTTAAATCACAGGAACTTGATATATTTTCAGTTAAATCACAGGGACTGAAACTATTTATAATTAAATCACAAGGTCTGGAATCATTAACAATTCACAGGGACTTGATACATTTACAGTTAAATCACAGGGACTTGATACATTTACAGTTAAATCACAGGGACTGGAATCATTAAAAATTCACAGGGACTTGATACATTTACAGTTAGCAGCTTTAAGGATTTGTAATGGTAATTTAATTTGAATTAATAAAATATTTGCTTCTGTCTGTCAAATGTTTCATAGTGGCCAGGGATGTTACTTTGGAAACTGGTCGTTAATAAATGTGTTAATTTGTTTATCATGGAGTATTTGTTATTGTTAATATAGATAATATTGCATGCTGTGGTTTTACAAAATACATTAACTGGACTTCATGTTGTTGATATTTTTTTCCAATACACTTGGTAGATTGAACAAACAACATGTTTACTCAAAATCCATTAGCACCTGTTTGATTATTGCTGTACCAGGGGGTCTAGAGTCGACACCTAAAAAATTGTTAGAGGGAATGTTTTGGCACGAGTGTTTATCAGGTAAACGTGAGGTTATGGACATGTTAAACGTGATCAAAATTCACGTGTATTTACCCCAGGTCTATTATCTCATTCAAATTCACCCCTGAAATTTCATAATGGACTGTCCTAGTCCATGGTTTTAGGGAAGTCAAAATGTGTCTTCAGGGGTGAATTAGTTAATATAAATGTGGTACTTCAATATGTATATAAAATAAAATATATAATTTCTGACTCAAACATAAAGAGTCTTTGTGATAATTACTAATAAAAAAAAAAAAAACTAGGTGAGCAATACAGGCCCTATGGGCCTCTTGTTTTTTTTTTCAATTTGATATTGCTATCAAAATCCACTTTCAAAAACATTAAAAATGCTCACAATCACGGTAATCAAAATGTCATTGACATGTTTTGTTTTTCATAGTTTCAAACTAGAAAATTTGACTGTCAATAAATGATTGTGATCAACCACAAACAAGTCGTATATAACCCCCTAGAACTAATGATCTGGTCTCCTGCTGGTCGAGTTATAGGGGTTTTACTGTATATATACACAAGCTAATACCTAAACACAACTTATTACAGTCATACCTGCCTTACGTCACCTCTGTGTAAAAGCCATCTACCTAATTAAAGCGAATAGTCGGACAAACAAAGAAGTCGGTAAAAATGGTGTTATTATATCCAGTATAATTTCTTATGAAATAGAAAAATAAAATTTCCCATCAAAATTGCTCTGTATGAGAAGAAATTAATATATATTATAGGAATCCTAATACGTCTTCCCGACCGGCTATCAGTGCAGTTCACTCTTAACGCATATCCACGCAGCCTCGTTTTCAAAGAGTTAAGCGAATTTATATTTAGAACTGTGCTAAATTTACATGGGGCTTCCCCATAATTTCAATGGTCAAAACTGGACACCGTAAGCAGAACTTGACCATCATTATGGTATACAAGGACTTTTGGAAGGCCAAAGAACGTATTTAGACTGGTTTCCTTTGCCCGACTATTCGCTTTAATAAGACCACTTTTTAGGGTCTAAATGTTCAATATCTACACAATTCGACCCTGTGTATAAAGACTATTGTTATTTATCCCTTGAGTGGTTTTTATAGATAGGTTTGACGGTAGATGTATAAGATATATTTGAGACCGTCTAATTTATCAACTCAGTCACCCCTAAAAATTCATTATGGACTAATCTAGGTTTTGATTTAGAAGAGCCTAAATGTGTTTTCAGGGATGAATGAGTAAGACACAAATAAATTAACTACATATCTGTACACTAAAACTGAGATGTTTTTTTGTTGTTTTTTTCTCGTTATCTCTGTCAGATCGAGGTCATTGTGGTACTAGGAGCGTTTGGAGGACGACTCGATCAGGTTTTTGCTAACATTGACGTTCTACATCAGGCGCGGAATCAGACCTCTATACCAGTAATACTAGCTTCACATTGTCAGATGTGTGTGTTGTTAAAACAGGTACATTTCTCTAATCTGTATGTACTGTTGTGATACCTTAACATATTTGCTATCTAGATTCTTGTCATTTTCACAGTATAAAGTTATAGTCCTATGACAATATACTGTAGGTTTGATATCTTATTATTAATAAGTTAGTGAAAGCCTTAGTCATTCGTTTAGGTTGTTTTTTCATTTGTTTGTTTTCTTTCTTTCTTTTTTTCTATCTTAGTTGGAAATTCTTTCTTTCGTTTGTTTGCTCTTTCGTTCGTTCATTCATTCATTCAATCATTCGTTCATTCATTCATTTCATTTTTGTTTACTATCTTTCTTTGAAATTCTTTATTTCAAAGATCTCTCTTTTTCTTTCTCACTGTCAGAGCTTTCATTTTTTCTGAGCTTTCTTTATTTATCTAAATTCAGGTGAAGTACAAAATACTCAGAATATATACCAAGATGATTGGTTGCTTCCATAACTAAATAAAAGAGAATGTAGGTAATGCCTAAATTAATCTTTGCAATTGTTAACCTGTCTATAGGGGGCCAAATATTGCCTGAAAGTTGACACAGGGTACGAGGGTGATTGGTGCGGACTGATACCAGTAGGACGACCTTGTCATCATGTCACAACAACAGGACTCAAATGGAACCTCGGTAAGTTTTAGGTCTGAGTAGGACGACCTTGTAATCATGTAACAACAACAGGACTCAAATGGAACCTTGGTAAGTTTTAGGTCTGAGTAGGACGACCTTGTCATCATGTCACAACAACAGGACTCAAATGGAACCTCGGTAAGTTTTAGGTCTGAGTAGGACGACCTTGTCATCATGTCACAACAACAGGACTCAAATGGAACCTCGGTAAGTTTTAGGTCTGAGTAGGACGACCTTGTCATCATGTCACAACAACAGGACTCAAATGGAACCTCGGTAAGTTTTAGGTCTGAGTAGGACGACCTTGTCATCATGTAACAACAGGACTCAAATGGAACCTCGGTAAGTTTTAGGTCTGAGTAGGACGACCTTGTCATCATGTCACAACAACAGGACTCAAATGGAACCTCGGTAAGTTTTAGGTCTGAGTAGGACGACCTTGTCATCATGTCACAACAACAGGACTCAAATGGAACCTCGGTAAGTTTTAGGTCTGAGTAGGACGACCTTGTCATCATGTCACAACAACAGGACTCAAATGGAACCTTGGTAAGTTTTAGGTCTGAGTAGGACGACCTTGTCATCATGTCACAACAGGACTCAAATGGAACCTCGGTAAGTTTTAGGTCTGAGTAGGACGACCTTGTCATCATGTAACAACAGGACTCAAATGGAACCTCGGTAAGTTTTAGGTCTGAGTAGGACGACCTTGTCATCATGTCACAACAACAGGACTCAAATGGAACCTCGGTAAGTTTTAGGTCTGAGTAGGACGACCTTGTCATCATGTAACAACAACAGGACTCAAATGGAACCTCGGTAAGTTTTAGGTCTGAGTAGGACGACCTTGTCATCATGTCACAACAACAGGACTCAAATGGAACCTCGGTAAGTTTTAGGTCTGAGTAGGACGACCTTGTCATCATGTCACAACAACAGGACTCAAATGGAACCTCGGTAAGTTTTAGGTCTGAGTAGGACGACCTTGTCATCATGTCACAACAACAGGACTCAAATGGAACCTGGTAAGTTTTAGGTCTGAGTAGGACGACCTTGTCATCATGTCACAACAACAGGACTCAAATGGAACCTCGGTAAGTTTTAGATCTGAGTAGGACGACCTTGTCATCATGTCACAACAACAGGACTCAAATGGAACCTGGGTAAGTTTTAGGTCTGAGTAGGACAACCTTGTCATCAAGTCACAACAACAGGACTCAAATGGAACCTCGGTAAGTTTTAGGTCTGAGTAGGACGACCTTGTCATCATGTACAACAACAGGACTCAAATGGAACCTCGTAAGTTTTAGGTCTGAGTAGGACGACCTTGTCATCATGTACAACAACAGGACTCAAATGGAACCTCGGTAAGTTTTAGGTCTGAGTAGGACGACCTTGTCATCATGTCACAACAACAGGACTCAAATGGAACCTCGGTAAGTTTTAGGTCTGAGTAGGACGACCTTGTCATCATGTCACAACACAGGACTCAAATGGAACCTCGGTAAGTTTTAGGTCTGAGTAGGACGACCTTGTCATCATGTCACAAACAGGACTCAAATGGAACCTCGGTAAGTTTTAGGTCTGAGTAGGACGACCTTGTCATCATGTACAACAACAGGACTCAAATGGAACCTCGGTAAGTTTTAGGTCTGAGTAGGACGACCTTGTCATCATGTCACAACAACAGGACTCAAATGGAACCTCGGTAAGTTTTAGGTCTGAGTAGGACGACCTTGTCATCATGTCACAACAACAGGACTCAAATGGAACCTCGGTAAGTTTTAGGTCTGAGTAGGACGACCTTGTCATCATGTCACAACAACAGGACTCAAATGGAACCTCGGTAAGTTTTAGGTCTGAGTAGGACGACCTTGTCATCATGTCACAACAACAGGACTCAAATGGAACCTCGGTAAGTTTTAGGTCTGAGTAGGACGACCTTGTCATCATGTCACAACAACAGGACTCAAATGGAACCTCGGTAAGTTTTAGGTCTGAGTAGGACGACCTTGTCATCATGTCACAACAACAGGACTCAAATGGAACCTCGGTAAGTTTTAGGTCTGAGTAGGACGACCTTGTCATCATGTACAACAACAGGACTCAAATGGAACCTCGGTAAGTTTTAGGTCTGAGTAGGACGACCTTGTCATCATGTCACAAACAGGACTCAAATGGAACCTTGGTAAGTTTTAGGTCTGAGTAGGACGACCTTGTCATCATGTCACAACAACAGGACTCAAATGGAACCTCGGTAAGTTTTAGGTCTGAGTAGGACGACCTTGTCATCATGTAACAACAGGACTCAAATGGAACCTCGGTAAGTTTTAGGTCTGAGTAGGACGACCTTGTCATCATGTAACAACAGGACTCAAATGGAACCTGGTAAGTTTTAGGTCTGAGTAGGACGACCTTGTCATCATGTCACAACAACAGGACTCAAATGGAACCTCGGTAAGTTTTAGGTCTGAGTAGGACGACCTTGTCATCATGTCACAACAACAGGACTCAAATGGAACCTCGGTAAGTTTTAGGTCTGAGTAGGACGACCTTGTCATCATGTCACAACAACAGGACTCAAATGGAACCTGGGTAAGTTTTAGGTCTGAGTAGGACGACCTTGTCATCATGTCACAACAACAGGACTCAAATGGAACCTCGGTAAGTTTTAGGTCTGAGTAGGACGACCTTGTCATCATGTCACAACAACAGGACTCAAATGGAACCTGGTAAGTTTTAGGTCTGAGTAGGACGACCTTGTCATCATGTAACAACAGGACTCAAATGGAACCTCGGTAAGTTTTAGGTCTGAGTAGGACGACCTTGTCATCATGTCACAACAACAGGACTCAAATGGAACCTTGGTAAGTTTTAGGTCTGAGTAGGACGACCTTGTCATCATGTCACAACAACAGGACTCAAATGGAACCTCGGTAAGTTTTAGGTCTGAGTAGGACGACCTTGTCATCATGTCACAACAGGACTCAAATGGAACCTCGGTAAGTTTTAGGTCTGAGTAGGACGACCTTGTCATCATGTCACAACAACAGGACTCAAATGGAACCTCGGTAAGTTTTAGATCTGAGTAGGACGACCTTGTCATCATGTCACAACAACAGGACTCAAATGGAACCTCGGTAAGTTTTAGGTCTGAGTAGGACGACCTTGTCATCATGTCACAACAACAGGACTCAAATGGAACCTCGGTAAGTTTTAGGTCTGAGTAGGACGACCTTGTCATCATGTAACAACAACAGGACTCAAATGGAACCTCGGTAAGTTTTAGGTCTGAGTAGGACGACCTTGTCATCATGTCACAACAACAGGACTCAAATGGAACCTCGGTAAGTTTTAGGTCTGAGTAGGACGACCTTGTCATCCTATAACAACAACAGGACTCAAATGGAACCTCGGTAAGTTTTAGGTCTGAGTAGGACGACCTTGTCATCATGTCACAACAACAGGACTCAAATGGAACCTGGGTAAGTTTTAGGTCTGAGTAGGACGACCTTGTCATCATGTCACAACAACAGGACTCAAATGGAACCTCGGTAAGTTTTAGGTCTGAGTAGGACGACCTTGTCATCATGTCACAACAACAGGACTCAAATGGAACCTCGGTAAGTTTTAGGTCTGAGTAGGACGACCTTGTCATCATGTCACAACAACAGGACTCAAATGGAACCTCGGTAAGTTTTAGGTCTGAGTAGGACGACCTTGTCATCATGTAACAACAACAGGACTCAAATGGAACCTCGGTAAGTTTTAGGTCTGAGTAGGACGACCTTGTCATCATGTCACAACAACAGGACTCAAATGGAACCTCGGTAAGTTTTAGGTCTGAGTAGGACGACCTTGTCATCATGTCACAACAACAGGACTCAAATGGAACCTCGGTAAGTTTTAGGTCTGAGTAGGACGACCATGTCATCATGTCACAACAACAGGACTCAAATGGAACCTTGGTAAGTTTTAGGTCTGAGTAGGACGACCTTGTCATCATGTAACAACAACAGGACTCAAATGGAACCTCGGTAAGTTTTAGGTCTGAGTAGGACGACCTTGTCATCATGTCACAACAACAGGACTCAAATGGAACCTCGGTAAGTTTTAGGTCTGAGTAGGACGACCTTGTCATCATGTAACAACAACAGGACTCAAATGGAACCTCGGTAAGTTTTAGGTCTGAGTAGGACGACCTTGTCATCATGTAACAACAACAGGACTCAAATGGAACCTCGGTAAGTTTTAGGTCTGAGTAGGACGACCTTGTCATCATGTCACAACAACAGGACTCAAATGGAACCTCGGTAAGTTTTAGATCTGAGTAGGACGACCTTGTCATCATGTCACAACAACAGGACTCAAATGGAACCTCGGTAAGTTTTAGGTCTGAGTAGGACGACCTTGTCATCATGTCACAACAACAGGACTCAAATGGAACCTCGGTAAGTTTTAGGTCTGAGTAGGACGACCTTGTCATCATGTCACAACAGGACTCAAATGGAACCTCGGTAAGTTTTAGGTCTGAGTAGGACGACCTTGTCATCATGTCACAACAACAGGACTCAAATGGAACCTTGGTAAGTTTTAGGTCTGAGTAGGACGACCTTGTCATCATGTCACAACAACAGGACTCAAATGGAACCTGGGTAAGTTTTAGATCTGAGTAGGACGACCTTGTCATCATGTAACAACAGGACTCAAATGGAACCTGGGTAAGTTTTAGGTCTGAGTAGGACGACCTTGTCATCATGTACAACAACAGGACTCAAATGGAACCTCGGTAAGTTTTAGGTCTGAGTAGGACGACCTTGTCATCATGTCACAACAACAGGACTCAAATGGAACCTCGGTAAGTTTTAGGTCTGAGTAGGACGACCTTGTCATCATGTACAACAACAGGACTCAAATGGAACCTCGGTAAGTTTTAGGTCTGAGTAGGACGACCTTGTCATCATGTAACAACAACAGGACTCAAATGGAACCTCGGTAAGTTTTAGGTCTGAGTAGGACGACCTTGTCATCATGTCACAACAACAGGACTCAAATGGAACCTCGGTAAGTTTTAGGTCTGAGTAGGACGACCTTGTCATCATGTAACAACAACAGGACTCAAATGGAACCTCGGTAAGTTTTAGGTCTGAGTAGGACGACCTTGTCATCATGTCACAACAACAGGACTCAAATGGAACCTCGGTAAGTTTTAGATCTGAGTAGGACGACCTTGTCATCATGTCACAACAACAGGACTCAAATGGAACCTGGGTAAGTTTTAGGTCTGAGTAGGACGACCTTGTCATCCTATAACAACAGGACTCAAATGGAACCTCGGTAAGTTTTAGGTCTGAGTAGGACGACCTTGTCATCATGTAACAACAACAGGACTCAAATGGAACCTCGGTAAGTTTTAGGTCTGAGTAGGACGACCTTGTCATCATGTCACAACAACAGGACTCAAATGGAACCTTGGTAAGTTTTAGGTCTGAGTAGGACGACCTTGTCATCATGTAACAACAACAGGACTCAAATGGAACCTTGGTAAGTTTTAGGTCTGAGTAGGACGACCTTGTCATCATGTAACAACAACAGGACTCAAATGGAACCTCGGTAAGTTTTAGGTCTGAGTAGGACGACCTTGTCATCATGTAACAACAACAGGACTCAAATGGAACCTGGGTAAGTTTTAGGTCTGAGTAGGACGACCTTGTCATCATGTCACAACAACAGGACTCAAATGGAACCTCGGTAAGTTTTAGGTCTGAGTAGGACGACCTTGTCATCATGTCACAACAACAGGACTCAAATGGAACCTCGGTAAGTTTTAGATCTGAGTAGGACGACCTTGTCATCATGTCACAACAACAGGACTCAAATGGAACCTCGGTAAGTTTTAGGTCTGAGTAGGACGACCTTGTCATCATGTCACAACAACAGGACTCAAATGGAACCTCGGTAAGTTTTAGGTCTGAGTAGGACGACCTTGTCATCATGTCACAACAACAGGACTCAAATGGAACCTCGGTAAGTTTTAGGTCTGAGTAGGACGACCTTGTCATCATGTCACAACAACAGGACTCAAATGGAACCTGGGTAAGTTTTAGGTCTGAGTAGGACGACCTTGTCATCATGTCACAACAACAGGACTCAAATGGAACCTCGGTAAGTTTTAGGTCTGAGTAGGACGACCTTGTCATCATGTCACAACAACAGGACTCAAATGGAACCTCGGTAAGTTTTAGGTCTGAGTAGGACGACCTTGTCATCATGTCACAACAACAGGACTCAAATGGAACCTCGGTAAGTTTTAGGTCTGAGTAGGACGACCTTGTCATCATGTAACAACAGGACTCAAATGGAACCTCGGTAAGTTTTAGGTCTGAGTAGGACGACCTTGTCATCATGTCACAACAACAGGACTCAAATGGAACCTCGGTAAGTTTTAGGTCTGAGTAGGACGACCTTGTCATCATGTCACACAACAGGACTCAAATGGAACCTCGGTAAGTTTTAGGTCTGAGTAGGACGACCTTGTCATCATGTAACAACAACAGGACTCAAATGGAACCTCGGTAAGTTTTAGGTCTGAGTAGGACGACCTTGTCATCATGTAACAACAGGACTCAAATGGAACCTCGGTAAGTTTTAGGTCTGAGTAGGACGACCTTGTCATCATGTAACAACAGGACTCAAATGGAACCTCGGTAAGTTTTAGGTCTGAGTAGGACGACCTTGTCATCATGTAACAACAACAGGACTCAAATGGAACCTCGGTAAGTTTTAGGTCTGAGTAGGACGACCTTGTCATCATGTCACAACAACAGGACTCAAATGGAACCTCGGTAAGTTTTAGGTCTGAGTAGGACGACCTTGTCATCATGTACAACAACAGGACTCAAATGGAACCTCGGTAAGTTTTAGGTCTGAGTAGGACGACCTTGTCATCATGTAACAACAGGACTCAAATGGAACCTCGGTAAGTTTTAGGTCTGAGTAGGACGACCTTGTCATCATGTAACAACAACAGGACTCAAATGGAACCTCGGTAAGTTTTAGGTCTGAGTAGGACGACCTTGTCATCATGTCACAACAACAGGACTCAAATGGAACCTCGGTAAGTTTTAGGTCTGAGTAGGACGACCTTGTCATCATGTAACAACAGGACTCAAATGGAACCTCGGTAAGTTTTAGGTCTGAGTAGGACGACCTTGTCATCATGTAACAAACAGGACTCAAATGGAACCTCGGTAAGTTTTAGGTCTGAGTAGGACGACCTTGTCATCATGTACAACAACAGGACTCAAATGGAACCTCGGTAAGTTTTAGGTCTGAGTAGGACGACCTTGTCATCATGTCACAACAACAGGACTCAAATGGAACCTCGGTAAGTTTTAGGTCTGAGTAGGACGACCTTGTCATCATGTAACAACAGGACTCAAATGGAACCTCGGTAAGTTTTAGGTCTGAGTAGGACGACCTTGTCATCATGTAACAACAACAGGACTCAAATGGAACCTCGGTAAGTTTTAGGTCTGAGTAGGACGACCTTGTCATCATGTCACAACAACAGGACTCAAATGGAACCTCGGTAAGTTTTAGGTCTGAGTAGGACGACCTTGTCATCATGTCACAACAACAGGACTCAAATGGAACCTCGGTAAGTTTTAGGTCTGAGTAGGACGACCTTGTCATCATGTAACAACAGGACTCAAATGGAACCTTGGTAAGTTTTAGGTCTGAGTAGGACGACCTTGTCATCATGTCACAACAACAGGACTCAAATGGAACCTGGGTAAGTTTTAGGTCTGAGTAGGACAACCTTGTCATCATGTCACAACAACAGGACTCAAATGGAACCTCGGTAAGTTTTAGGTCTGAGTAGGACGACCTTGTCATCATGTCACAACAACAGGACTCAAATGGAACCTCGGTAAGTTTTAGGTCTGAGTAGGACGACCTTGTCATCATGTCACAACAACAGGACTCAAATGGAACCTCGGTAAGTTTTAGGTCTGAGTAGGACGACCTTGTCATCATGTCACAACAACAGGACTCAAATGGAACCTCGGTAAGTTTTAGGTCTGAGTAGGACGACCTTGTCATCATGTAACAACAACAGGACTCAAATGGAACCTCGGTAAGTTTTAGGTCTGAGTAGGACGACCTTGTCATCATGTAACAACAACAGGACTCAAATGGAACCTCGGTAAGTTTTAGGTCTGAGTAGGACGACCTTGTCATCATGTCACAACAACAGGACTCAAATGGAACCTGGGTAAGTTTTAGGTCTGAGTAGGACGACCTTGTCATCATGTCACAACAACAGGACTCAAATGGAACCTCGGTAAGTTTTAGATCTGAGTAGGACGACCTTGTCATCATGTCACAACAACAGGACTCAAATGGAACCTCGGTAAGTTTTAGATCTGAGTAGGACGACCTTGTCATCATGTCACAACAACAGGACTCAAATGGAACCTCGGTAAGTTTTAGGTCTGAGTAGGACGACCTTGTCATCATGTACAACAACAGGACTCAAATGGAACCTCGGTAAGTTTTAGGTCTGAGTAGGACGACCTTGTCATCATGTCACAACAACAGGACTCAAATGGAACCTGGGTAAGTTTTAGGTCTGAGTAGGACGACCTTGTCATCATGTCACAACAACAGGACTCAAATGGAACCTCGGTAAGTTTTAGATCTGAGTAGGACGACCTTGTCATCATGTCACAACAACAGGACTCAAATGGAACCTGGGTAAGTTTTAGATCTGAGTAGGACGACCTTGTCATCATGTCACAACAACAGGACTCAAATGGAACCTCGGTAAGTTTTAGGTCTGAGTAGGACGACCTTGTCATCATGTCACAACAACAGGACTCAAATGGAACCTCGGTAAGTTTTAGGTCTGAGTAGGACGACCTTGTCATCATGTCACAACAACAGGACTCAAATGGAACCTGGTAAGTTTTAGGTCTGAGTAGGACGACCTTGTCATCATGTACAACAGGACTCAAATGGAACCTCGGTAAGTTTTAGGTCTGAGTAGGACGACCTTGTCATCATGTCACAACAACAGGACTCAAATGGAACCTGGTAAGTTTTAGGTCTGAGTAGGACGACCTTGTCATCATGTAACAACAACAGGACTCAAATGGAACCTCGGTAAGTTTTAGGTCTGAGTAGGACGACCTTGTCATCATGTCACAACAACAGGACTCAAATGGAACCTCGGTAAGTTTTAGGTCTGAGTAGGACGACCTTGTCATCATGTACAACAACAGGACTCAAATGGAACCTCGGTAAGTTTTAGGTCTGAGTAGGACGACCTTGTCATCATGTACAACAACAGGACTCAAATGGAACCTCGGTAAGTTTTAGGTCTGAGTAGGACGACCTTGTCATCATGTCACAACAACAGGACTCAAATGGAACCTCGGTAAGTTTTAGGTCTGAGTAGGACGACCTTGTCATCATGTAACAACACAGGACTCAAATGGAACCTCGGTAAGTTTTAGGTCTGAGTAGGACGACCTTGTCATCATGTAACAACAGGACTCAAATGGAACCTCGGTAAGTTTTAGGTCTGAGTAGGACGACCTTGTCATCATGTACAACAACAGGACTCAAATGGAACCTCGGTAAGTTTTAGGTCTGAGTAGGACGACCTTGTCATCATGTCACAACAACAGGACTCAAATGGAACCTCGGTAAGTTTTAGGATCTGAGTAGGACGACCTTGTCATCATGTCACAACAACAGGACTCAAATGGAACCTCGGTAAGTTTTAGGTCTGAGTAGGACGACCTTGTCATCATGTCACAACAACAGGACTCAAATGGAACCTCGGTAAGTTTTAGGTCTGAGTAGGACGACCTTGTCATCATGTCACAACAGGACTCAAATGGAACCTCGGTAAGTTTTAGGTCTGAGTAGGACGACCTTGTCATCATGTCACAACAACAGGACTCAAATGGAACCTCGGTAAGTTTTAGGTCTGAGTAGGACGACCTTGTCATCATGTAACAACAACAGGACTCAAATGGAACCTCGGTAAGTTTTAGGTCTGAGTAGGACGACCTTGTCATCATGTCACAACAACAGGACTCAAATGGAACCTCGGTAAGTTTTAGGTCTGAGTAGGACGACCTTGTCATCATGTAACAACAACAGGACTCAAATGGAACCTCGGTAAGTTTTAGGTCTGAGTAGGACGACCTTGTCATCATGTCACAACAACAGGACTCAAATGGAACCTCGGTAAGTTTTTAGGTCTGAGTAGGACGACCTTGTCATCATGTCAATACTACAGGACTCAAATGGAACCTCGGTAAGTTTTAGGTCTGAGTAGGACGACCTTGTCATCATGTCACAACAACAGGACTCAAATGGAACCTCGGTAAGTTTTAGATCTGAGTAGGACGACCTTGTCATCATGTCACAACAACAGGACTCAAATGGAACCTCGGTAAGTTTTAGGTCTGAGTAGGACGACCTTGTCATCATGTCACAACAACAGGACTCAAATGGAACCTCGGTAAGTTTTAGGTCTGAGTAGGACGACCTTGTCATCATGTCACAACAACAGGACTCAAATGGAACCTCGGTAAGTTTTAGGTCTGAGTAGGACGACCTTGTCATCATGTCACAACAACAGGACTCAAATGGAACCTCGGTAAGTTTTAGGTCTGAGTAGGACGACCTTGTCATCATGTCACAACAACAGGACTCAAATGGAACCTCGGTAAGTTTTAGGTCTGAGTAGGACGACCTTGTCATCATGTCACAACAACAGGACTCAAATGGAACCTCGGTAAGTTTTAGGTCTGAGTAGGACGACCTTGTCATCATGTCACAACAACAGGACTCAAATGGAACCTCGGTAAGTTTTAGGTCTGAGTAGGACGACCTTGTCATCATGTCACAACAACAGGACTCAAATGGAACCTCGGTAAGTTTTAGGTCTGAGTAGGACGACCTTGTCATCATGTCACAACAACAGGACTCAAATGGAACCTCGGTAAGTTTTAGGTCTGAGTAGGACGACCTTGTCATCATGTAACAACAACAGGACTCAAATGGAACCTCGGTAAGTTTTAGGTCTGAGTAGGACGACCTTGTCATCATGTCACAACAACAGGACTCAAATGGAACCTCGGTAAGTTTTAGGTCTGAGTAGGACGACCTTGTCATCATGTAACAACAACAGGACTCAAATGGAACCTCGGTAAGTTTTAGGTCTGAGTAGGACGACCTTGTCATCATGTCACAACAACAGGACTCAAATGGAACCTCGGTAAGTTTTAGGTCTGAGTAGGACGACCTTGTCATCATGTCACAACAACAGGACTCAAATGGAACCTCGGTAAGTTTTAGGTCTGAGTAGGACGACCTTGTCATCATGTAACAACAGGACTCAAATGGAACCTCGGTAAGTTTTAGGTCTGAGTAGGACGACCTTGTCATCATGTAACAACAACAGGACTCAAATGGAACCTTGGTAAGTTTTAGGTCTGAGTAGGACGACCTTGTCATCATGTAACAACAACAGGACTCAAATGGAACCTGGGTAAGTTTTAGGTCTGAGTAGGACGACCTTGTCATCATGTCACAACAACAGGACTCAAATGGAACCTCGGTAAGTTTTAGGTCTGAGTAGGACGACCTTGTCATCATGTACAACAACAGGACTCAAATGGAACCTCGGTAAGTTTTAGGCTGAGTAGGACGACCTTGTCATCATGTCACAACAACAGGACTCAAATGGAACCTCGGTAAGTTTTAGGTCTGAGTAGGACGACCTTGTCATCCTATAACAACAGGACTCAAATGGAACCTGGGTAAGTTTTAGGTCTGAGTAGGACGACCTTGTCATCATGTCACAACAACAGGACTCAAATGGAACCTGGGTAAGTTTTAGATCTGAGTAGGACGACCTTGTCATCATGTCACAACAACAGGACTCAAATGGAACCTCGGTAAGTTTTAGATCTGAGTAGGACGACCTTGTCATCATGTCACAACAACAGGACTCAAATGGAACCTGGGTAAGTTTTAGGTCTGAGTAGGACGACCATGTCATCATGTCACAACAACAGGACTCAAATGGAACCTCGGTAAGTTTTAGGTCTGAGTAGGACGACCTTGTCATCATGTAACAACAACAGGACTCAAATGGAACCTCGGTAAGTAGGACGACCTTGTCATCCTATAACAACAGGACTCAAAGTAAAATTACTGTACCGTATCCTGTCAGCTATGATTACCTTCAGTATAACATGTTGATGACAGGGTCTGGAGTGATAATTGTTATTGCTGTCATGGTACCCCCTAGGTTTGATTCAATATTTCTAATATATCTCTGGTAAGTGACAATATAAAGGATCGGTATAATTTGAGGATAGGCTTAGTGTGAGGAAAGGCTTGGTGTGTTGTTGTTTCTGAAATAATATCTGTATTCTGAAGGGGGGGTAAGCAACCTCAATAGCCAAGGGTATTCAGTACGAAACACTTCCTGTTTCAGTGAAATTAGTATATGATCATACTGAATACCCTTAGCTAGTGAAATTGGGGTTATCGGGTGGGAGAGGGGTGTGGAACCATGGGGGGGGGGGAGGGGATGTTGGACAAATGGTTTGGGGAGGGGATGGGGGTGTTGGACCGAGAGTTGGGGGAGGGGGATGTTTGACCGAGGGTTGGGGGAGGGGAGGAGGGTGTTTGACAGAGGGAAGGGGAGGGGAGGATGGTGTGGAACCATAGGTTGGGGGAGGAGATGGGAGTGTTGGATCGAAGGTTGGGGAAGGGGGGATGGGGGTGTTGGACTGAGGGTTGGGGATGGAAAGGGGAGTGGAGGGGGGTGTTTGACCAAGGGTTGAGGGAGGGGAGGAGGGTGTTTAACCGAGGGTTGGGGGAGGAGGAATAGCCTGGGTAGATATATCATTATATAACCAGGAAACTTTGTGTTTTTTTTTGTTTGACATCCTTGGCCAGGTCCATTTAAGGATGTACGAGTTTGAAAACAGTAATTAGCTTAAAAAGTATTAATTAAGCTAATAACTGGACTTTTTTTGGCTTCCATAGATAACCAAGGCTTGGCGTTTGGACAGTTGGTCAGCACATCAAACACTCTTGAAGGAAATGGTATGGTAACCATAGAAACAGACAATGATCTCTTGTGGTGTATGGAAGTTAAGAATGATGCCAAATGAATTAATATTTCAAACAGAGGCCTTTACAACTGAAAACTAATCTTAAACTGTTCTATTGTTTAGAGCTTTTACTGTTTAAAAACTTTTAATGACATGAATGAAAATTCAGAATTTTGTATTAAGATATACACTGTTTATTTCAAATTGTTTAGAGCTGAAAATGTATACCAATGTTAGTTTAACTTTTAACAGTTTTATACTTTTATACACTATTTACTATGCTGTGTTTGTTACATTACACTTTAAAAATATGATTTGTATACGTTTATTATTTCTTGACAAATGCATTAGAGATTTTTATATTTAATGAATTGCTATATAGTATTGAACTTCCTTTTGATTTGAACCTGACAGGTTATGCCATCATACATGTCACAAACATGGTTTGTGATTTTTGAAGACCATTAATTGAACTTACTTGATTTGTTTTGTTACCCAGTGATACAAATCTCTTGTTCATTATTTGTTTTGCTTTGTTACATGTTTTTTATCCATTTGTCCTTTTTTATTTTGTAAAATATGATTATGCAGTATTTTCTAATGCTTCATATGTACGTGGTATGTTTTTGAAGCTTTTGGTCTTGGTGACTTACTGTGAAACACAAGTCAGGCTCCGATTTCTCGAAACAAAAGTACAGACTTAAGTCCAAACTTAAGTTTTTCTCCTTATGTAACTTATGTTGATAAAATTGACTTAAGTTTGTTTCAAGAAATCGGGGCCAGGTGAAAGAAATATTTACTTTATTATGAGACCACATGTGAGAAGAGTCTTTGACTCAATGTGCAATCGAATGAAAAAAAAAAAGTCAATTATTATTATATTATATTAATGAGACACAGTTGATATTAGAGCAAATATACGTACCCGGCCTACTATATCCTTCGGCCGGGTACGAATTGGTCCCTATGTGTCGTAGTGGAGCACTGCCTCCGAAAATTACTCGGGCATAGTTTTCTATACTTTTTTGTATGTTTCCAATTATTTTATGCATATACATTCATTAACATATTATTTTTGTCCAAAACAAACATATCCACCGTTCTTGATATCTACCGTGCAACTCACAAGACTTCAAAGTCACAATTTGTGAACTTGACGTATAAATTCCCTTCAAAAAGATCTTCATATGTATTATGTAAAAAAAAATAATGCCTCGATGAGAATTTGATATTTATGTGGTTAAGTTTTATTGACTAGTAGGTCAGCGATATCAAACAAGTACGATAAAATGCAAACAAATGTTTTATAATGGTTTGCATAATCATTAAATTGCTCTATTAGCAGTAATAGGCACCAATTGTAGCTCTAAAGCCCACATCATTTTCTGTCTAAAAGTCTTTTGAGCTACAATATTGCAGCTTAGTTGATATACACATGTGAGAACAAGACGTAGTTGATATACACATGTGAGAATGAGACATAGTTAATATACATGTGAGAATGAGACACAGTAGATATACACATGTGAGAATGAGACACAGTAGATATACAAATGTGAAAATGAGACACACTTGATATACACATGTGAGAATGAGATGTAGTTGATATACATGTGAGAATGAGACATAGTTGATATACACATATGAGAATGAGACATAGTTGATATACCGTGTGAGAATGAGATGTAGTTGATATACATGTGAGAATGAGACACAGTAGATATACACATGTGAGAATGAGACACAGTGGATATACACATGTGAGAATGAGACATAGTTGATACACATGTGAGAATGAGACATAGTTGATATACATGTGAGAATGAGACATAGTTGATATACATTGTGAGAATGAGACATAGTTGATACACATGTGAGAATGAGACATAGTTGATATACATGTGAGAATGAGACATAGTTGATATACATGTGAGAATGAGACATAGTTGATATACATTGTGAGAATGAGACATAGTTGATATACATTGTGAGAATGAGACATAGTTGATATACATTGTGAGAATGAGACATAGTTGATATACATGTGAGAACAACTATAAGACATAGTTGATATACATTGTGAGAATGAGACACAGTTGATATACATGTGAGAACAACTATAAGACATAGTTGATATACATTGTGAGAATGAGACACAGTTGATATACATGTGAGAACAACTATAAGACATAGTTGATATACATTGTGAGAATGAGACACAGTTGATATACATTGTGAGAATGAGACATAGTTGATACACATGTGAGAATGAGACATAGTTGATATACATTGTGAGAATGAGACACAGTTGATATACATTGTGAGAATGAGACATAGTTGATATACATGTGAGAATGAGACATAGTTGATATACATGTGAGAATGAGACATAGTTGATATACATGTGAGAATGAGACATAGTTGATATACACTGTGAGAATGAGACATAGTTGATATACATGTGAGAACAACTATAAGACATAGTTGATATACATTGTGAGAATGAGACATAGTTGATATACATTGTGAGAATGAGACATAGTTGATATACATGTGAGAATGAGACATAGTTGATATACATGTGAGAATGAGACATAGTTGATACACATGTGAGAATGAGACATAGTTGATATACATTGTGAGAATGAGACACAGTTAATATACATAGTGAGAATGAGACACAGTTGATATACATGTAATAATTAATTCTTGCAAGATCATGAAAGATCTTTATAACTACATGACTGTATTACGTTTTTACACTGCATAAACATTTCCTAATATTTGTATCAATAAAACCGTGCTTAGTGTTAATAAACGTTAATTATTATTGTTTTTGAATACTGTAAAAGTGGAAATTTTCATGAGGAGAACATTTACACTTACAATCATGTGAAGGATGTTTTTAGCATGAAAATTTCTCCAACACTTAATATTGTGAGAATGAGACATAGTTGATATACATGTGAGAATGAGACATAGTTGATATACACTGTGAGAATGAGACATAGTTGATATACATGTGAGAATGAGACATAGTTGATATACATGTGAGAATGAGACATAGTTGATATACATTGTGAGAATGAGACATAGTTGATATACATGTGAGAATGAGACACAGTAGATATACACATGTGAGAATGAGACATAGTTGATATACATTGTGAGAATGAGACATAGTTGATATACATGTGAGAATGAGACACAGTAGATATACACATGTGAGAATGAGACATAGTTGATATACATGTGAGAATGAGACATAGTTGATATACATGTGAGAACAACTATAAGACACAGTTGATATACATTGTGAGAATGAGACATAGTTGATATACATTGTGAGAATGAGACATAGTTGATATACATGTGAGAATGAGACACAGTGGATATACACATGTGAGAATGAGACATAGTTGATACACATGTGAGAATGAGACATAGTTGATATACATGTGAGAATGAGACATAGTTGATATACATTGTGAGAATGAGACATAGTTGATATACATGTGAGAATGAGACATAGTTGATATACATTGTGAGAATGAGACATAGTTGATATACATTGTGAGAATGAGACATAGTTGATACACATGTGAGAATGAGACATAGTTGATATACATGTGAGAATGAGACATAGTTGATATACATTGTGAGAATGAGACATAGTTGATATACATGTGAGAATGAGACACAGTAGATATACACATGTGAGAATGAGACATAGTTGATATACATGTGAGAATGAGACACAGTAGATATACACATGTGAGAATGAGACATAGTTGATATACACTGTGAGAATGAGACATAGTTGATATACATGTGAGAACAACTATAAGACACAGTTGATATACATTGTGAGAATGAGACATAGTTGATACACATGTGAGAATGAGACATAGTTGATATACATTGTGAGAATGAGACATAGTTGATACATATGTGAGAATGAGACATAGTTGATATACATGTGAGAATGAGACATAGTTGATATACATTGTGAGAATGAGACATAGTTGATATACATTGTGAGAATGAGACACAGTTGATATACATTGTGAGAATGAGACACAGTTGATATACATGTAATAATTAATTCTTGCCAGATCATGAAAGATCTTTATAACTACATGACTGTATTATGTTTTTACACTGCATAAACATTTCCTAATATTTGTATCAATAAAACCGTGCTTAGTGTTAATAAACGTTAATTATTATTGTTTTTGAATACTGTAAAAGTGGAAATTTTCATGAGGAGAACATTTACACTTACAATCATGTGAAGGATGTTTTTAGCATGAAAATTTCTCCAACACTTAATATTGGTTTATATATGAAAACATAACAAGTGTATTTATCCCGAAAATTGATGGATTTTGACCAGTATCAAACCACTCTGAGATCTCATTAATATAAAGCAATATATCAAATTTGGTTGAAGTCAGACAATAAATACTAAAGTTATCGTGAGCAAACCATGTTTTGATGATTTTAAAGTCCCGTAACTCTTGCAAATATTGACGGATTTTGACCATTATCAAACTCATTCGAGATCTCATTGATATAAAGCACTATACCAAATTTGGTTGAAATCAAAGGATAAATACATAAGTTATTGCACGTAAACCGTTTTTCGGACGCCCACAGCGATACTGACGCCGACATAGTGATACCTAAGTGTCGCCCTTGCGTTGCAACACATGTACAAAAACTATGCCTTTCACAAATTAAGTTTGTTGGTCCCATAGGGTCGTTATAACATTATTTTAGCAGTACATGAAGTTCTAAGTCATTTGTCTCTGGGCCCAGCAATTTATGTAGGATTTTTCATAGCGAGTCCAGGGCCCAGTTGTCTAAAAGGTGATAAGCTAATTAATCAAAAGTTAACAACTACTTTAAATACAAATTTTACAAAATTTTACAAGAACCTTAAGAGCTTCATTCTCTACTTACTTGATGAGTTTAATGAAGATATAATCTCAAATTTTGCAGTAAATGAGAAATGAAAATTTCACTAATCATGTGATTAAGCTAATCATGCTTTGAACAACCGGGCCCAGAACACAAAATTTCAAAAAGTGATGAGTCCCAGTACATGTACAAAGAAATAAAGAAGATTCCCAAAAAAAAAAGAATTTGGTGAGTCCCATGGAACAATGATGACTCCAGAACTCGTCTAGGCGAGTCCCATAAATCACTGTGGCCCACCCCCATTCTGATGTTGTATGTATAGACCCAGTTTCATAATAACTTATGGGTATTCCTTTTAACTTCAAATTTCCTGTGGAAAATTTGAAGTTAAAAGGAATACCCGTAAGTTATTATAGAACTATTTTTTATTTGTATTCATACTAAATCCAGCTTTCTGATTGGCAGATCCTTTTTCTTCATATACTATGAAGAATATATTCGAGAATCGCGCGAAAATCCGCTGTAATCATGACATCACAATAGAGGCGTCGACGTTGCGTATTGATTTAGGAAAAATAATCCATTGGAAATTCAATGGAATCGTACGTTTAAACGTACTTTATGTTTTCAAATAGGCTGAAAAATTAATTATCAGCATTGATGTAACTGTTTTTTAACTTCATAGGGTTATGAAATAAATTTTGTTTGCAAACTTTTCGCTACACGGATTCACACAGTTTGCAAACAAAATTTCTTTCATACCTCTATGAAATTAAAAAATAGTAACATCAATGCTTAAATAAACTTTATCTAATTTACAGCAATTGCGAAATAAGTGACACAACTTATACAAATCATGTTTGATGGCCCCGATGAAAGCTGATATTGTTTGCAGGTCCTAGGTTCAAACTATGGCCTATCTGGCTGCTACATCTTCACCTCTCAAGTTTCATTTAAATGTCATTCCAAGGTATTGTTGCATGTTAAGTATAAAAGTTAAAAGAACTTACTTGGAAAAAAAAAAGAAAACGAATTGTATTGTTTTCAATAATTATTTATTATATAACCTGGTCACTAAAAAGCAAATAATGGAAAATGTGTAAAAACACACTAAGTAACAATATAGATTTTAAGAAGAAATTCATAAACCACTAAATAATAATAACCAAACTTAACAACTTTTTCTAAATGCCACATCCCTGATAAAGATTGTTTTTTCTTATAAAGAATAAAGGGCCGGTGAGCTTATGTCATGGCGCGGCGTCCGTCGTCCGTCGTCCGTCGTCCGTCGTCCGTCCGTCCGTCCGTCCGTCCGTCCGTCGTCCGTCTGTCCGTCAACATTTCCTTTAAATCGCTACTAGTCCTAGAGTTCTGCATGGATTTTAACCAAATTTGGCCAGAAACATCCTTGGGGGGAGGGGAACAGAACTTGTATAAATTTTGGCTCTGACCCCCCGGGGACAGGAGGGGCGGGGCCTAATAGGGGAAATTGAGGTAAATCCTATAAATCGCTACTTGTCCTAGAGTTCTGCATGGATTGTAACCAAATTTGGCCAGAAACATCCTTGGGGGAAGGAGAACAGAACTTGTATAAATTTTGGCTCTGACCCCCCGGGGACAGGAGGGGCGGGGCCCAATAGGGGAAATTTAGGTAAATCCTATAAATTGCTTCTTGTTCTAGAGTTCTGCATGGATTGTAACCAAATTTGGCCAGAAACATCCTAGGGGGAAGGGGAACAGAACTTGTATAAATTTTTGCTCTGACGCCCTGGGGACAGGAGGGGCGGGGCCCAATAGGGGAAATAGAGGTAAATCCTATAAATCGCTACTTGTCCTAGAGTTCTGCATGGATTGAAACCAAATTTGGCCAGAAACATCCTTGGGGGAAGGAGAATAGAACTTGTATAAATTTTGGCTCTGACCCCCTGGGGGCAGGAGGGGCGGGGCCCAATAGGGAAATTTAGGTAAATCCTATAAATCGCTACTAGTCTTAGAATTCTGCTTGGAGTTTAACCAAATTTGGCCCAGAAACATCCTTGGGGTTAACAGAATTCCTATAATTTTTGGCTCTGACCCCCTTGAGCAGAAAGAGTGGGGCCCAATAGGGGAATTAGAGGTAAATATTCAAATTCCTTCAGAAAAGAAACAATGAACCTTACTAGGCATTACAAACCAGGTGAGCGATACAGGCCCTCTGGGCCTCTTGTTCTTATAAAGAATAACTTAGCAATGCTATCAAAAGTTTATACTTTTAATACTCTCCATATTTTTAAAAGGTTAAATTAAAAACGTTTGTAAACATAAATGCTCTTTTCTCCATGTCATATATCAATCAAAATGGGATGGGAACTTACATGACAGGACAGATGCATGTGGACATCACTATTGCATCCCCGCTTGCCCCACGTTTCAGACATTATACTCGGGCAGGCTATTTATAAAACATTTAATATTTCATGTGTTTAGAGAGACATCTTTACCTTGAGCAAACTTCCTTTACGGGCCTTCCCTTTGGTAACCATTACTTTTCACTCATTCGCCCCTGAAGACACATTTGAATTCTTCATTTTCAAAGGTTGGAACAGTCCATTATGAATTGTAAGGTGTGAATGAGTTAATAATCATAATGACTTAGCTCCATCAAAGTTGCAGCATTTTGAAAACAAATTAGGTTTTGGAAAAACAATTTACCTCACCAATATCAAACAAGATCCTTTTCAGAAAGAAACACAATAACTAGTAAAGGTTTAACAAACAAAACTAAAACCATGGGTAGAAAAAAGAGAATTAATACCAAAGTAACTTACAACTGTACAACTGACACAATTAAAAAAAAAATTCATAGGTAAAAGAAATTTAATACAGTATCTACAGTAGTAAACAAAAGTAGGATGAAAAATGATAACTTAATAAGGTGAAAACTAGTGTGAAATTCATATACTTCAGCTGGTTAAAAATAAAATCAACACCATTGGTGAAAACTTACGAAACTTTTGGTAATACATAATCAGGTTAAAAATAAAATCAACACCATATAAGTAAAAACTTAAAAAATACAAAAATCAACATGATAACTAAAACAGGAAACTAACACCATGGCTAACACAAAAGTGACAGGAAAGAAACAAAATTTAAAAATTATATAGAGATTCAACAAATAGTTATTTTTGCATGATATTACTTTTTCAATTTTTTCTTTCATACAGTGTACACTTAATTAAATTTTAAAGCAAATTTTAAAATTCATTTTCTGAAAAAGAAGTAATAAAAACAACTCACTTATAACAAATTAAAAGAAAATGTTGAAAAGACATTGAAAAAAGAAAAATACAAATGAACTTTGCCAATAACTTGTTTTTTTCATTCACCCCTGACGGCACATTTAGGCTCTTCTAAAGCAAAGACTAGACCAGACCATTATGAAAATTCGGGTGACTAAAAGATTCAGCTGTTTATTAATAGAAACTCATTTAACTCATTCATCCTTGAAATTGTATAATGGACTGCTCTAGTCTTTGATTTAGAAGCGTCTAAATGTGTCTTCAGGGGTGAAAGTGTTAAATAAAATTTATAATTTATAAAAGATTAGTAGTGTTAATATCACAGCCTTTTAAAAAGATATAAAAATATTGCACAGTGAAAAGACACTAAAAGTAACATTCAGTTTTAATTAATACATCATCATCTAATGTATTTTACACTTTATTAATGGCATTGCAAATAATGGCATATGACAAAAGTCTGCTTACACATTTTAATTACGGTAGTAAACCAATCATGCTATCAACAAGATAAACTGAGTTATCTGCACTTTAGGGCAGATATTGATTATAATGTAAGGGTCTCGAGTTTTCATGGGTGAAGAGTTTGGGAAAGAAGTGTAGCGGTATTGGACTGGGTCAATTATCTGTGACCAGTTAGCTCAATTGGTAGAGCATTGAGCTAATGTTTGGAGGTCCAAGGTTTGAGCCCCTGTCTAACCCGCTACATTTTCTCCTCTCCTGTTACAGTAATATTACCAGTAGTCTATCATAAAGTCCATTCCAAGATATTTCTGTCTGGATTGCCAGTTTTATATTCCAATGTAATTTCTTGCATATTTCACGAGCAATAAGAAATCACAAAATTAAATTGTCAATAAAATTGTTTTTAACACTGGTAAAGTATAACCAAAGAGATCTCGATCACGCAATTACTGTCAGTAAATTGTTGTGAAAAAATCCTTAGGCATAAAAATATGAGCTTTGCAAACCTAGTTTCACATAAACTGTGAGGTTATGAGGTTGAGTCGAATGTAGTGGAGCTTACTGGTTTTGCTCAGGGCATCTTGCAATGTACGTACATCAGTTATTTTCCTTGGTCAACGACAGTGAGAAATTAGTAACTACTCATACAAACACTCCATTATGAGCAAGAAACATTCACACATTTAGTAAATTATCTTTCCTCAAGTCATGTATGCTTAAAGTGAATAGTCGGGCAAAGAAAACCAGTCTAAATGCGTTCATTGGCCTTCCAAAAGTTCTCACATATTAATACGACGGTCAAGTTCTGCTTACGTTTCCCAATTCTGACCATTGAAATAAAGAAAAGTTGAAAGCATTGAAAGCGAGGCTGCGTGGAAATGTAACCACGGACATAGTCAGCCGGGAGGACGTTTAAGGAGTCCTATACTTTAAATTATTTTCTACTTACGCAGACAGACTTTGACGAGAAAGTTTATTTTTTTTCCATAAGAAATTTACTGGATACATCACACATTTTTACCGACTTTAATCCTTGCCCGACTGTTCACTTTAAGCATTTGCATATTACAGAGTCATCTGTCCTTGTGCATAGAAATTGATTTTAAGTCATGTACTTGTGAGCGTGTATGTTATGTCATATTTTTCGGAAAAAACTACGTGATTTGTACTCACAAAGTAATGATGTCATAATTGATACCTACCTGCAAGGGAAATAACTTTGTAATAGGCAAAGACGGAATAAACTCCAAGAAACTGTGAACAATTCACTCTACAGACATCAACAGTCATCCTAATTTCAGTCTATACCTGGCATAAGCAATTGAAAGCAGAATTTCCTTCTAACCTTAAAAAGTCTTTTAAGCCATTCTCTGCACAGGGACCTGACACAAATTTCTAACCAACAGTATATTATAGATATATATATACTTTTGGTTAAAAATTCATGCCAGGTCCCTGTAATTCTCAGTAACCCTTGCGATATATACACTAATGCTAATTTCAATGTTAAAGTATAAATCACCTAGGTTACCAAAGACACTTTTAACCTTGCATATACAAAACACACTTCTTGCAAATATGTCCAATGACAATTAAACCAATTGCTCAGTAGAATTTTAGCAACTGTTTGAGTTCTGAATGATTGGATACTGTTTTGTTTTTCATACAATTTCTGAAGACCGATGGACAACTCAAATATAGGGCTGTCATTCTTCCAAAACTCTCAAAAGTCTAAATACAGTATTCGAGCCAATAAGCGCCCATGTCCCTATAAGCGCCCCTCCCCTTTTTGAGGCCTCCAATTCAATTGCCTGGGCATAAGATTAAAACTATCAAAACTGTATAGGTTTGCAATAATTTTGTCTTTTTAAACACCTTTTCATTTTTTTTTTCAAAAAACGCCCTGAGTGCTTATTGGGTGTATATCATTATTTCTTTCAAATGTCAAAGAGCCCTGGGATTCTAAGTTTAAATACCATTTGCGAACTGTGTGAAACTGGATGCAATGGCAATGTTATTAGCATATCACACTGTTGTAAAGCATTAGTTAATCCATGGGGTTGAGGCATTTCATAACTTCAACTCCTTCTCCAGAGGAGGGAAGGGCGCTTATATAGGGGGGGGGTGATAATTACAGTGAATATGGTATGTATTATTATTTCTCACAACAATTTTTCTGTCGAAGAGCCCTGGAAAGCCTGAGTATGTCAGGAAAAGTCATCTTGAGTTCAGTTTGAAGTATGTAGTTTGAAGTTCACACCTTTATATATGTATAGAGAAAATCTGGTGAAGTTTCCAACATCCTTCTCATCTCCCACAACATAGTGCCATCTAGTTGTAATAATCTGTACAGTGAAACAAAAAATGGCAATCTTTACCTCTGAAGCCAAAATTCTATTACTAAATACACTATAGATTACGCCTACACTCATCTTCAATAATCCAGGGGACACAATCACTGATGTTATATCCACCCCTAGATCATCCTTGATACTCTAGGGGTTACGATCACTGGCGTTATATCCACCCTTGGACTATCTCATAGCAAAACTGAAGGCAGTTCAGGAGCAAAAAAGTGACCAATCACAGGCCTGCAGAGAATTCCTTTGAAGATTACAGAGAGAGTGACAGCCGACTTTAAAGCAACACAGTCAACCACAGAGTACTTATATAATTCCTTTGAGATGTATATCAAAGGATGAAATTATTCGTGTCTTCCTGTGTCTTCAGTTTTACTATGAGATAGTCCAAGGGTGGATATAACGTCAGTGATAGTAACCCCTTGGGTTTCGAGGATGCATTAAAACATGTTTATAATGAAGTGTTTTCAGCAAATTGTTTTTTTAAAACATAGTATTTGTTATTCCTCTTCAAGTACCACTTAGATGTTTTACATGTACAGCAAACTGTGTTTACACTAAAGTGCTGTAAACATTTTTATGTAATATGTTAGCAATAGTTTTATTTTAGTGGTGGTTTTATTTTAGAACGTTTCGTGCTGTCTTTGAAGCGCTAGTTCATGTATATACATGCAACGCTAAATTTTATAAAGGGTATTTCTAGTATTAAACCATCGCATTGTGCTAATTTATAACCGAACAAATAAATTATAACTTACAATTTTCGGGTCAGTGGCCTAACAAGAGGCCCATGGGCCTTAACGGTCTTCTGACTATTGGCACAATACAAAATAGTCATTTTAAGATTTTAGCCATTTCGACCCCTGTGACCTTGGATGAAAGTCAAGGTCATTCATTTGAACAAACTTGGTAGCTCTTCATCCCAGCATGTCACAGGCCAAATATCAGGTCTCTAGGCCTCCTAGATATTCTCAAGAGGTCATTTAAGGATTTTAACCTATTTGACTCCTGTGACCTTGAATGAAGGTCAAGGACATTCATTTGAACAAACTTGATAGCCATTCATCCCAGCATGCTACATGCCCAATATCAGTACCTTGGGCTTTCTGGTTATTGAGAATAAGTTGTTTAAATATTCTAGCCTTTTTGACCCCTGTGACCTTGAATGAAAATCAAGGTCATTCATTTGAACAAACTTGACAGCCCTATCATACCTTGGGCTGGTTATTGTCAGGTGACCTTGAATGCATTCAATGAACAAATCAGGTCAGCTAGGGCCTCTAAGCCTCTTAGTTATTCACAAGAAGTTGTTTAAAGGATTTTAGCCTATTTGACCCCTGAGACTTTAAATGAAGGTCAAGGTCATTCATTTGAAAAAAACTTGGTAGCCCTTCATCCCAGCATGCTTACAGGCCCAATATCAGTACCCTGGGCCATCTGGTTCTTGAGAAGAAGTCGTTTAAAGATTCTAGGTTTTTTTACCCCTGTGACATTGAATGAAGATCAAGGTCATTCATTTGAACAAACTTTCTTGGTAGCCCTGTTTTCATCACAGCATATTGCAGGCTTTATACAATTTGAACCTTAAGCCATTTCCCGCTCTTGCCCAAACAAGAAGTCGCTGAGATAATGATTTTAGCCTCTTTGACCCCTGTGACCTTGAATGAAGGATCAAGGTCATTCATTTGAACAAACTTGATAGCTCATTCATCCCAGCATTCATGCCCAATATCAGGTCTCTGCCCTTATTTATTCACAAGAAGTTTAAAGATTTTAGCCTATTGACCCCTGAGACTTTAAATGAGGTCAAGGTCATTATTTGAAAAAAACTTGGTAGCCCTTCATCCCACATGCTACAGGCCCAATTACCCTGGGCCTTTTGACCCCTGTGACCTTGAATGAAGATCAAGGTCATTCATTTGAACAAACTTGATAGCTTCTTCATCCCAGCAAAATTGTCAGGGGCCCAATATCAGGTCATTTGAAACAAACTAGGCCTCTTAGTTATTCACAAGAAGTTGTTTAAAGGATTTTAGCTTATTTGACCCCTGTGACTTTAAATGAAGGTCAAGGTCATTCATTTGAACAAACTTGGTACCCTTCATCCCAACATGCTACAGGCCAAATATCAGTACCCTGGGCCTTCTGGGTCTTGAGAAGAAGTCATTTTAATATTTTAGCCTTTTTGACCCCTGTGACATTGAATGAAGATCAAGGTCATTCATTTGAACAAACTTGCAATGGAAGCCCTTTATCCCAGCAAGCTACAGGCCAAATATCGATTATTGAGAAGAAGTTGTTTGAATGAAAAGTTTAAGCACGGCGCACGACGATGGACAGTGCATGATGACAATAGGTCATCCTGACCCTTCGGGGCAGATGACCTTAAAATTGTGTTTATATTTCTAGTATAATTTCTTATGAAATAGATTAATAAAAATTTTACTGTAAGACATGATCCCTGTTAAGATGTTTGTCAAATTATCTTAAAAATGGAGTGAAGATAAGGATCTGTATTATAACTCATTCACCCCTGAAATTCTAAAATGGACTGTTCCAGCCATTGAACTGGAAGAACTTAAATACATCTTCAGGGGTGTATGGGTTAATCAAACACAAGACGGCATGGATAAAGGTCATACATACTCTGATGGAACTGCTGATAAACATAGACGTTTTGTCCAGTCCGCTACATCCTGTGTGGTCCAGTTAGTACATAATGATGGCTGGACAGCGGTCAGTTTGGCTACATAGCCAGGTGATGTAATCTCACCTGAAATAAACATAATTTTCGTTAACTCAGAAGGACATTCAAATATCACAGAATTGAAACTGGTATCCAGATTTTACAATAAAATGCCATTGAAATATGATGATTTATAAGGAGGGGGGTGGGGGTGGGGGGGAGGGAATTGTAACCCTATGTCTTAACAAGAATTCTGAACTTTCATGATTAGTAGTAAACAAAAGTGGTTCTACCACAACAGTTAAATCAAATTTAAATTAGGTCACCTATATATGTACTCCAACAATGTTAGAGGAATAGCAGGATGAGACAGTTTTGAAACATTACATTGCGTCTAAATAAAGTCCGATAAACAAGAGGCCCAGAGGGTCTGTATCGCTCACCTAGTTATTATAATGCCAATGATGTTCTGAATACAGGATATTGTTTATTTTCTGAAGGAATTTATAGATTTTTCTCTAATTTTACTTTTGGGCCCCATTCTTTCTGCTCCAGGGTGTCAGAGCCAAAATTTATACAAACTCTCTTCCCATTCCCCCAAGGATGTTTTTGGCCAAATTTGGTTATATTCCATGCAGAACTCTATGACGAGTAGCGATTTAAAGGATTTACCTCTATTTCTCCTACTGAGCCCCGCCCATCCTGCCCCTGGAGGGTCAGAGTCCAAATAAATACAAACTTATTCCCCTTCCCTCATGAATGTTTCTGGCCAAATTTGGTTACATTTCATGCAGAACTCTATGACAAGGAACAATTTAAAGGATTTGTGATTTGTCTCTTTTTCCCCTATTGGGCCACTCCTGCCCCCGGGGAGCAGAGCCAAAATGTATACAAAATCTGTTCCCCTTTATCAAAGGATGTTTCTGGCCAAATTTGAATATAATTCCATGCAGAACTCCATGACAAGTAGCGATTTAAAGGATTTACCTCTATTTCCCCTATTGGGCCCCACCGCCCCCTGGGGGGTTAGAGCCAAAATGAATACAAAATCTGTTCCCCTTCCATCAAGGATGTTTATGGCCAAATTTGGTTACATTCCATGCAGAACTGTATGACAAGTAGCGATTTAAAGGAAATGTTAATGGAGGGACGACAGACGGACGGACGGACGGACGGACGGCTTATGGACGACGGACGCCGTGCCATGACATAAGCTCACCAGCCCTTCGGGCCAGGTGAGCTAAAAACCTCTGACCAAGGCCAGTCGACTCTCATGTTATGGAAATACTATATATATTGCTGAGGGAAAACTTCTTCTTGTACAAATAATTTACTGGAAGGAACAAAGGTGACCTAATTTTGATAAGGTTGCCACGTACTAGCCCTCCACCTCTAGATATAATACATATAGTCTACACATGTATACCAGAATGTTGCAAAGTACTGACCATTGCTTGAGGTTTTTTCTGGCTATCCTCCATTTAATTCTTCTACATCTGGCACATATCCTAAATAAACCTAGCAGTTAATAAAATAAACGAAACTAAAGGGAAAACAACCCCATAATTATCTATGCCTCCTTAAAAACTACTTTTATACTTAATATTGATAGTGAAATAAGTAATATAATTTTTATTTATCTCTATCTATTGATGTCTTTTGATGGCCCTGATGTAAGCGTACGAGAGGTCTTGGAGTGGAAAGAAACTGATAACATGCATGGAAAACCACCCATCCCCGTGAACGGGCAAGTAACATCTGACCTTTTCACATCCGTACAGAGAATCAAGCCCAGGTAGGTGAAAGGTGAGTGATTTAACTACACCACTCGATCAACTTTATGCCTTCTTACCATCAGTATTCTGGGTCTGAGTTGACAAGCGACCACGATCACCAATCTCCTTCATCAGATTCGGGATCTGCTGATCAAACAGTTGTTCCGTACTAATGTCAAAGTATAGCTTTGTACCAATGAGCATGCCCAGCCAGCCATCAGCCACATATCTTTCTTGTACACACAGAGGGATAAAACTCTTTCTCAGCTTGTAAGTATACTCTGCCTCTGAAAACCAAAAAGTTTGTTTCAAAAATATTTGTTGGGAGGAGTGTTTTATCTCACTTACCCCTGCAATTTCATAATGTACTGGTCTGATCTTTGATTAAGACAGTTCTAAATGTATCTTTAGGGGTAAATGATTAATAAAACATTGAAAATACATGTACATGTAAGTTAATGAGGGTAAGGCATATTTTCTGCTATCTCTCTCTCTATATAGACATTTTTTTTTAAATCAGCAAGTAGTGTGTTCTCTTGATAAATGTTTCCTACCACTCCAAAATGATTCTTGAACAATCCAAAAAATTCAAGGACCACTGAAACAACATCACATCATAAGGAGTTTTTTAACCTACAGGTAACTTTTAAAAGCTACTATAAACTAACTTTCTTTCGTGGCTACAAAATTTGCAATCTCCATTTCAATACAAGTTTGCAAAAAACATTTAAACAAAAATGGAAATTCAATACTATCAATAGAAGTGATGTTTACATTAATCAGCAGAGAAAACATTTGCAAAATTACTTAAATCACAAAATTCGCGAAAATAAATTACATGCAAAAGAAAATTAATTCACTATTGGGTTTAGAGGACCAGGTTCTGTAACCGGGAAGCTCAAACTGTAGAGCACCTTACTAGGGTTTGGAGGACCAGATTTGAACCCGGTCTAGCCGCTACATCTTCTCTGGAATGGGGTCAAAAAACGGTGACCAGAAAGCTCAATTTGTAGCGCAGCTTTATTTGTTACGATTGTTTGGAGGCCTGGGTTTGAATCCCCGTTTGGTCGCATCTTCTCTCATCTCCGTTTATGCATGCTATAATTCAGATCACAACTTACCTGATCTACAACTTGGGCTGTCCTTGTATTTCTGCGACATACACACCAACACGACAGCAGATCTTTCCACTGCCAAGGCCATCGCTTCAAGGGTTGATCCAGCTACAAAGTTAACGATAAAATGGTATAGGAAGGAGGAGGTTTATTTTACAAATTGTGAATGAATTTTTTATCAAGAAAAGCAAGAGGTATTAAAATCATTTGATATTTTATTAACTTTATTTCGTGGTTAAAAGATTTTAAATTGTTCTGTGGATTAAAATATTTGGGGTTAGCCAATGGGGCAACAGTGGCAACAAAATTTGTTGTTTTTTTCTTAATCAATATAGCAACCACGAACATTACGAACGTTTCCACATGACAAACATTTTATGTTATATGGTAATGGTGTGTAAAGTTAAGGAGGTGGAGAAAATGCAGAGATCCCCAAAGAAAAACCGCCGGCTTGCATTGCAATAATTACCTTACAACTACCACATGTAAGTTTTTACTTCGCGACCCAGAGGTGAAGTTGTGAGGTAATATATCGGAACATCTTAACCACTCATATGTCAGCCCATTACCATTATAAGGATTAGGATAAAAATGTAATGTTAAATTACACCATTACAGGACCCTAAAACGCATGAACAAGACAAAAAGCTTCTTCTTAAGTCCCCATGGATCCCAAGTTTCATTCACCCCTGAGAGCACATTTAGGCTCTTCTAAGTTAAAGACTAGATCAGTCCATTATGTAATTTCAGGGATGAATGAGTGAAGAGTCTTTGATATACATACTCATGTGTTCCACGTCCATCCACACTTTGTACCCAGCATGCTTCAGTACATCCTTCAGACGAAGCACCAGTGGCTGACTGTTCCATTGGTAGCTGATCATCACATGGGGGCACTGTACCACCAGGCTGGCTAATACAGGAACAAACAGGAATATGGGGAACAAGACATGAAAATTTGCATGATTAATGAAGAACAAGAAAAAATTAACGGACAATGAAATGGGAGAAATGGAGAGCAAAACAGTCAATGCAGTTTGTTACCCACCCCTTCAGGCAGGAATCTGACAACTTATTTAAATACATGTGTACACTAACATTTTATACCTCAACTACTTTTCGCAGGTATATGTAACTTCTCTTTTTCAATTTGGAAATGTTAAAATTCATGTTTATTACCGTATTTGACCCAATAAGCGCCCAGTGCGTTTAAAAAATTGAAAAAAAATGAAAAGGTGCTAATAAGACGCTATTGCTGCAAATCTATACTGTTTTGTGTAGTTTTGGTTTTTATTTATGCTTGGGCAATTGAAATTGAGGCATCAAAAAGGGGAAGGGGCGCTTATTGGGACATGGGCGCTTATAGGGTCGAATACGGTAAACATTTTTATAATGAACACACTAACAATGAATTCATGGATATAATGAAGAACTCTTCATTCCAAATCAAGCATGTTATGTGCATATGAACTATACTTATAAAAATGCAATTTTAATGATCCATGATGTTTTACTGTATGTATATATATAATGTTTGGACAGGCAATAGATCTGATAATTGCTCTCATACCTAGATCTGGCCTCAGCTGTAGTTCTGGCACTTCACGCAATTCCCATAATGCACCTCTGGCCGCATGTCGAATTACCTCATCTTTGGATCCCTGTAGCGATATCAGTGCTACAATGTAAGAAGAACAGAAACAGATTAAAAGGATTCTGGTTCATTTCATACAATTAAGTTAGGTGATACAGATGTAAACGGCGAAAAAAAAACCACTGGAAAATATTTTTATCTTTGCATTTAAATGGTGGTGTTGACATTTGTCTCAATGATGCATGTTGTGACATGTGTAGCTTGAACTGACGAGGTTGACCATCACTCAGTGAAGGGACTGACCAGGTACGTAGCTATCAGTAGAGCATCTGACCAGTGTTCCAAGGTCCCGGACTCAAATCCCGGTCTGGCCACTACATTTTCTCCTCTCCTGTTACAAACTATCTTCGAGTTTCTATTTTATAAACCATATTTTCCATAATGTAAATATTTTAATCTTTCTGTGCTCATGGTATATTAATCTGTTACAGTAAACATGTATATGCAGGGATGAAAATGTTCATCAATTGGCTGATTTCAGCCTTTTTTACTTTCAAAAAATAGGTCCCTGGTACCAGTAATTCCATATAATTTCCGCCCAAAAATTAAATTTCAGCCTTTTTCCAAATTTTCCATTTTCATCTCTGTATATGTTTTTATCCTTTCAGACACATTCTTATGTCATGATTCTTTTGTAATAGTCTAGCAATTTCATGTAATATGGGGTACAATGCTGATATTAGAAGCATTTTGTAAAACATTGTTAAATCCACGAGATGGGGGCATTTATACAACTTCAATTCTTCTCAAGAAAAGGGGAGGGGCGCTTTTAGGGAGAGGGGCCCTAATTACAGCGAATACGGTAAATATATACTCACCTTCTATGCACTGTGGGTGTGAGCGGATACCGGGGCAGTTCTTTTTATGAAATGCTAATCTCCAAATTCCGCTGACAGCTTGAAACACTTCATCCGTATTGTTATACTCCAAAATGAGGCTAACATATATATGCAAGACTCCAAATTTGAATATTGACACCTTATTTTTGTCATTTATTGCTAAATTATTGAGACCATGTAGAGTCTCTTCAACGTTCATCCCAAATTTTGATGAAAAGTGTGTTTTGGATTGAAACGCATCATTCAAGACTTCTACAATGAATTTCAGTATGTTGTCATCGACACTCAAAACCACGATTTCAGATTCATCTACGATATATGACATCACAAACAGAGATTTAGCTTGAACCATAGGAGTTCTGCTCAGAGATAGGATCTTAAGACTGGTCATTACTCCTGTTTCTCTCAAAGTCTCTCGTACGTTTGTATCACACAAATGTCTACTGACATTATGGAGGATACCCAAAATGGCTTTGACAAGATACCTCGTGACATTGTTTTTCTCAAGGTCACAAGGCTCTGAAAGTCTTTTAAGAAGATCCGCCATCATTTTGAGAGCACAATGGGAACATACAAGTTGTTCACAAAGAGTTATGCTTCCATCACTAAGAATCCATATCACAGTTAATAGTTTCTTCTGTTGTAACCATGGCCACCCTGGCACCATTTTGGAAATGTCAGTGTCGACAAGATGCTTGAAAAGTCTTTCACAAACTACCACAAATTCAGCATGAACAATCTCATCCATGACTTGGATTTTCTTCAAAGGATTGTCAGCACACTGTTTTAATTCACAAAGGAGAAGATCAATGTATTTTAAAAGCTTTCTGTCATTCATATCTATATCTCTATCTTTCAAACATTTCACTGATTCAACCGTTTCATTCACCAGTATGGAGCTACTGAATGATTCTATCAAACTTGACGTTTGTGAGGAAGTTGTAGATTCATCAGAGGAGACAAAAGCTGACACATTGTTGGACATTTCACAAGAAGTAATAGTCGATAGACTACTTGTATTGCAGGTCTGGCCAGATTGTTCCAAATCACCTAAACCGGAGTCACTCACTTGATCCTCTGCCAGTAAGGAAATTGATGAATCTGACATACCCTCTTCTTCTCCTCTCTCTGATCTTGACCTTTGACCTGAAGATGAACTACGATTCTGCAACTGTGACCTTTGACTTATGTCCCCTGAACTTTGACCTTCTTGAAGTGACCCAGAATCACTAACTTGATCCTCTGCAAGTAAGGAAATTGATGAATCTGACATGCCCTCTTCTTGTTGTTTTTCTGATCCTGACCTTTGACCTGAAGATGAATTAAGATTCTGTGACCTTTGACTTGTGCTCCCTGAGCTTTGACATTCTTGATGAAGTGACCCTGATTCATCTGGGCTTTGGCCTGTATGCATGCTAAGGTGTTCTGAATTCAAACTTTCACATGACTTTGATTCATCAGGCTTTTGATCAGTATCTAAATTTTTCTCAGGAATATTTGAACTTTGACTTCTGTGTGACATTTCTTCTGTTGAACTTTGACAGGTACTTGACTCTTGACCCATAAGAGTAATATTCCCATTACTTGTAATCATAGGCTGGCAAAAACTTCATCTGTAATATATAAAGGGTAAGGATAAAATAATTAGCTATTTGTTTTTTGTTTTGTTTGCTATGATAATTTCATCTTCTTATATGCACTTGTACTCCTAAATGCTGGATAAACAAAACTCTTTGACTTCAGTAGCAATTTAAAGAAATTATATTATACCTCTATTTTCTAGTATTGGGTCCCACCTCTACTACCCCAGGGGGGTTAATTAAGCCATGATTTATACAAACCCTGTTTCCTTTCCCCAATGGAGTCAAGAATATATATATGATCGAAAGAGGCCCAGAGGACCTGTATCACTCATAGTAAAAATCTCTCAATGTAATGAAATGTACAAGCAAATCTCTCTATTACAAAACCCCCTACCTGCTGTGCTGTGTATGTAAACATGTTTTCCTCCTAGAATCAAATTGTCTTTATAACAGAATACCTTAACTGGAATAACAATAATCTACCTGCTGAACTGATAACTATGAAAAACATGTGCTTGCATGGGTGATGATTATCTAAGTTGTTTTGGTGTAGATACAGGATTGTTTGAACTTCTACAAAGAGGTGGTTGTGAAGGCCTAACACACATAAAGCTGTTGCAATATAGTGGCATGAATATTTGCTTGTTTATATTTCTAATTGTTTGTTGGCCTTTGGGTTGTTTGTTTTTAAATGTTTCTGTAACTATACAGTATGTTTTATAAGTTATTCAAATAAAAAAAAATTACCTTCATATGTAAAGATAATTTTAATTTTAAATAATTGGTCAACAGTAATAGTGAAAGCAGAGACAAGTACAATAAATCCAGATTTTAATTAATAAACAATTAATAAAATCTTTATTTTAATTTGAAAACTATTTTAAGAATTTTTTAGTATAAAATTTTGATCAAATAAAAATTAAGATAATTAAAAAATAATTGTATAAGAATAAATATATTATGTGTTTTGGCTTTTCATATGCTTTAAAATAGTGTTGAAAATGACACTATAAATATATATATATATTGTTACCAACATGACCTTTACATAATTTTAACCTTTTGCAGCATAATAAAAATATTTTCAAGATGGGTGATCGTCTCATATTTCCTCACCTGAGAGGTTGGCAATACTTGTTAGTATGTTAATTCATATTCATTGTTATATACAGTACACAATATTTAGGTTTTAATTATCTTCCTAAGGGACAGGAGGGGGTGTGTCGGAGCCAAGATTCATACCCTTTCCCCCCAAGGATTTACATGTGTAAAAGGAGTGGGTCGGTGTGGTTTGTACATAGTGTAAAATACAGTCTCTGTCACTTAGCTAACGGAGCATGCTTCTTTGGCTCAGTCGGTAGAGTCGTAGATTTCCATGCCGGAGACCCGGGTACGATTTCTGGTCAGTGGGCACTCGACAGGAATGTACTGTACTTTTTCCCTGTTCTTCTACACATGTACGTCTGGCCAAATTTGCCAGAACCATTTTGAGTTTGAGCCAATTGTGCTTAAATTTATATATATTACTTGAAATGAATCTGAATTTACTGTAGGATCCAATATTGGGAGAAATATTAGCAAACCCTTCAAAAATCTACTTAGTGGTATATAGTTCTGCATAATCCAGATTATATTTTACGGACTTGAGCAAGACTACATATACAAAGTATGGATGTTCCTGTTCTGTCATATCATCAGCTGTAGATATTTTGGGATGTAGAATATATGATACATGTAACACATGTAAATAACTAGGGCCTGTCTGTACTAAACGTGACAGTGTATTTGTACTATATGTAGATTGTACGTACTAATGTATTTTGTTCATGCTTACACTGTATATAAATTTTGCATTTGTAGCCCTTTTTTAATTGTTGTTCTTATCATTGATTACTGTTTTCTCACAAACCTCGGTACATGTATCTTTGACCATAGTGTGTCGTACGCTGTCCTGTGGATAAGAATGCATTACATGGTACAAATAGGCGTCGTCTTATCGATGTTGCAGCTGCTGAACCGCTGAAGAGCTACTTCCGGTTCGATGCGGACATATATATAATGCGTGAGTTCGAGGATCCAAACTACCACATATATATATATATATATATTTTTTTTTTTACCACATCTAACAGTGACACTTTTTAGATAGTATCCTTTATTATATAAATCTCTGTTAAGATGAAAAACTGTGTTAAGTAATTTGTTGTTCTAGTAATTTCTATTGATTTTTTAGGGATGATTAGGCCATATTGATTTTTTAGACCTGACATGACTGTTTCGTCTAACTACACTTGTACATGTAATAATTGATATACCAGAACATCACATATGTGGTACTTTCTATCCGCGTTCCAATGTCAGTGTGTTTTGTCGATGTCCGCAACTCTTAGGATTCGCGATTAACATACATGTACATGTATATAGAAAAGATGAAACTACAATTAACTAACTTTCAAAATGTGTTCATGTTGAATTCTTATTATTATTAGACGCGATTAAAACCTCAGGGACCTGTCACGAATTTCTAATCAACAGTATTTATATATGCGTATGTTATGATACTGATCTATATATATACTTGTATAAATAAATATATATACTTTTGGTTAGAAATTCGTGCCAAGATCCCTGTGATTAAAACTGTTACGAAAATCCCTCACCATTCACGCGGTGATATTTATAACTTCGTAATATATCAATACAATGTTGTAAGCTAAGTTTACAAATGTAATTTGATTTTGCGAAAATAAAAATATTTTCGTGTGTTGTATTTCTTTTACCTGAAGGTTGTTTTTACAAAGAATGTCTGCTGGTGTGTATTTTCTTATGAAACTGGTACCAACCAAATAGATAAAAATGGTCAATATTTTTCACACTTATTACACTGGTAAGTACTAGCATGCAAATATGCAATTTTCAAAAAGAATTGTAGTGGGATTTCATTAGTTAATGCAAAGATATCTTACCAGCATTCTAAAAGAACATCAATCATTTAATAATTTATTTTGATTTAAAGATAATAGGATTACCATGCTATAAGCCATCATGTTTATTCATTTGCCGTTTGTATGAGCAATAGACTCTAGCGGTAGAACATATTTTCGATGACCACTTGTCACAAGTTTCATTTACATCTTCATTTCATTTTCATTTAGGCTTTATTTATTTATTTATTTATTTATTTATATCCCTAATATGTATATATCCCTAATACATATATATATCAGCAAAAAATCTATATATAGCTAATAATACAGACAGGTTAGGCGGCCTTGTAAAACACCACACCCGCAAAATTGTAATATATGTTGACGGATTTGGTTTGATTTATGTCTGTGTATATACAATGTAAGCTGCAGTGTCTTCTTCGTTTCTTCGTTTTAAGATTGTTTAATAAATACTATCTTATTCGGTCATATTTTTTCACGGCTTTCTTAAATCAAGGACGTATATACAATGTATTTCTCACTTATAAATCCTTGCTTAAATCCAGTATTTGAAATCTTATTCATTGAGTGGTGGTGCACCTCCTGATAACCTGCACTCCAGGTTGGGTGGCTCGCTTGGTTTCACAAAAGGCCTTAGGCCATGTACATGTAAAATATGAAATTTCTATATTTTTATCATTACACGTCCACTATATATAATACCAACAGGCTAACAGTGTTCAAAAGAATGTCATTCTTATTTCAAAATGAAATAATTAATGTACGGATGAGGTAACGAAGTAGAACATAAACGTCGACATTGCCAATGTAAAACGAGCTAAAGTTCCGCCCGGAATATCTACTAGGGGGCATAATTCCCCCCTTCGCCGTAAGGACAATACTTCCGTTTATGTACATGTACTCGTACATGTATATATACATAATACTATTACGAATATTTTAACAGGAAGGTGAACACAACCAAACGAAAGGTATTTACATTAATTAATGTTTAGTATTTGCTTTGAATGATTTAAGATTGTTTTCTCAACAAAGTTACAATATAAATCTAGCATTGATCGTAAGGTAAGAAAAATACCTTTGGTAAGACAAATAGAAACCGAAAGTAGAAAAAGGAACATGGGGATTTGGGCAACTTATTCACTAACGGTTTTTATATTCATCGATTTGATATTTAGAGCGTAACAGGTCCAACAACCCAAATCTGATTTGTTTACATGGCCTTGTGTATAGAACAAATGTCCTGTCTTTCACTCCGTTCACAGAGTACTGTTCTTATATTCACCATTGGAATCATCCTCGATACTCCAGGGGTTCCGATCACTTACGATCTCTACACCCCTGGACTATCTTACAGTAATACTGGAGGCAACAGAACAGAACAGGTAATTTAGTCATTTGATGTACATCAAAAGAGACGTATAACGGTACACTGTGGTTGACTGTGTAGCTTTGATGTTAGGCGTCGCTCTCTCTGTAGTCTTCAAAGTAAATCTTTGCTGGCCTGTGATTGGTCAAATGCTTTCCGCTGAGCTGCCTTCAATTTCACTATGAGATACATGTAGTCCAGGGGTGTAGGGATCGTAAGTGATCGGAACCCCTGGAGTATTGAGGATGCATTGGAATATGTCATTATTATATTCACCATTGGAATATGTCATAGCAAAATAAGGTACTGTATAACGACAGTGAAAGTAACCCCTGAACTTTCAAGGATGCATCTCTAAAGGTATCCCGGTCTTCAACATAATCTCAAAATATCTGGGCGTAACAATCCAACACGACTTAAAATGGGACTCCCACATCAGCAACATCACCTGCACAGTCAATAAAAGCCTTAGTTTTATTATACGAAATCTAAATATTAACTCAAAAAAGATCAAAGAACAAGCATACAAATCTTTAGTACTTCCCACACTTGAATATGCCTGTACAGTGTGGGACCCATACCAGAAGGGAGACATTAATAAGCTAGAAATGGTCCAACGCAGAGCTGCTGATATGTCACTTAACAGATTCCATAACACCTCAAGCGTTAGTGACATGCTTGAACACCTAGAGTGGCCTAGCTTATCGGTTAGAAGAAAAAAAAACGCACGGCTAAATATGCTTTTCAAAATCACTAACGACATAGTAGCTATTAAAAAGACCAATACTTGACCTCACAGTTACGCCCTACCAAACACTCCTATACACTTGCATACCTAATACATTACTGTAGAACTGATTCTCGCAAACAAGACTGGAACTATCTTCCGCCAGATCTTGTAATCTCAAAGTCGCTTGACTCCTTCAAAACTCATCTTTCATCAGTAATTTAATTATTTTCTTCTCTTCCCCTGTTCATAGCCACACCTTCAACAATATCGACATGATCTTCAATATGATGAAGTAGCTAGGTCGATTATTAGGCAGATGTAGATGTAGAATCCACATTACATGTTCCTGTTGCGATCCATGTCCCGATATATGTGAGGCAGTTTCCATGTACTGAAAATAGGTCGGTGTATTTTCTCCGATTACTACGGCGTTCATCTACCTTCTAACCCTGGCACGACCCTGGACATTAAGCCAAACAAATCATACCGAAAACCTCGGCCTAATCATGATTGATAATCGATATTTTTCTAAGTCAAATCTTAATTATCCTCGATGCTCCTTGAGCTACTTGCCCTGATATTTAAATAACGACAGTATAGTACCATGAAGTATCGAGGATGAATATTTATTTTTAACTCGTTATTATTAAACATTTGTTTCTAGTGTGATTTTTTTTAAATATGACGTAAAAAGTATACTGTCATGTAAAATAAAAATTGTAAATGACGACATCAGCAGCTGGTCAGAAACTTTCACATATGATACTTATATCAATACTTAATAAGGACAATCTATTTAGAATTATCTTCATAAATTTTAGTTTTCTATGTATTTAAATTTGCGACTACTAGTACAAGGGCGATATAACACCATCTAGACCGGAATAGTTGTTCTTTATTTTATAAATATGTCGTTTCTTCAACAAACGTCAAAAACAATTTCTAACGTGCATATTAATTATAAGAAAAGCGTTGGTCAATCAACGGCTCCTTGAAGAATGCAGGGTTTGTGCAATGAAGTTCGCAAAGGATTTACATAGATTTCTTAGGGGTTTGGACTTCCTACAAACGAAATTAGAAAATTTTCAAAATTACAACATTTTATTAGGAAAAGTGTCACAGTGTAAAAACACTTTTGTTTTATTTTAAGTAAATATATACAAAATGAATTTTTATTTTAAGTAAATATATACAAAATGAATTTTAACCTTATTAATAAGGTTAAAATTCATTTTGTATATATTTACTTAAAATTAAAACAAGAGTGTCATTCCGAAATTGTACTTTTGAATTCACTGACAATGTTTATCAACTTCCCTCCACCAACAAAGCTGGCAAGTCCTTACATGACCCTGACTGTTAAACTTATAAAAACCAAAACCGTAAAAAAAAATCACCGACCAGCGTTCAGTACTTGGCAACTGTTCAGTGCTCCACAGGGATCTGAGAATTAGTTACGGATTATATAATCATGGCCCCACCAGAGTACCCTAAGACCATTTTTAGACGTTTTAGAGCTCTTGATAAAAAACGATAAAAATCATATACGAGATAAGACCATGTAGAGTATGCTTTTTATCGGTTTTTTATCTAGAGCTCTATAACGCCTAAAATGGTCTTAGGACACTCTGGTGCGTCCATGATTATATAATCTATAAGTAATTCTCAGATCCCTGTGAACTGCTCCACATGAGAAGTAGAGGGCTTATGGGTAATAAATCATTTGGCTATCGCGGCACCCACATGGAATAGAGTCGTGCTCCAGAATATAAACTGCGTCTATATAATGACATTTTCTAATATACTTCATTATTTGTAGCACCTGTTTGTTAATGATATACACTTACTTATACTTGATGTGACATACTTGAATATGACGTAAAAGGTATATATGTAAAAAGCAAACTGTCAATGACGTCAATCGAAGTGTTCGCACCTAAAATACCAATATTAAAGTACTATTTATTTTAAATGACTGTTATACAAGGAAATAAAGTTTCAAAAATTAGTACCTGTGTTTCGATTCAAATTTAAATAAAATGTGTCATTTGAAAGAAAGAAAGAAAGAAGAAGACGATTGAAGGATGAGATATAAAATTTTATCCTTCATGTATGTCATCCACGATTCCAAATGGAGTGTAGCTCTCTGAATTCATTTGTGGAAATATTAGATTCTCCTCCATCTAGCTCTTTTTGAATAAAATTTTTATTATTTTTATGTGCCATGTGGCCGAAGACTGCAGCAACCATTTTACTTGAAAAGACGATGCTGACTTTACTGGTTATTTAAATGTTACTTTGGAATTATTTGTGTTTGGAGACGATTTTTTTTCTATAACCGATAATTAAGCAATATGCCTTAGTCTTGAAAATCTATAATAAAAAATGGCAGATTTTCTTCAATCAACTAATACGAAATGTAGAATGAAGTTATATTTATCTTTGTATTGTGCATATCGAACATTGGTGTGCTTCTTTTTCAGTACAATGGCCACCGGAACCGGATGTGCGTACATATTGGACATTTGGGCAGACGATCCCCAACAACCTAGTAATATGGTCGATGGTTTGTTACGTACACCTCCTACAGAAAACAGCATCATACTGTTATTAGCAGGCGTTTCCTCGAAACAACCAGACACCGTGAAAACAGCATTGGCTGCACAACACCTGGAGCGAGTCATGACATTCGAAAATGAAGACAAGATGGCGGTATTTTACAAAGCGAAACTATATTTGGACAAACACAACATATCCGTCTTGTTCATGCTTTGTTCGAATAAATGTTCCAGATATTGGCATTTGATTCTATCTTCCATGTTAACGAATGTTTATGAATGGACCATTAAAGCTGTTGACCAGGCGGAAGCGGAAATTCCCCCAGAAGAACAAGTCACGAATGACGTCACCAGTTTCTTTGGTTCTCTGTCGACCTTCGGTGACATCATCACCCTTAAGTCACCAATCATACCATCCGATTTGTTCTTCCATGGCTTTAGTTGCCGAACTGGAGGGCTCTCTCATCTTCCAGGAATGAAATCATTAAATCTCGTTTTTTCACACGCAAAACGCGATTCTAAAATTTTGGTGAGCGAAAATAGAAGGAAACTGGCAAATCATGTCGGGTTCAATCCAGAAAAGTTTTTTGTAGCGAGAGCAGTACATGGAAATTATGTCCACGTGGTTGGGAAAACGGAGGCCGAAGGATTCGATGGAATCGTCACGGACCAACCAGGAATAACTATTGGCGCTCCGGGTGCGGACTGCGTCACTTTGGTTTTTGCTGATCCCGTCAAACGGGCATGCGCAGCACTTCACTCTGGCTGGAAAGGTACCGTGAAACGGGCATGTGTTGAAGTTCTCCGGACAATGACCAAAGAATTCGGATCTAACCCAAGGGACGTCATTGTAGCCATGGGTCCATCTATTGGGCAGTGTTGTTTCGAATTTGACGTTGACCAAAGTGGTCAGTTTACGGATATAGTAGCGGAAGCGGTTGAAGTGAGGGATGGTGGAAATAAAGCTTATGTGAACTTGCAGCTGTGCAATCGCGTGCTTCTGGAACAAAATGGCGTCAAGCCTAACAATATTGATGATGCCACGTGTACTAAATGCACCAGTTGTAACTCTGATTTATTTTTCTCGTACAGAAGAGATGGTCGACCGTTTGGGAACCAATTAGGATTCATAGGCATCGCAATTAAAGATGCTCCACCTCCGACAGAGCATAAATGATATTCATTATTTGAACAATAATTGGTGTTCAATAGTGTGTATGTATGTCTAATTAACACAAAAATATTATATATATTTTTATTTTGCCTTTGGTGCATGCGCAATCAGTACTTCATTCCATATAGGATATAGTGCGTCGGAATTTTTTCTGGCCAGGCGGCCATCTTGGATTTTGATAGTTAAAGTTTGTTATCGCTATTTCTCAGAAAGTGCTGAAGGGATCTTTCTCAAATTTCATATGTAGGTTCCCCTAGACTCTAGTTGTGCATATTGCGATTTGGGACCGATGATCAACAAGATGACCACCAAGGAGCCATCTTGGATTTTGATAGATGAAGTTTGTTACTATTTCTCAGAAAGTACTGAAGCGATCTGTCTCAAATTTTATGTGTAGTATATGTTTGAAAAAGTTTAAAAAGTAGAGAAAAGATCCATCTTTCCATTGTCAGACATAGATCATTCTTTGGTGGGCGCCAAGATCCCTATGGGATCTCTTGTTAAAACTTTTTATTTTGCTTTATGCTGACTATCCCTCGATTCTCTCAGACTGTCCAGTTGATTTGCCTCTGCAGTTGATTCATGATTTCAATGTATATTGCAAACATTGGAATTTGAAAGTTTACATAGAATAAACTAGATGTATGGTCTTAAGTAAAGAACATAGACACAAAATATTTGATTTTTTATGAAATAATGAGGTGACAGTGTGTGTGGATAATTTTAGTTATTTATGCCCGATTTTCAGTTGCACTTTTTCTTTAATTAAGCGAGAGAGAGAAAAGAAGAAACAATACATTAAAAGGCCATTGTAGCCATGTACTCCGTTCAAAAGAGGATCTGAGAAAATCCGATTAAGGGTCATGTTCGGATGACCTTTATACCACGTGTAATTCCGATCAAATGCAATTTCTGCACGTTGCTCTGTCAATTGACAATGCCATTTCGCCCCAACATACAAATACGATAAGCTTTTATTGTGCTCTTTTGGCGAGATGACTACCTACACGGAAATAATTCTGACTGATTTTCAAATTATTTCGTCCCCTGAAATTCACTGTCAAAATTTTGCCAGCAGCAATTTGATTGGCCATTTACAAAGGTCACTTGGACATGACCCCTAATGGGATTTTCTCAGATCCTCTTATCGAACGTAATGATAAAAAGGATCTGGATTTTAATCAGATTGACAACACGCTTTATTAATCTATTGTATACATGATCTATTTGACAAAATTGTAATTTTTTGTATGGTTGAAAAGTAATATTGTAAGGGGGTTTACTGCTTTAAAATAATTGAACGGTTACATTAGATTGACGTTTTGCTAATTATTACTTCGATTAAAAGCCAGTACTCATATAATTATAATTGTATGGTATACGGGGAGGTAGGTATTACCCCACTTTAAATGTCGGTTAAAACAAGATTAATCTCATATTGGTCACATTAAAATTTAATGTCATTTTATACAGACTTCTTTGTTATTCAAAATGACGAGATTTAAAACATGCGTAATACGTATGTTTTGGCCACCATGCGTAAAACGTACGTATGAACAAAACATGCGTTAAACGTATGTTTAACATATGTTTTACGTACGTTTGTTTTCCACCACATGTAAAACGGACGTCTGTTAAAATAGCCCTACTAATTACACGTAAAATATTAGTTTTATCAATGTTATTGAAGACATGCAATGCTTTGTTTGGGGTTTTTTTCAAAAATGATACTCTCATATGCAAATAAATGTTTAATAGCCTCATGGTTTGGTTTCATTTTATCTATATATGTCATCTACCAACTTATAGTGAACCTCATATTAGCCTCATGATAGAATAAAGCAGCTTCAATATCGTATGATGATACATGTAGGTCTACAATTATATGTACATCTACTGATTGTGAACAGAAGCAAAACCGCTAATGTGGATTCCGTCTTTTTATATTTAAATTTTAACAGTTTTGAAGACTAATGCTCTGAATACATATGATCAATATCAGCTGACCAGCGCTTCATGATGTACAATGTAGTAGGTCTACAACTGCTGTTTGATCATCGTCGATGTCTGCTTCGGGTTTAAAAAAATAATTAACTTCCCTACTATATAGTAGGGGTAGGTTATTGTATGTTTTCATAACCAGAAGCAGACACCTGTGCTATAACATGACAGATTCTAATGGCCGGACAAATTTATTTTCCGGAAATCTTTATTTATTGTATATTCATAGAATACGGTTTAAATGTTATTCTGAGATTCTGTGTAAACATCTGAAGTTTCTTACTTGATTTCTGGACTCTCTGAGCCAGAATTTGAAAACAATTGAACATTGGGCACGACTTCAGTAAAGATTTCAGCCTTTAAAATATAAGTGATAAAGTGACGTTAAGGACAAATTGATGTAGGAAAAATAAAATCATCCTAAGATTATGAAATTATACAACATACTATGTATGAAATCATTGGACAGGAACCGAAAATACAAATAAAATGGAATTAAACTTTACTTTTGAAAATGACAAATATATGGTGCAATTTCAAAGACAATGTAAAGGTACATAAAAACAAAAAAGGTGGATTTTGTAATAGGATCAAACGGCCGTTTTACATGGGTTTACGTTTTACGTCTGTTTACCATGCGTGTAACGCATGTTTAACACATGTATTACATACGTTTCGTACGTACGTTTTACATGCGTGGTCCTCAACATGCGTTTTACATGCGTTTTATAACGTACGTAAAACGTGTAAGCACTTTTTCCTGTGTATAATTTAAAAAATATCCATATTGAATATAACGTCAGTGATTCTAACCCCACGAGTATCGATGATGGTCCAGAGGTGGATATAACGTCAGTGATTCTAACCCAACGAGTATCGAGGATGGTCCAGGGGTGGATATAATGTCAGTGATTCTAACCCAACGAGTATCGAGGATGGTCCAGGGGTGGATATTACGTCAGTGATTCCAACCCCACGAGTATCGAGGATGGTCCAGGGGTGGATATTACGTCAGTGATTCTAACCCCACGAGTATCGAGGATGGTCGAGAGGTGGATATAATGTCAGTGATAGTTACCCAACGAGTATCGAGGATGGTCCAGGGGTGGATATAATGTCAGTGATTCTAACCCAACGAGTATCGAGGATGGTCCAGGGGTGGATATAACGTCAGTGATTCTAACCCCACGAGTATCGAGGATGGTCCAGGGGTGGATATAACGTCAGTGATTCTAACCCCACGAGTATCGAGGATGGTCCAGAGGTGGATATAACGTCAGTGATTCTAACCCTACGAGTATCGAGGATGGTCCAGTGGTGGATATTACGTCAGTGATTCTAACCCTACGAGTATCGAGGATGGTCCAGAGGTGGATATAACGTCAGTGATTCTAACCCCACGAGTATCGAGGATGGTCCAGAGGTGGATATAACGTCAGTGATTCTAACCCCACGAGTATCGAGGATGGTCCAGAGGTGGATATAACGTCAGTGATTCTAACCCAACGAGTATCGAAGATGGTCCAGAGGTGGATATAACGTCAGTGATTCCAACCCCACGAGTATCGAGGATGGTCCAGAGATGGATATAACGTCAGTGATTCTAACCCTACGAGTATCGAGGATGGTCCAGGGGTGGATATAACGTCAGTGATTCTAACCCTACGAGTATCGAGGATGGTCCAGAGGTGGATATAACGTCAGTGATTCTAACCCAACGAGTATCGAGGATGGTCCAGAGGTGGATATAACGTCAGTGATTCTAACCCAACGAGTATCGAGGATGGTCCAGAGGTGGATATAACGTCAGTGATTCTAACCCAACGAGTATCGAGGATGGTCCAGGGGTGGATATAATGTCAGTGATCCTAACCCTACGAGTATCGAGGATGGTCGAGAGGTGGATATAATGTCAGTGATTCTAACCCAACGAGTATCGAGGATGGTCCAGGGGTGGATATAATGTCAGTGATAGTTACCCAACGAGTATCGAAGATGGTCGAGAGGTGGATATAATAAACGTCAGTGAGTTGGATATAACGTCAGTGATTCTAACCCCACGAGTATCGAGGATGGTCCAGAGGTGGATATAACGTCAGTGATTCTAACCCTACGAGTATCGAGGATGGTCCAGAGGTGGATATAACGTTAGTGATTCTAACCCAACGAGTATCGAGGATGGTCCAGAGGTGGATATAACGTCAGTGATTCTAACCCAACGAGTATCGAAGATGGTCCAGAGGTGGATATAACGTCAGTGATTCTAACCCCACGAGTATCGAGGATGGTCCAGGGGTGGATATAACGTCAGTGATTCTAACCCAACGAGTATCGAGGATGGTCCAGAGGTGGATATAACGTCAGTGATTCTAACCCAACGAGTATCGAGGATGGTCCAGGGGTGGATATAACGTCAGTGATTCTAACCCAACGAGTATCGAGGATGGTCCAGAGGTGGATATAACGTCAGTGATTCTAACCCAACGAGTATCGAGGATGGTCCAGAGGTGGATATAACGTCAGTGATTCTAACCCAACGAGTATCGAGGATGGTCCAGGGGTGGATATAACGTCAGTGATTCTAACCACACTAGTATCGAGGATGGTCCAGGGGTGGATATTACGTCAGTGATAGTAACCCCGTGAGTATCTCGGATGCTAAAAGAGTAGGTCAAATAGTAAGTAAACTTCGAAGGGTTTAGTAACAGCTTGTATTGGACTCCGAACCCATGACACGTCCACGTTATCTCATCTTGTTGTCATAAATTCGGAGTCCGCGGCCATTCAGGTCAGATAGGTTGACTTTCCGGACCTACCCAACCAGATATAGGCATAGCCTATTACATATACCTATAATGTGATGTGTTGCCATCATAGTGGTAGGCATAAATTTGCATAAAATGAAGGGAAACAATTACATATAATCATCAGTTCATGATCGTCCATCATGTTGAAACATCTTCGATACTCCAGGGATTACTATCACTGACATTATATCCACTCTTTGTCATATATATAGGATATCTTATATACCATCAACTTCGGTAGCCAATTGTATTCAGTACTACGATACTTTTCATGAAAAAATAAGTGCTATACACGTATAGTATAATGTAGAATATGATTTTACCGATTTTGATCTAGACCACTCAAACGTCTAAAAATGATATATGGACACTCTGGTGGGTTCATAATGATATATGTTGTAACTAATTCTCATATACCTGTGCATCCTCGATACTCTAGGGGTGTAGATATCGTAAGTGATCGGAACCCCTGGAGTATCTCATAGTAAAACTGGAGGCATTTAGTTCTTTGATGCACATCAAAAGAACCGTTCCTGTATATAACTCATCAACATTAAAAATAGATGTATCACATTCTCAAGATATCTCTCAATAAAGTACTCCCAATCTTTCGTGTCTAGAAATTTCTTCAAAATAAAGTTAAATATTAATATGTTACAGTGATGCAGTTATCTGCAATGTTTAACCTATGACAAGGTGAACCTTTGTCTCCTATGTTCTTTTCCTTGTTTGTTTGATTTCAAATTGTCAAATTTAATCTGCTTAATTATTCTGTTCATTGTAATATATGAAAATTTTGAGTGTTCTTGACATCACCAGTCTAGAAAATTCCATGTAAAATGACTAGTAATATATTTACATGTTCGGAATGTGCCACCATCACTGAAAATCTGCTCTGAGTTTTAAAAAAATATATATATATAAAGAGTTTTCGTAATTTCCCCCCATAATTTTAAAAGTGATAAGTTCTGTCATAAATTTTAACGTCTTAAAATGGTCTATGGGCACTCAGGATAGTGGTGGATTCTCTGGAACTAATTCTCAGATTCGGCAATAGTACATATGTCAAAGATGAAATACATTTAATAGTATTCGTTTGTTTTATTTTGTTCTGTAGACCTTTTGTTTTATTAGGGATTAACTTGAATATATTTTTATGTTATGGAGATATAACACAAAAATCTTAGTGTACTCTAAATAAACCGCACCACGGTTTATGATGAGAGTACACTAAGATTCTGAATTAGTTTCTAAGCATTTGTTACAATATATTTTGGGGTTATGAAGTCATAGACAAGAAAATGGACGGACATTCTTTTTCATAGACAGTATTATTTTTCATCTTTCTTTCAAAGAGTTTCTTCTAAGCTAAGAACTCATAGGTTCTGGCAAATATTGGCTTGAATTTAAAAAAAATACGGTATAACTTGCGTAGGTATTTAATTTTATCATATATTGATATATACCAAACTTGCTTAGTTTTCATATAGTAATTGTATCTTTGTATTGTTTTGAATTGACAAAAACAAATCTGATAATAAACCTTTCATCGTTTATTATATAATTAAAAATACATTATGTATTAATTTTGCTTTAGTAAACGTATTTTGAAATAAAAATTATATTAAGTGTTTATTTTATTTTAAATTGAGGGAGATAACTCTTGCCCGTCAGCGATGAGAAGTTACACAGGCTACCAGATCCTAGTTGTTGATACTAAACTTTCTCATCGGTTCTTTACTAGATTATCTCCCCCTAGTTTGAAACTAGAATATCAAGCAAAATCTTCTTTCCAATATTCATTGGTATTTAGCACGTTGGTAAGTCAAAGACTATTAATAATATCTATATATTAGTCTATAGTGGGTCTTTGACTTACCAGCTAAATACCTATGCAATATTCTAGAGAATCAGTGGCAAGTCTACACAAGAGTAAAAGCATTGGCCAATTTTAGACGTTTCCATAAGAGGTCTACAATTGTATATCAAATAAGTATGGTTTTCCCGATTGGTTTTAATTCTCAGATCACTAATTATTCAGTTAATTATTTCAACATGGTTTTCCCGATTGGTTTTAATTCTCAGATCACTAATTATTCAGTTAATTATTTCAACATGTGTACCTTATGGTTTATAAGGGAATATTGTTAAGAGCTGAGAAAATAAATTTTGCAACCCTCCCCCCCCCCCCCCCCCCCCCACACACACACACACACACACCCTCCCCCCACCTCGTAGCATGTTATCGAGATATCAGTTTTAAAAAATCGTCCTATTTTTTCTTTTAAAATGATTCAGTCCAGTACGGGTGGTTAGATACGATGCCTATGATTCCGAAAAGTACCGTGGCATTGACCTGCCATCACCAGATATCAGCTGAAATTCTGATTTTTTTTTCGTTTTGAAATGCTATAATTCTCGAATCCCTGTCAAACTGGACTTGTGAATGCTACTAGGTCTTCTGTGGAAATAACTACTTGAAAATGGACATAGATATACTCATATGAAGTACTAAGTAATATCGCCGTCATTGGATTTATTTTGAAACTGAAATAATACGGAAGTGAAATGACTCTTCGATGTAACAAAGAAGTTCTCCCATTGATAAGAACTGTAAAGTTCTGTCATAAATTTCATCTAAAACTCAGATTTGTCAAATTTTAAATATTGTTTTTTTGAAGTTATGTTGACATAAATTATTTTTTTCATACTTTCATACCAAAAGATTTATTTTATCGATGGTTGACCTTTAAAACGTCTAAATAATAGTATATGGGTACTCTGGTGGGTCCATATTATAAACTGTAACCAATTCTAATTTTCTCCTCTCTGACAGGTAAGAGTTACCTCCCTCAAAATTAAATAAAATACACGCTCTAAATGTGGTTAAAATGATATTTTTGTTCGAAAAAGCAAAAACACTAAAATAAGATCTTTTAAAATAGTTTTATTAACCAGAAAATAACATTCTAGAATAAAGCTTTTCTTTTGAAATAATAGAATGATACAATTTTATATGTAAACCAAGAAAAAATGAATTATGTCAAAATATAGTATTTTTTGACGAAATTGGGTTTTAGTGAGAAACTGTTAAATTTCAGTGGAATTTCTGACAGAACTTTTAAAGTTCTCATCAAGAGGAATAAAACTTGCAGGAAACATCTAGATCTAACTTTCGCATGAGGTTGATGTTTTTTCATATACAAATAAATTTCTTTAGTATATCAATTTAAAAAAATAAATCCAAAGGACGATATTACTTCATACGAGTATCCCTGAAAATGTTCAACTACATGTATTTCCACAAGTCCACTTTGACAGAAATTGGAGAATTATAGCATTTCAAAACGAAAAAATCAGCGGAATTTCAGCTGATATCTGGTGATGGCAGAGGTCAATGTACTTTTCGGAATCACGGCCATCATATATAACCACCCATACATGGCTGAATCATCTTAAAAGACTAAAAAAAAAACACAGTTTTTTAAATTGATCTCTCGATAATATTCTACGAGGTGGGGGAGGGGAGTGTGTGTTCGTTTGCAATTTTAGTGTTACGAGGTGGGGGGGGGGGTCGCTTTGAACCGTTGATAAACGTATATGATCCTAGGCCTGGTTTAATCTAGCTTCGATGACGTACGTAGCTCTGAACGACCGACGGAAGATTTTTGGCCTGTCGTATTAGTTCCAGGTTTATAATGATTAGCCGTTACATTTTAGTTGTTAATCCATGCATTTATTAAGATAAAAACAAATATACGCATTATCAAATTATCGAACTTTTTTGTAGTTTACACGTAATGTGGAATCAATCCAAGAGGAAAGAATTTTACAAGAAACAAGAGTAAACATCTTTTACTATATCAAAATCCACGATAGCGGCATGTCCAATCGGTACCAAAATGCGACACGCACAACTATAGGGCCCCTGGGGAACCCACATATGGATTTTGAAAAAAAAACCCAAAAAGATCCCTTCAGTATTGTCTAAAAAAAAACCTGTATCAAACTTCAAAGTCCGAAAATCCAATATGGCGGTAAGTCGGCCATCTTGGTAACAAATCAGGAAGATATAAGAATATTCCAAGATGTCATAGATATTGTATAAACTATAATGCATTGGAACTTGAAGATGAATTTCATTTTTACTCGTATGTCCAAAATATTCAAATATTAGACGAAAATATATAAAGAAATACTTTTGGAATAAACCGTCTGCTTTCATAGTAATTGAATTATTGAGGACAATTAGTAAAAAGAATTGAACTTGTTAGGAAAATTTATCAAAGACGCGCTTATTGTAGAATTTTATGATTATTGGCGTGCAATAAAAGTGTAATTATTTCATAATCTCCTGTGTCCTTCTGTCGTGCTTAACGAAATGGTATTATCTTGCACTTTTCTTTATCTCTCTAACTGATTATTATCAGGATTCCCATAATATTTGTTTGTCGACTTGTATCATTCCAATGAATGAGCGCATCATTTAATAAGTCTGTAATGAATGTATAAAAAAATACTAGATATACATCTGTACACGTGTAGAAATAATAAGTTAAAGGCCCACTACCTTTCCTAAACAATTTCTTTATTTTCTTAAAAACATCATTAACATCAGAAAACGTGCATTGATGGCCTAAGATGAGGTTACAAAACCAAGTAAATGCAAGATTCCCTCCGTAATCTATGCTAAAAATGAAAAATCATTTCGCTGTTTTGCCGTCTGGCGCAGTGATATTCAACTACCGGGAGGCATTTAGGATAACGGCGGGAAACATAAGACGACCCGCGTTATGAAAACTAACATTCTATTTACTTTAATTTTTTTTTCAGAAGATGATGATGATTGTAGTATTAACGAAAAGTTAATAACTTTTGCGACTCTACAAAATCATCGATCGCGTTTTACATTCCCATTTTAAAAAATTAGAAGCCGTTTCGGAAAGGTAGTGGGCCTTTAACTATATATAACTACTTTTTGCAATCTAAATTAAAGTATGTTATATATAATAATGCTTGTTTTACACGATATGTATACAATAAGTAATTAATACTATTAAAGTCTCTGAAACAATGTATATACTTTTGTACTGATAGGTCATTGACCCAAAGTCAGCAAAAGAAATGAATTGAAACGTCAGCTGCCACATGACACTAGACAAAGGAACTTTGACATTCTCTTCATATGCATACTTTCAGATTTTTTCTCCCTTTTTTAATAATTTTATTTAGATATGTTTTGACCATTTAGCATCACTACAAAAATTACCCCTAAGTGTTTAAGGAATTTCTATAGCTGTGTTATTGAAAGTAAAAAGTGACTGGTAAGGGATATTTGAAAAAGATACTAAGATAAGCCAATCATTTGACCATTTTTGTAGAGATTTTTAATCAGCAGAAACAACATGTGTAATATCTCTTCTAAGTGATTGGAAAAATATGTTAATAATGAGTTGTCGTCAGCAAAGACGACATTGTATAAATAAGGAAAAATAGAGGACCAAGACTTTCCGTACGGTGTGTATAGAGTCCGTTTTTGTACACCATTTAATATAGGTAAAACAGCCTTGGTAATCTAGTTTATGAAAAGAAATCGATAAAATGTTGCATTTTTGTATGTCATCAGAAATATAGTTCCATAAATGTTCACTATGAAGTGTAGATATTTCGTTATTTTTCTTTCCTTTAAGTAAGAGTTTTTAAAGCAAGCAATTCCCAGTATGTTTTGTGGGTTAGAATTGGATCTATCAATAAGGCTATCTATGATTTCGGGGTTGTAATTGGATCTACCAATAAGGCTATCTATGATTTCGGGGTTGTAATTGGATCTATCAATAAGGCTATCTATGTTTTGGGGGGTTATCTATGATTTCGGGGTTGTAATTGGATCTATCAATAAGGCTATCTATGTTTTGGGGGGTTAGAATTGGATCTATCAATAAGGCTATCTATGATTTCGGGGTTGTAATTGGATCTATCAATAAGGCTATCTATGATTTCGGGGTTGTAATTGGATCTATCAATAAGGCTATCTATGTTTTGGGGGTATCAAACCTTGAACACAGTGAAGTTTCTTATTGATAAGTTTGATTGACTGTTGAATTTCGACCCACACATCTTTGTAGAAACGCCTCACAGCAACTATCTGTTTTAGAAAGAATTGGCTCTTATCTGACGTTGTAAGGTATAAGGTTAATTTAGTGCATTTTATTTTTTTTAACCTTTTTAACTATTGTCGTGTTGTGTGTCATTTTACCAGACTGAAAGTGTAAAGAAAATGGAAAAAAAAATCAGGAACGTGCTTAAATCACATTTTATAACTTTCCCGATCTGTTTTACACGTGAAAACTGAAAGATATGGCTTGTGAAAGTTTTAAAATTGTAATCAAGATGTCACCAGAGTATTTACACGGGATCTAATCGTTTTAAAACAATATTCTTATAATTTCAGAGCGAAGAGAAAGGCAGAAGTCTGAAGGACAAGATTAGGAATGGGCAGAGATCATTCTATTTTGAGGCATCCCAGGTGTGGAACAGTCTCCCAAATGAATAAAGGAAAGTTGAAAACTTCAATGTTCAATGAATACAAGAGTCTGGTCCACACCTGGAAGGCCTGATTAACACATGTTCTAAGTGCTTATTTCTTTTTATATAGTTTTTCTGTTACTTCTACTGTTGCTTCTTTTGATGTGTTTTTGCTCATTGGCCTTGTAACATTATTATTTTAGCTTGTGCTTCTAATCCTAACTGCAACTTAGTCATCAGGGAAATTAAGCTTTTCACCTTTATATACTATACGATACGCATTAATGCTTTGTTGTCACTAGACATTACCCCACCCGAAAAAAATATCGTGTAATACTTATATTTACATACTTTAGTCGGCTTTACGTGGGAAAACATATATTTGATATGTTTGAATTTCTGCTTTCAGAGTAAGTATTTAAGTTATTGTGAGTGTAATGAAATATTCATCTCTCTGTCATTTTAGTTAACATTAGACACACTATAAGTGTTCATAGTTCAGTGGTTATTAAAGTTTTTGCGCATTTTTTCGCAATAGAAAGTTTCTGCTAAAACATGCTTACGCTAAATGCATTTTCTGCATGTCTTTGACAACGCAATTATTGAGAATGCGCGAATTTAACATTGCGATAACTTGTTCAAAATTATTTTTACGCTAAACTTTAATTGCGCCAATATAAACATGTTTACTAATAACTACTAATAATTTACCAATACTTATCATTGATACGGCCAATGTGAGCTTTGTAACTACCACAGTATGCGTCGGAGTACAATATCAAATTGTTGAGAAAAAAAAACAATTAAAGGCCCACTACATTTCCTAAACATTTTTTTATTATTTTCTTTAAAACATCATTAACATCAGAACACGTGCATTGATGGCCTAAGATGAGGTTACAAAACCAAGTAAAGGCAAGATTCCTTACGTAATCTATGCTAAAAATGAAAAATTATTTCGCTGTTTAGCCGTCTGGCGCAGTGATATTCAACTACTGGGAGGCATTTAGGATAACGGCGGGAAACATAAGACGACCCGCGTTATGAAAACTAACATTTTATTTATTTTAATTTTTTTTTTCAGAAGATGATGATGCTTGTAGTATTAACGAAAAGTTAACAACTTTTGCGCCTCTACAAAATTATCGATCGCGTTTTACACTCCATTAAAAAAATTAGAAGCCGTTTCGGAAAGGTAGTGGGCCTTTAAAATACATCGTCATAAGCTAGTCCTAACTTACCATGGATGTCACCTAAGCGAATACTGCGCGAATTATTCATTAGACATTACAACACTCCTTTATGAAGCAGTGGGGCGATCGAGGGGGGTAGGTATCAGTTGGAATTGCTTGTAATAGAATTGGACAATGGTTTATTATGGTGGATAACAAACAAATTATTAATCCCATTAATTATGCATATCAAAACAGTAACCATACAATAATATCCTGTCAAATGAAAATTCCAAAATACAGCGAGAACATCCGTTTGTTTTGTGTAGTCGCCAACTGAATATTTAACCATGACAAGAAATCAATACAGTCATCGGCCGTCATTGTTCAATCAAATGTTGTTTATATAATTACTTTATTAAAATTTCAAATCATATTTGTGTGTTAGAAAGACATTTTTATATATGAGGCTGGTTGTTCAAAGGATGATAAGCTTAATCAAATGATTAGGGAAATTTTGATTTCTCATTTACTGCAATTTGTGAGTATATCCTCAGTAAAATAGGTCAGGAGCTCGAGGGAATGAGTGGAGTTCAAAAAAAATCTTATAATATGTTTAAAAAATCGTTTTACGAGAAACCATTTTATTTTCATTTGAAAATTATCGTCAAACTGCGATAAGTCAAATCACCTTTTGAGCAACTGAGCCCAGCGGATATAAGGTCTACTGGATACGGCTGCTGACACAACAGTACATCACGACCTGTGTCAGAACAAACTAAAGCGTCCACTCACTCTTCGTCTAGCTACAAAAGGATAATGGCGTGTAGGAATTTACTGGTGTTCATTTTAGCTTTGTCATATTTTTGTCAAAACGTCTCTTGCCAGACCGGCGATGACGTCAAACAATTAGTGACGCAATTGTTTACTACCGACGGATACAACAAAATCGTTCGTCCGAGTTTCAACCAGTCGCTTCCCATGTCTATGTGGGTTAATATGTTCCTGGTCAGTGTAACCGATATTGATGAGGTCAAGGAGAAGATGATATCAGCTGTTTATCTACATGTGTTCTGGACAGATTACTACCTTACCTGGAACCCTGACGATTATAACGGTATTGACCATCTTTACATTCCTCAGAGTGAAATCTGGAAACCTGATATTGCTTTGTTAAATGGACACAGTAAATTGAAAGAGTTAGGAGATAATGTGATTTTGACGTATATTAAAAATGATGGTGCCGTGCAATGGTTTCCATCGGAAGTATTTGAAACAAAGTGTAGCATCGATATCACTCATTTTCCTTTTGACGAGCAAATTTGTGACATTGAAATAGGAATCTGGACGAGTTTGATAGAAGACATTATCGTCCAGATGGGTCAAACAGGCATAACTCTTAAAGAATATCAGGAAAATGGAGAATGGGATTTGCTCAGAACGTCATCTAAAGCTGAGATAACAGAAGACCATGAGACCATTGTTCGATTCACTGTTCACGTTAGAAGGAAACCAGGGTATGTCATATACAATCTTGTGTTACCCGTACTTCTTCTCTCAATACTGGCGGTATTTACGTTTATGATTCCGGTCGAAAGTGGTGAGAAGATGGGATTCTGCATAACAATGTTCTTGGCATTTGCAGTGTTTATCACCATTGTAAGTGCACAACTTCCGGCGAGTTCGAGTCAATCTTTACTCAGCAAATATTTGATATTCCTGGTTGTAATGGGTACAATTATCACTATGGTAACGGCTATGGAACTGAGGATCAACTACAGAAGCACAGAAAGTTTTCCAATTCCTAAATGGCTTAAAGCTCTACTGAGGACAAGCAGGGTAATTCTTTGTCGACAGGGGTGTAGGAAAGCTGGACCTACCACAATCAACGTAAAACCAAAATCTGTAAAAGTTACCGACGTCAGTGCGGAATCAATAGATCCAGAAAAGGACTTAGAGGACAAAGGTCGGTTTGACAAAAACTCAGACGAAAACATCGAATGGAGCGATGTTGTATCCGCTTTGGACTTTTACTTGATCGCTGACATTGTTGGAACTGTTCTTCTGTTGGTCACCGGATATTTACAAAGTAAAAAATAGCTATACTGTATCAGAATTGAGTTAATGCTCACTCCTTTGTGATGTTGCCCAATGTTGGAAATCTGGAGCACTAATTTTGATCCTTCATTCTGACAGTAAAGAGTTTCCTCTCTCTACTTTATTCTGATAATACAATGTGATGCTCCACTGTAACGGATGTGATTGGACTTTTAGCAAATGCTGATCAGGTTGATGCATTGCTTCATAAATAACATGACAGGTAAACTCGAATATTGCCTTCGATCTTCTTTAAAATAAATTGTATCGCTAGAAATTCTGTGTTTGTATATTATGAAATTATCTACTCCGGTGTGAAGGTATTTATCTTGATTGCATTAGTTTGTTATCTGGGGGAAAAAATCCGACATTAAAACATGCATGACATAACAAACCTATATTTTCATTTACGCGGGACTGACACTATATAACCTTACCAAACAAAAAAGGAATTTACGATATCATAATTCTTCTGTAAGTCACGTTTGTGTAGTGATGTGTATAACATGTACAACGACATCATGACGTTATGACGCAATGAGCATTTTTGTGCGTACTTGCGTGCTTCCGGAATGAAAAACCCCTATTGTTCTGTTAATCGCAACAATATTTGTAGTTCTGACTTTAAAATTTTGAATATCCTAAACGCTAAAGATGGAACGTAGATTAAAATGTTTTGGAAGTGTACTGATGATTTTATGCTTATTTCCATAGACTTATTTTTTTACCGCGAAAGACGTCAGGATTTCTTTTGACGTCGGAGATAGTTATGACGTCACAAAAAGAGGCTCCACTGACGGGGGAAGCTGGGAATTTGATTTGGCAATAGCGATTACAGTGTACATTACAGGTTCGACATAAAAATAACAGAAAACTGCTATTTTTTTGCTAAAAATTGCCTTCTTGGGCTAAGGCGCGTTTTGGTTAATTTTCTGCAATCCTGGGAGAATTATAGGACCATAAATCCCCCAAGAAAGCAATTTAAGCCTCACAAGGGCAGATAACTCTGAAATATATAAGCACACAATAACATTATAACTTATAGCGTCTATATATTTTTTTTCTTGCTGGAAAATTTGAATTAATTTTCACGTTGGTGGTTTTTTTTTCTCTGGTTTTTTTTCTGTCTCCATAATGAAACACAGATGGGACCGCTACCTTTTCATGATGTTACGTATATTTCCTCCTTTCTGAGGGTGCTTCCATATACTTCAAAATCAATGGAATAATGAACATTTTCATGGGTTTGATAATTTAACTCATAATGTAAACAAAGACGCAATATTGTTATAAAATTCGTATAATCTTGCAGCTGAAGTCATTTGTTAGTACTGAAATACTTCAAGAAGATTAAAGACAAAATCAATACTTTATCAATCAACAAAAAATATTTTAGAGAAAGAACAAATAATGCCCCGGTGAGAATCGAATTCACAACCTTTAGATCGCTTTATGTACATGCATATAGTTATGAGACAAACGCATTATATATCCTTTCCATTCAAAATATTGATAACCTACTCAACTTTATCCTTCGGTAAAACCACCAAAAATTATTCAATTGCATCATGAAAAAACCATGGCAATATGCCATATATGGAAATAATTATTGATTGGACAGACAACAAAAATAGAACAAATTTGTTTTATATGTGTTTTTGTGTCATATACATATACATGTACACGATAAAGCATCAATTATTGTTGATAAATATTGTTTATGCTCTCTCGGTAGTGGTTCATCTTAAAATAATTCTATAACGTTAAAACTTTGCCAATTTTCACTTAAATGCAATGCAGATGCATCTTTTATATTGACATCTTCATTGCAGCCTTAATATATAATCTTACCAAGTGCAGTTGGCAGGTATCAGTCAATATTTACATTTTCACTGCCGCCCTACTATGTAACCTTACCAAACGTAGTTGGCATTCATCAGTCTATGAACTGCAACCCGCTTATCATGACGTCACAAATTGGCGTGCCAGCAATCACTGAAGATGGCTGTTTGGACTTTGACGATATTGAATTCTTTATAGATGCAAAATTTCTAGGGATTTCATCATAAAATTGTTAAAATATGTAATTATAATCATTGAATGTCTTTCAGTTGGCATTCATAGCCAAAATGAATGCTGAAATGAACTGCCATTCGTTTATTATGACATCACAATTGTCGTGCCATCGATCACGAAAGACGGCGGTTCCAATTGCATTTGACTTAAAATCTCAAAATTTCATCATAAAATTATTATCAAATGTAAATATAAACATTGAACTGCATTTAGTTGGCAATTATGGGAGTATGAATGCCAACTAGACAGCGATAAACCGGGCTTCATTGATTTTGCCGCTGTCCATTTGGCATTCATTCTCCCATGATTGCCCACGGAATGAAGTTCAATGCTAAAAATGACTATTTACTACTCCGATCCTGTCTGATCCTGACAGATTTTGTCCGATTTTCGGTTACGTCATAACAGTGTTCCATCTCTTCTTTGTGATGCGAAGGACTCGTTAATGCTTTTGTAGAGTAGAATCCGGTTAAACAAACGCTCATAGCAAACGAAACAACATGGTTATTTGATGATAGAAATGTGTTACGAACCATAGCCTGTGAGATTCTTACTGAAATGTACACTTTTCCTCATATTTTATCAAAATTTGCAATCTACACAACCATTTATGGATATTAATGATAGTAATATTTAATGATAGTCCTGACGCATGCTCACTTTTTATCAACTTAGTTACGTTCAAGTAAACCGAAGAAGTGATAAGCTAACGAAATATCACTAGTCACAGTAAAAACATGGTCTAAAACCTTAATAATTATATCATTAAAAAATTATGAATAATTATACATTTGGACATTATCTTTTTCCATAATAAAAAGGCACCTATTGATGACAAGGCAAACTGAAATTATGGCTTTCAAATATTGTAAGTTATCGGAAGACAGTTTTTCCTGAGTGAAAACGTGAAAGTGAAAGTGACATTTATTTTTTGCACTTAAATTGTTATATCATATATTTATATGGAAAGAGCAAATAAAATTATATTCAAATGAAAACAAATATCGCGTGTTTTTTAACGTGGCGATGGTCTGTGGATATTTTGAGGAAATTGTTTGCAAATTATTTTCTCTATTAGAAAATATCTTATATGGAAATTACGACAACATTAAGACACGATAGTTATAAAAGGCAATATTGTATTGATAAAAAATGATAAGTTTTCATGATTGATATATCGGAAGCAAAAACAATTTTCATGTGAATATGCTTCATACGGTATTTTAGCTTGTCTGCTATTTCATAGAGATTTACATGGTATCAAAATAAAATTTAATTCCCCTTCACTATGATGCTGTCTGTTAAGCTCAGAGCATGTTAGAATGTAATTACATGTCTTATTTGAATTTGATTGCTTGGCTAGCGAAGTTGATTAAATTACATCTTCTAGGGTTTTGACATTTTTTCCATAATATCTGACATCAAATATATTTTCCAAGTGAATGACACAGCTGATATACAATGCACACACTCCTAAGATGTATGCATGTGTGTATATATCGTAATACACCTGATGATAATGGTCATTGAATATGCATTAGAAAAAAACCCTCCGCGGAGATAACGACATGGAACAGTCCAATGTTTCCCCGTAGACATTAGTGTTAAAACTCGGGCTTTGCTTAAGCAATATGGGTTATCCCACTACCTAAAGGGAAAACAGCATTCAAAGCGTAATCTCATAAATCCTGCAGTCTTGAATCATATATAGAGGCATGTGTTATTTATTAAAACAAAGAAGAAATTATTGAATTTATTTTTTCCAGTTATCATGCAATTTTGTGTCATTTTGAGCATATTTTTATGATTTGCTATTTTTAGCGCACCACAACCATTCAAGGCTGTTTGTAATGTTTATTGGTATATTAGACGACTGCTCCTTGTGACGTCATCATTCACAGACCGATTGCTAAGTTTGTCTTACTAACATCAAATATTGGAAAACAATCCCCTTTTAATCGAAATGTATTCATACTGCAGTTTTTCACAACATAATAATGTTCAGTATTCAAAATTAATTGTTGCGTTTTATAATTCAGTTGTTATGTATCAAATGTAAATAATTGAAAGAAAATTCAACAATGAACTTGTAAACATATAGTTTACCTACCGGTATTATACAGTACAAAATACATGTATATTCATTAATTTAAAAAAAATGAATTAATTGAATTATATTTTTAATGTGAGCGAAGCTATGACATCCTAACCGTTGGTCCGTTAAGTCTGCCTATATTATCAAGGTTTTTTTTCTTTGCCTGATATTTATATAAGGCAAAAAAAAAAAAAAAAACAAATAAACAAAATAAAAAAAACTACATACATGTAGGCAGGTCCAGCGGACTACATCCGGTCTAGTTATCACAGTATATTAAAATATAGGTATATATATTAATATTAATTAATAATTTAATTCAGTGAAACGAAACATAATTTCATTTCAGAGGTTGGTTTGGCTTTCGTTTTATACTATTTGTTGCTGATCACCTGTATATAAACATGGTTCATGTGTACCCAAGTGTTGTTTTCATTCGCCTCTTGTTTTGATCACTTCATTTACTACAAATATATATATCGATAACCACCTCAACGTCAATAACAACATGGAACATTCCAAACGTCACCCGTAGACGTCAGTGTTAAAATTATCGCTTTGCTTAAGCAAGATTTTACAGTATGGGCTATCCCATTACCTATAGGGGACATTAGCTCTTCTGACGTCACTTTATACATATTTGATTATTAATCTACACATTAGTGTTTATTTCTTCTAAAAATCAACAAATATTTTCTATTAGATTATGTCATATTATACTACCTTTATTTCATTTAATATTTGTGTATATTTCTGTTTTGGACTATTTACAGAACATCAAAACCAGTCAAGGCTAACTGTCATGTGTATTTGTATATCAATATACTGCACCTTGTGACGTCATCATTCAGACACCGACTTGTGAGCTGGTTGCAGTGATGTCGATAAGTTCTGTAATGCGGGATGAGTGTTTTGCATAGTAGAAGTGGATGGTACGAGACCACTGGATGAAACCTACTTTTGTTAAAATTGTTTCATTCGTCTAGGACTCGCTAGTTTTAATAACTTTAATGTTATCCGATATAATCTAAATTGAAATTCAGTTTTAAAGGATTTTTAACATTTTTCATCAGTTCGTAATTTCAATGCTTCTTTGTTCGAGTATGGCATAGTGTATTATTTTTTTCTTTACTTTGAATATCATAATATCAAATAGTTTTAAATAGTTCAACGTTATAACTCGAAAAATGAAAATGAATAAAATCTTAAGCTGCTGAAGTATTGCTATGATGTATATCATTTATCCGCAAAAAAATATCATTGGCTGGCAAAACAATCTGAGATGTTCCAAACTGTCTTTGTATAGCGTTTTATTTCGTCCTAATTATGTGTTTGATGACCCGGATAGTATTTCAAATAAACGTGACAAAATGATGATACAACAACGCATTATACACTTTTAACTTCAGTAGAGATATAAACATCTATTTCCATATAACCTATATTACATTATTTCTGTTTATCTAAAGTAACTTACAAAAATATGAATAATTATACATTTATACATTTTTTTTCATAATGAAAGGGCACCTATTTATGACAAGGCAAACTGAAATTATGGCTTTCAAATATTATAAGTTATCGGAAGGTAGTTTTTTCCTGAGTGAAAAAGTGAAAGTGACATTTACTATGCACTTAAATTGTAATATCATATATTTATATGGAAAAGGCAAATAAAATTATATTCAAATGCAAACAAATATCGTTTTTTTTAACGTGGCGATGGTCTGTGGATATTTTGAGGAAATTGTTTGCAAATTATTTTCTCTATTAGAAAATATCTTATATGGAAATTACGACAATATTAAGACACGATAGTTATAAAAGGCAATATTGTATTGATAAAAAATGATAAGTTTTCATGATTGATATATCGGGAGCAAAAAACAATTTTCATGTGAATATGCTTCATACGGTATTTTAGCTTGTCTGCTATTTCATAGAGATTTACATGGTATCAAAATAAACTTTAATTCCGCTTCACTGTGACGCTGTCTGTTAAGCTCAGAGCATGTCAGAGTGGAATTACATGTCTCATTTTAATTTGATTGCCTGGCTAGCGAAGTTGACTAAATTACATCTTCTAGGGTTTTGACATTTTTTCATAATATCTGACATCAAATATATTTTCCAAGTGAATGACACAGCTGATATACAATGCACACACTCCTAAGATGTATGTATGTGTGTATATATCGTAATACACCTGATGATCATGGTCATTGAATATGCATTAGGAAAAACCCTCAGCGGAGATAACGACATGGAACAGTCCAATCTTTCACCGTAGACGTTAGTGTTAAACTGGGGCTTTGCTTAAGCAATATGGGTTATCCCACCACCTAAAGGGAAAACAGCGTTCAAAGCGTAATCTCATAAATACTGCAGTCTTGAATCATATATAAATACATATGTTAGTTATTAAAACAAAGAAGAAATTATTGTATTTATATTTTTTCAGTTATCATGCAATTTTGTGTCATTTTGAGCATATTTTTATGATTTGCTATTTTTAGCGCACCACAACCATTCAAGGCTGTTTGTAATGTTTATTGGTATATAAGACGACTGCTCCTTGTGACGTCATCATTCACAGAACGATTGCTAACTTTGTCTTAATAACATCAAATATTGGAAAACAATCCCCTTTTAATCGAAATGTATTCATACTGCAGTTTTTCACAACATAATAATGTTCAGTATTCAAAATTAATTGTTGCGTTTTATAATTCAGTTGTTATGTATCAAATGTAAATAATTGAAAGAAAATTCAACAATGAACTTGTAAACATATAGTTTACCTACCGGTATTATACAGTACAAAATACATGTATATTCATTTATTTAAAAAAAATGAATTAATTGAATTATATTTTTAATGTGAGCGAAGCTATGACATCCTAACCGTTGGTCCGTTAAGTCTGCCTATATTATCAAGGTTTTTTTTCTTTGCCTGATATTTATATAAGGCAAAAACAAAAAATAATAAAATGAAATAAAAAAAACCTACATACATGTAGGCAGGTCCAGCGGATTACATCCGGTCTAGTTATCACAGTATATTAAAATATAGGTATATAAATTTCGGAAATATTTTAATTCAGTGAAATGAAACATAATTTCATATCAGAGGTTGGTTTGGCTTTCGTTTTATACTATTTGTTGCTGATCACCTGTACATAAACATGGTTCATGTGTACCCAAGTGTTGTTTTCATTCACCTTTTGTTTTGATCACTTCATTTACTACAAATATATATCTATCGATAACCACCTCGACGTCAATAACAACATGGAACATTCCAAATGTCACCCGTAGACGTCAGTGTTAAAATTATCGCTTTGCTTAAGCAAGATTTTACAGTATGGGCTATCCCACTACCTATAGGGGACATTAGCTCTTCTGACGTCACTTTATACATATTTGATTATTAATCAACACATTAGTGTTTATTTCTTCTAGAAAATCAACAAATATTTTCTATTAGATTATATCGTATTATACTGCCTTTATTTTATTTCATATTTGTGTATATTTCTGTTTTGGACTATTTATAGAACATCAAAACCAGTCAAGGCTAACTGTCGTGTGTATTTGTATATCAATATACTGCACCTTGTGACGTCATCATTCAGACACCGACATATGAGCTGGTTGCAGTGATGTCGATAAGTTCTGTGATGCGGGATGAGTGTTTTGCATAGGAGAGGTGGATGGTACGAAACCACTGGATAAAACCTACTTTTGTTTAAGTTGTTTCATTCGTCTAGGACTTGCGAGTTATAATAGTTTTAATGTTATCCGATATAATCTAAATTGAAATTCAGTTCTAAAGGATTTTTAACATTTTTCATCAGTTCGTAATTTCAATGCTTCATTGGTCTGGTGTGGTATAGTGTATTATATTTTTCTTTACTTTAAATATTATTATATCAAATAGTTTTAAATAGTTCAACGTTATAACTCGAAAAATGAAAATGAATAAAATCTTAAGCTGCTGAAGTATTGCTATGATGTATATCATTAAACCACAACAAATTATCATTGGCTGGCAAAACAATCTGAGATGTTCGAAACTGTCTTTGTATAGCGTTTTATTTCGTCCTAATTATGTGTTTGATGACCCGGATTGTATTTCAAATTGAAGTGACAAAATGATGATACAACAACGCATTATATACTTTTAACTTCAGTAGAGATATATACCTCTATTTTCATATAACCTATATTAGATTATTTCTGTTTTCCCTGATACACCTGTATGTGAACAGAATCTAAAGTAGCTTACATACATAACTAATGTAGGTAAACAATAGTATTGACGATGTGCTAGTATAGTGTACAGTTTATGTCATCAATAAAAATCTTCAGTGAACCAGATTGTAACCATTTATTTGTTATAGATATTTTCAGTTTGTAGACCTGTATCAAATCGCATTATCAATGATATTACTTTGATTCGTCCTACATTCTATGTGTAGCCAATACATTGGGACATATTTTTAGTTTCACCTCTAGTAAACAGCAACATGGAACATTCCCAATCTTTTCCGTAGACGTCAGTGTTAAAATTTTCCAATTGCTTAAGCTAGATTCACAATATGGGCTATCCCACTACCTATAGGGGATATAGCTATTTGATATACATTTGACTATATATCCACAAATAAAGAATTATTTCTGCTAAAAATCAACAGATATTTTCTTTCAAATATTATCATCTTTCAGTAAGTGTGTTTGGTTTGTTTTACATCTTATTGTGTATATTTCTATTTTGGACTATTTATAGAACAACAAAACCAGTCAAGGCTAACTGTCGTGTGTATTTGTATATCAATATACTGCACCTTGTGACGTCATCATTCAGAGTAGGATTTGTAAACCTGTCGCACCGATATTGATGACTGTGATGCGGGTTGTGAAATGAAGCATAAATTTCCTGTTTACCTGGATCTATCACTTTCTGGTGGATGATATTAATACTTGTTGTTCTTCACTAAACCATAATACAGATGTACCAAGTACAGGGAATGGTACAAAAGAGGCACGTTAGATGTAGTTAGTACAATTGTTAAAACCTGAATGAAAATTACAGGTGTTTCATTCGTCTAAAACTCGCCAGTAATGCTAGCTTTAATGGCATTGGAATTTATTTTGAAATGTTTTGTATCATTCTATGATTTTGGACAGTGTTAAACGTTTGGTTTGTTTAGTTTTATGTCCTATTTAACAGCCATGGTCATGTAAGGACGTGCCAGGTTTGTTGGTGGAGGAAAGCCGGAGTACCCGGAGAAAAACCACCAGTCAGCGGTCAGTACCTGGCAACTGCCCCACATGGGATTCGAACCCGCATCACAGAGGTGGAGGGCTTGTGGTAATATGTCGGGACATCTTAACCACTCGGCAACCGCCCCAAGTGTTAAACGATGCAGGTCTTAACAACACAGTGTTAAACGATGCAGGTGTTAAGAAATACATGTATCACTGCATAGTCTTTTTTTGCATTGATGACACAAATAATATTTTCAATATGTGACTAAACTATGATTTTCCAACTCCTTGTTTCCTGTCTTGATTTTTATTGAATGAAAACATTTAAACTGTAAATATTTTCATATAAACTAAAAGTATATTTCTACTTTCCCTGATGCATCCGAATGGGAACAGAAAGTAGATTGACACAATCTTTTTGTTATTTACCCATATAATGAACGACAATTGGTAAAGGTGATCTGCTAATTCTTTTTATGGCAACAATAAAAATAGTTAGTGAACAGAATTATCACTATTTACATGTGTATTTGCATGAAGATATTTCCCATGTTGTACATCTGTGTATAAGCATAATATTCCTGATATTGTTTCGATATTGTTTGCTCCATCCTCGATATTCCATGGGTTACTAAAACTGACCTTAATATTGCTCATTCCTTACTCTATCTAAATTCTATATATAGCCAATACATTGTTACAATGTTTCTAGTTTCACCTCTACTAAAATAGCAACATGGAAAATTCCCAATCTCGTCAGTGTTAAATATTTCCATTGCTTAAGCAAAATTTACATTATGGGCTATCCCACTACCTATAGGGGATACAGCTCTATTTTATAGATATTTGACTATATATCCATAAATAAAGAACTATTTCTGCCAAAAAATCAACAGATATTTTCTTTCAAATTTTGTCATCTTTCAGTAACTGTGTTTGGTTTGTTTAACATCGTATTGTGTATATTTCTATATCGGACTATTTATAGAACATCAAAGCCAGTCAAGGCTAACTGCTGTGTGTATTAGTATATCAATCTACTGCACCTTGTGACGTCACCATTCTCAGTAGGATTTTGTGAGCTGGTTGCACTGATGTTGATAACTGTGCTGTAACCTAAATCAATCAAATTCTGGTGTATGTAGTAAAATGTATAGTTCTGTACCAAACCTCATACATGCACATGTAGTAATTTAAACACAATTGTTACAAACCTGAACGAAACTCACAGGTGTTTTGTTCGTCTAGCACTCGCCATTAATGCTATCTTTCATGTTGTTGAAATTTGTTTTTTAAAATATTATGCATCATTTTACTATTTTGGAGATTAAACACTACCAGTGGTAAGAAATATTACTTCTTAATTTTAGATGCATTTGATGGACGGATAGTATGGTATTTTTTCACTATCAAAAACAGGAGCAGACGAAGTTACTTACTTTACACTATTACCTCCATTGAAAAGTTTGAGCTTCTAATTTTACTTCAAGTTAAAAATATGAAAAATAATTAATTGCATTCCGAAAAAATTCCGTGCCACTATATCCTATATGGAATGAAGTACTGATTGCCCATGCACCAAAGGAGAAATAAATTATTTTATATTATTTTTGTGTTAATTAGACATATATATATACGATTAAACACCAATTATTGTTCAAATGATGAATATCATTTATGCTCTGTCGGCGGTGGAGCATCTTTAAATAGAAAGTGAAAATTTTTTGATACACTAACCAATTTTTCCCTGTTATAGTTTTACATCTATTTTTATTCAAACTAAAATTACTTTTTTCCCCTAGTGCATCTGCATGTGAACAGAACGCATATAGTAATTCACACACACACTTCCTACCTGTAGTAGCTAACAAAGATGGACAAATTTTATGTCATAATTAAAAACCTTCGGTAAACCAAATTTTTACTAAATTTGCATTTAGTTATTTTCAATTATATAGACATTGATATTGGCATACTCAATTCATGTAAATGATATTTCCAGACTTCATCTAAATTCTATATATAAAATAATCGCCACAAACCCCTTTACTAAAATAGCAACATGGAACATTTCTAAAATTTTCCCATTGCTTAAGCAAGATTTACGATATGGGCTATTCCACTACCTGTAGGGGATACAGCTCTGTTTTATATATATTTGACTATATATCCATAAATAAAGAATAGATAACAGAAAAAATCAACATATTTTCTTTCGGATATTGTCATGTTCTGTTCTGCTTGATTTCTTTTTAATTTCATGTTTGTGTAAGTTTCTATTTTTGACTATTTATAGAACAACAAAGCCAGTCACGGCTAACTGTCGTGTGTATTGGTATATCAATATACTGCACCTTGTGACGTCATCATTCAGACACCGACATGTGAGCTGGTTGCACTGATCTTGATATCTGTGATACGGGATGTTATATAAAGCATAGAAATGTATCATGTTCACATGCATCAATCAAATTTGGAGTATGATGTTGATTAAAACTGATTGATTGATTGTTCTGTACCAAACCACCTGGGAGAATAGGATGATACAAAACACACAATAGATATGTTTAGGTTTTAGACTCTGTTTAAACAGAGATTTAAATAGTATTGAAATCTCTGGTTTTAAACTAGTGTAGTATTACATACATAGAGAGAAAAATGTCTATAGAGCCAAACGCCTGTGGTATGCCTATACTTACTGTTCAGTATATGTTACCCCATCCTCGATATTCCAGGGGTTACTATCACTGAAGTAATATCCACCCTTGGACTATCTCAAAGTAAAATTGGATGCAGTTTAGCGGAAAATAGCTGAACCAATCAAAGACCTGCAAAGATTTCCTATGGAGACTACAGAGAGAGAGAGCGACGCCCACCAGTACCGTTATACGGCTCTTTTGATGCACATCAAAACGACTAAATTACTGTTCTGTTCTGTTGCCATCAATGTTACAATGAGTTAGACCAAGGGTGTAGAGATCGTAAGTGGTCGCAAACCCTATCGAGGATAATGTTTACCTCAACCCCCTAATTTTTAACGACGAGAACACTTCGTTTTCCCGATTTCTGACAGATTAAATGCCTCACAGAAATAAGTTCTTTTTCTAAAACTTTGCAGTTCAAAAGTTTCTAAAACCAGCATAAAAATAGAGGGTTTTGTAACTGGACAGAAATGAAGCACAGTACGTACTTGATTTCTGTCCAGTTACAAAATTTGTTATTTTTCAGCATTTTTACTAAAAATTTAAATATTATAAAGTACACAGTTATATCATCAACGGCTTTGCCAGGGAACTTACAAATAACGACATTGCTTTCATATATGAACGATAAACAAATAAGTTCTGCGACATCACACGTGCTTCTTATATTTCTGCACGTGATTTTCCACAACAGATATATCCGTAGTTAATTTAATATCAGCTAGACTGCGTATGAATTTGAAATCAGAACAAAGATTTGTATAAGTCGTTTATTCTGTATTTGCATATTACAGAGTTATCTGCCGTAACAATCGATACCTACCCGCAAGGGAGCTAACTCTGTAACATGCAAACACGGAATAGCTCATGCGGTTGAGTCTCCGCACTCTGATCCGAAGGTCCAGAGTTTGACTCATCGCTATAGCATCAGTTAATTTTATTTTTAAAAATATTTTGTTTTGTAATGTAAATATATCTTTTCATATTTTGAATTATATGTAATATCAGATAAATCAACTAAAAATTTAAGATGAAACAACTTTACCAACGCAAATGTATTATTTTCTGTATCTTTGCAATATACATTATAGACATTGTACAACGACGTCAAGTTCAACCCCGGTAGAAAAAGATCAGTTGTATAAAATGCACGTTAATTTTTCCAAGCCACAGGTTGATATATCTTATTGCTTATACATGTACCATAAAGATGATATAATACTCTGTATTTGCTGTTTATCAACGGCCAATGGAGTAGATCATGACATTCTATTTTTTTATTATGGAGTAGACCATGACATTCTATTTTTTGACTGCATTCACCTGTAAAATACTATTCATGATATCTGTTTACTTATTAATACACGTATATCAGAGTAAAACCAACTAATCGAATTTCTATTAGAACTAATTAGTATCCGATATATGTGCAAATTTTAATGTACTCTTTGACTGAGTTGTCCCGGGAAAGATCTTTAATAATGTAAAATAACTTGTGCCCAATTTGTCCAATTTATATAAATAACATATTTAAATCAAATTAAGAGATAATTTGTTGAGCTGCTTGTAATTTTCACTAAAAATTAGTACCGTATAACAAAAAATGTAGCTAAATTAAATAATATTTCTGGCACAAAATTCTTTTTGAAATATACCATTACATAAAACTCACATTTTTAACTTATATTTTGTTTTCTATTTGCTTGACCTCATTTAATTAAATAGATGTATAAACACTGTCTTCTTAAGTCACTTAAAGGAATGTGAATTATGACGATTGAAAAACACGCAAATATGACATTTAGAAATGTTTTTAGGTAATCAAAAATGTTTTTCACGCCAACTTCTAGGATCATTAACTGTGAACCTGAAATGAAACTTGTTTGTGAGAAAATGGTTCAGTTGCTGTTTTTAAGTCCTTATATGATTATGTTCAAGTGTGTTGATATTAACAATATATAGGTACACTCTACATTAATTCTAGGCCAGCAAAATAGCATATTGTTGTTTTGACACAACAAATACATTTATTCTGAAGGTTAGAAGCCGTAATAAACTTTCTATTTATCTTGGACTTCGTGATTGAGGAATTACCAATCTGTCATTACACAATTTCAATCATTAAAAAAATGTTTTGAACTTCAGACGAAACATCATGGATGCAATTATTGTTAGTTTTGAAAACGACTTTTCTGTCTTTCATTATTAATTTGGAGCAAAGTAATAGTACAAAGTTGTATTAGAATGTATTTGCCTGATGTATCTAAAAATAGACCTTCAAATATTTCGATCTTTTACCCGTTTGAGATTTGTTTTTTTAAATTCCAATATTCTTTTTTCACATCATATTTCAAAAATGTATAAGTTATGCATTCACAGTCGAAATTAGCAGTAAAATACACGTTTGAGAATATTATATTGTTTTGTGAAATAGAACATGTTGATTTGATATAACCGCGGGAGATATTTTTGCGTCTCTTGAAATTCTCCATAGGAAAAACAACAGAGTTTAAAATTCAATTTTAATTAAAAAGAATTCATACTAAACTTCTAAAATGGTTTCCTAAGGGAGAAATTTAAGTTAAGAAGTTTACTCAAGCTCAGACGAGGAATGAAAAAGGATGAAACAGGGCTGCGATATATAATCATTGTACCCTTGGATACCATCAGACAACAGTCTATAGTAATCACAGGGATCTGGCGCGAATTTCTAACCAATACTATCATTTCTGTTGGTTAGAAATTCGTGCCAGGTCCCTGTGATAAATGTCATCGATATTGCTCATCATTTTCGCAATATTTACATTTAATATCATTGGATTACCTCGGATACCTCAGGGTTTATATAACTCAATCCTCGATACTCCAGGGCTTCCGATCACTTATATATATAATACGATCTCTACACCCCTGGACTCATCCTCGATACTATCTCATAGTAAAACTGGAGGCAACAGAATAGAACAGGTAACTTAGTCCTTTGATGTACATCAAAAGAGCCGTATAACGGTACACTGTGGTTGACTCTGTGGCTTTGATGTTAGGCGTCGCTCTCTCTGTAGTCTTCAAAGGAAATGATTGGTCAAATATTTTCCGCTGAGCTGCCTTCAATTTCACTATGAGATAGTCCAGGGGTGTAGAGATCGTAAGTGATCGGAACCCCTGGAGTATCGAGGATGACATAACTCCATTACGTCTCGTTTATAATCTAATAAAAGAAATCTGATGCAATTTGGACCAATGACGTTTGGCTCTATTGACATTTTTTATCTATACACACAGTATTTCATAAACAGAGAGATAAAAATGTCTATAGAGATCAGCATTGTTTGTCTAAATGCATACTTCACATTATATTATGATGTCTGTCAATACTCGGGTTTGTAATATATATACCAAATCGACGTGGATAAAGTACCGTCGATTAGTTCCACCTTTCGGCGATTGAAGCGTCACAAAGTTCACGTCTAAATATGACGTCATAATCACCGGAAGGTGGGACTAACACCCTTATATTCCTACGGCCTAATAGTCCGAAGGCCCTTTAGTCCGAAGGCCCAATAGTCCGAAGGCCCGTTAGTCCGAAAATCAGTAAATATTGTAAAATATATAGTTGTTAAAATTAACGTATAGTTGTATTTTCACGAAAACATTTTTTCTACACTGCTGATCTGACAATTTCTATGGAAGTCAAGTTGTCATTCCTCATGGAGCATTGCAAGGTCAAAATTACATCAAAATATAAAAAGATAATAATAAAAAAAGTTGATATGTTGTATTTTATGATATATCTCACAAGCATACGTTCTATGAATTATCTTACGAACATACAAGCTTTAAGATGTCCGATTGTAAGCCTTATGTACACTGTAATTTGATTGCATTAGGATTAACGTTGCTCCATGAATAAATTATGTATATAATCAAATCTTACCTGTAAACGTCGTTATATTGTACAATATGTACATGTATTTAAATACTTATTTTTGCGTTTCCTTCCCCTTTGTTTGACTTGTTATTTATTCTACCCATAATGACGGAAATGGTCCGCATAATGATATTTTAGGGGGAGATGTTAAACCGATTGCATTGTACATATAAAATGCATATACTTTTTAATATCAGATACGTTTACGTATTTCAAGATTATGCTCTTTTTTAAATTCGCAACATTTCGTTGTTTATTATCATTTTTCATATCAAATATATAGCGTCACATACATGTAATTTGCATCGAAAACCGTAATAAACGTTTGTTTCATTTCGAGTACTGTTCGCATATAAATTCTAGTTATAATATCTGATTTCGGACTGTTGGGCCTTCGGACTAACGGGCCTTAGGGATATAAGGCGGTCACCGATTAGGTGAGACTAATCGACAGTAAATCGAACTTCACCTGCGTCGTTTTTGATATATCGAAATCGACATATTGTCCATACAGCCTTACTACTGTCATAAATTCGTCAGAAAGTCGTAAAAGATGAGACTCATTAAAACCTCGTTAACTGGAAGTCGGCGGAACCATGTTTAAAATTTGAATTATATTCGTGTTAAATGTTCTAGAACCAACAAACAATTAAAATTAACCATGGTTTCGATTTCGAGTTAACGAGGTCCATATTGTTTCAAGTATGTAAAACACAACCATCATTCCTTTTTGTTTTATAACATTTATTATTCAAATTGCGACATATTAATACTATCAGCGTAGACGTGTTTTTTTTTTAAATTATGCAAATGTAAAAAGTATTGCACAACGCATTACGTATACGATCAACAATATCAAAATATATTTATGTACAATGTAAATATTTGAACCACCGGTTAACGTTTCTGAAATCAATTAACTAGTGAATTATATATACATGTAGGTACTACCTCTATTATTCCGAAACGCTACACTTATTTTTTCTCTCTGTAGGCAAAATGTGTAATACTGTCAGTATTACATATATATATAGCATATGGAGAAAATATCTATAGAGCCAAACGCCTGTGGTTTAACTTTGCACATAGAGCGGCTTTAGAATTAAAAAAAATATATATTAAAATAAATCGGGCTGAACATACATAACCAAGACAGTCAATATTTTGCTTCCTGAAACTTAAAACAATACCTACAATTACCCGTTTTCAAGCCGTATCAGCATTTCATTCATCAACATAATTATCTACTTATGTACAAAGAGTTCAAATATCCATTAATGTAAGAAAAATGAGCTAATTAAAATGTTGAATTAACAGATAAAATGATATTCATGATTTTAACTACTATTCACGCTAGAAAAATATCTTAATCAATCAATAGAATGTCTAGTAAATGTTAAAACATATTGCGCAAAGATAGAAAATAAGTTCCGTGTATTATTAAAATGTATGATGTAAAAACTGTATAAACTGCATTCGCATCTCCATATAATTATTCATTAATTTAGAAATTCGAAAATCATTTTTTTTTCCAAATAGATATACTTCATTGTATATATGCATTGAACGAAAAAAATGATGACAATAAGATTTGCATATAATAAATTACATATAAATATAATATATATATTTACAACGTTTAAAAACACTATACATAGCACAAATTCACAGGCAAAATACAATATATGCATATTTGCTTGTCCGTTAATTTCAATAGCGTAGATCAATTATGATTTGTCCATTTTCCACCTACCACGTGACCATGTTCTGTGACATATATGGGTGCGGAAGGTGGTGTACTTGATGATGCACTTGGTGGTGCATTTCGGGAGGGGAAGTCTGCTGGAAAAATGACGGCGTTGTCGTCGGCGGAGAAATTCCAACATTACTTTGCATGCCACTATTACTAAGTCCGTTATGACCGTAAGGGTACGGCATTTTGTTGTATCCAACCGCTGATGACGTCATGGGAACGTAAACCTTACCGCCGTTAACCCCGGAAAAGGAATCGCCCACTTCTTTCATGCTCTTTCTAGCTCGCCTCCGTGCTTGCCTGCGCCGGAAGTCGCCACGTGAAAAGTCATCAATGCATGCTGGGTGAATGGACCAGTAGTTCCCTTTGCCGTTTTCAGACCGCCCTTTCTTGACGAAACATTCATTCAGAGACAAGTTGTGTCGCACACTGTTCCTCCAAGCCTTATTTGTATTGTTGTAAAAACTGAAATTGTCCATGAAATATTGGTAAATGTCACAAAGAAGCATTTTCCGAGTCGGACAACTTAGAATTGCCATAGAAATCAAAGCGATGTAGGACTGCGCTGGTTTCGCATCAGAACAGTCTCCAATGCCTGCCTTCATAGATTTCTCCAAGGATAGAAGCACTTTCGCCATGGATTCTGGATTTTCCGACTCGGATCCGCTCGAGCTGGGGACTGGAGAATGTCGTAGACTGTCCTCGCTACCAAAGCTGTTGTGTCGTGTTCCGTAACCATCTTCCTTGCTTGTCAAGTAATCGATGGAAAATGGTTGAGATATCATTTTGAAGTATTATTTTCGGCAGTACAGCGCGGAATCAAGAAGTCTTATTAGTCAATAGGCCAAACTCGTAACCTCGCAAAAACAATGCAATCGAGTCTTTGCCAAATAATGCTCTAAGACGTTCTTTCTTGTCAGTTCCGTTAGCGGACTAAAGTGAGAGCGAATAAAAACATATTTTATACATATTGTGAGATTGTTCTTATTGGATAAGTTCATGCGGCGTTGTGATTGGCTAAGGATATTCACGACTGCTGTCTTTCAAAACGATCAGATCCCTTTACTTGTAAATACTTTTCAGACGTGTACGTCGCCGCGACATGGGGTCAAACATGGCAAGTGATAATTAGGCGCTAATAGTGACCTGTCAAAAAACACTCTCAACTACGCTGACCATCTCGGCAAAGCTTGCCTAGATGTCACGATTTGTGAAGGTATTTCATGCGTAGTTTCGTGCATGTAGTTAAATATTTTTACATTACAAAAAATATTTGAATTAATATCCATAGCAACCGTTGTGACAGACATGTTTAATTCAATATTAGGGGAGAAACCCCGAATTTTGGACACTTTACACCTTACCACACTTATATTGTTAATATCTGGGGAATATCGCTGTCGAGCTGGGCTTGACATACAAGTAGTTCTTCTTAACGCTTCATTCATCAGTAGATCGATTCATACGTCATTAATAAGGCTTGCATTTTAAAGTAGAATATTAACGCACACCAAGGATGTGTACGTCATGGTACATTTATAAAGGACATGCATCATTGCGCATTATTAGTTAATCACATTTCTTTTTCTTCTTTTCTTTCTGTCTTTTAAAGCAATAATCTAAATATCTCGGAAATTGCGAAAATTGTTGGGTACTATGTTTAATTTCGAAAAGTATGATTTTCGATTTGCGGTAATATTTCAAACTTGCTCTATATAAATGTATTTCAATACTCGCCATTATAAAATAAATGCAAATCATTACATTATTTTTTATCTTTAATAGCCACAGGATATCAGATTGAGTTATAGTATTTCTATATACTAGAATATATCAAACATATTCTTGTATATGTTTGTCATATTTTCAAACATTTCGTTTTGTGAGAATGAAATTGGATTGAAAGACTTGCTATTTGAGCCGAAAATAGGATGTATACCCCCTACAATTTGATTGATTTTGGCTTTTTACAAAAATTGATTTTTTTTTAAACACATATATAATACATAATTTAGGCTTTGTTTTCGTGTTTTCTCTCTCGCTATTGTCCACTAATGAATGACCATTATATGTTAACGAAGGGTGATTTGAGAAGCCGGTATGGCACAAACTGCGTAAAACAAATAAACAAACACACAAACAAACAATCAAAGTAATAAAAAACATGTAGTGACCTAATCCGAATAAACGATAATCCAATGAATACATGATTTCTGACATTCGTGTTTACGTAACGCGTGAGATGAATTTTGATCGTTTGGCACTCTCTTTCCTTTGTCAGTTTGTCACCTCTCGTCTTTCTTATTTTCCTTTATCTTTCTATTTGTCACTCTCCTTTCCCTTTCTTCTTTCCTTTATCTGTTTGTCACCTTACTCTTCCTTATTTTTTTCTTTCCTTTTTCTGTTTTTTCACTGTCCTCTCCCTTTTTTCTTCTTTCTTTTATCTGTTTGTCACTTTCCTCTTCCTTATTTCTTCTTTCCTTTATTAGTTTGTCACCCTCCTCTCCCTTCTTTCTTCTTTCCTTTTTCAGTTTGTCACCCTCCTCTACTTTTTTCTTCTTTCCTTTATCTGTTTCTCACCCACCTCTCCTTTCTTTTTTCTTTGAATTATCTGTTTGTCAACCTCCTTTCCCTTTTTTCTTCTTTCCTTTATCTGTTTGTCACTGTCCTCTTCCTTTTTTCTTCTTTCCTTTATCTGTTTGTCAACCTCATCTCCCTTTTTCTTCTTTACTTTATCTGTGTGTCTCTTTCCTCTCCCTTATTTTTTCTTTCCTTTATCTGTTTGTCAACCTCCTCTCCCTCCTTTCTTCTTTACTTTATCTGTGTGTCTCTTTCCTCTCCCTTATTTTTTCTTTCCTTTATCTGTTTGTCAACCTCCTCTCCCTCCTTTCTTCTTTACTTTATCTGTGTGTCTCTTTCCTCTTCCTTATTTTTTCTTTCCTTTATCTGTTTGTCAACCTCCTCTCCCTTCTTTCTTCTTTCCTTTATCTGTTTGTCACCTTCCGCTCCCTTCTTTCTTCTTTACCACTTTCCTCTTCCTTATTTTTTCTTTCCTTTATCTGTGTCTCTTTCCTCTCCCTTCTTTCATCTTTACTATCTTTCTACTTGTCACGCTCCTCTCCCTTCTTTCTTCTTTTCTTTGTCACATTCCTTTTTCTTTTTTTTTCGTCTTTTCTTTTCCTTTTTACATATTGTTTATTAGGTATCCTTTCCCTAGCTTTCATTTCCTAACTTTACACTATATTTTTTTTGAAAATTTAAATAGGTTTTGTTAATGGTTTTAGCTATATATTATAATATGAGATAGAAAATTAGGAATGCATTCATGGCGATTTTTAAACGGGGAAGGGGGATATCGCCCCCCTGGCCCATACCAAAATCCGACAATATTGACATCTATAATGTTTGGAATATTTGTAGAGATTTTCTTACTAAATTATTTTAGGGGGACTTTCCCTTTTGAATTGGAAAAACAATATATTTCATCTTTCTTGAAATATGTATATATTTATTTTTTTTTTTTTTTTTTTTTTTTTTTTTTTTTTTTTTTTAAATATTTGCATACAAATGAATAAATGCAACAAAATTTCTCCTTTATTCGGCCCCAAACGTACCAAAAATCACTGATTTGAGTATACTCCATTGAAAACCCATCCTTGATAATCCGTGGCTGCCGTCATATCCACTCCTGCCAGCCTACACAATCAGACAATATTGATGCCTGATTTCTGAATTATTTGAGTTACGTCATGCTTAATGTTCCACTAAACCCATCCTCGATATTCCATCACTGCTGATATCGAGGATGGGTTTTTTAACACACAGGAGACTGAAACTTACACACAGGAGTGACTGTTTTTAAACTTAGTTACAGTTAATATCAATTTGGACCCACCAGAGTGCACATAGACAGTTTTTAGACGTTTCAGTGCACAGGGATCTGACAATTAGTTACAGTTTATATAATTATGGACCCACCTGAGTGCACATAGACGGTTTGTAGACGTTTCAGTGCACATGGATCTGAGAATAGTTACAGTTTATATAATTATGGACCCACCTGAGTGCACTTGGACGATTTGTAGACGTTTCGGTGCACAGGGATCTGAGAATTAGTTAGTTTATATAATAATGGACCCACCAGAGTGCCCATAGACCATTTTAGACGTTTTAAGGATCCGAATTTTGATCTAAACCCCTGAAACGTCTAAAAATGGTCTATTGGCACTCTGGTGGGTCCATAATTATATAAACTGTAACTATTTATCAGATCCCTGTGCCCTTAAATGTTTACAAATCGTCCATGGGCACTCTGTGGGGCCCATAATTATATAAAATGTAATTAATTCTCAGATCCATGACTTTCAGGGATCTTGCCAAAAATCGGTAAAATTGGTATTCAATCTAATAATAATAAGCTGACGATACAGAGAGCGACATAGAAGTTCTAATTTTAATTAGATTGAATTGGTATTCTACATATATCGAGAATGGATCGAGGAAAGCCCGCCGGGACAAATACCTTCAGTTTTGCGATGAAATATAACGGAGAATATAACGACTGTGATAGTAGCCTCTAGAGTATCAAAGATGTTGAATATATAGTTATAAAAAAAAAAAAAAAAATAACGTAAACATTTATCTTTATTTATCGGTCTCGGGAAATATCTCCTTTCTCAGGTTTAACAATTCCTCGTATTAACCTACAAAAAGTCAATGTTTTTACAATGATACGATCTATATTATAAACAGCCAGAATCAACAGATTTAGATGGTGGAGGAAAGCCGGAATGCTCAAAGAAAAACCACCGACCAGCGGCCGTCAGTACCTTCTGGAAATCACGTGTATGCTCGCAGAAGATATATAGGGTCGGTAGAAGAAGAGAGGGTCGGAAAAATGAGGTTCACGAGTATTTGAATATAATTATAATTTGCGAAAATGAATTAACACGATAATGTTTCAACTACAAATACAATAGAAATTTTATATGAAATTGGCGGTATTAAATCGTTATGAAAAAGGTCGTTTTGAATGGAAAGAAGGAAATAATTCTCCTTGGATATAAGTTCAAAAAAGGAATCCGTGACAAACAAGAAATGTAGCAAAACTCTGTAAACATGTTGCTGTTCGCGTAGGTTCTCCACATGACGTGGACTCAGGGAGCGTTTAAAAACATATTTACCCTTGTAGGTTTCACAGTTTGAAAATGTATTTGTAATAAACAAATCATAGGAATAAATAACCGGTTGTTTACCCCCCAGTAAGGGTCGTGTTTATAGAACTTAAGTGAAATGTCCGTATCCAGAAAATCTGTTATTTCACGTTGAAACTGGATGACAAGAATTAAGAACGCCACAGGGACCTGACACGAAAATTCAACCAACAGTCAATATTATATATTCGACCCAAATCAATGTGATAACGCCCATATTATAAAGAATTGTTTCAGAAAATCAGTGAATACAAATGATAATTTAAGAATAAACATTGATTTTCGATTTTATTAGATAAGGATCGGTATTCTATGATATCCCCGATAATAAGGACCCATATTCAATAGACTTTAAAATAAGGTAGGCTAAAATAGAAATTTAAATCCTTAGTTAAAATAAGGAATCTTCCAGTCAGAGATTACATCAATGTTGAAATAAAGAATATCATGTCTACTAAAATAAGGATGCTATGCAATAGACGTTATATTATAAGTAAAATAAGGAATATCATGTCAGCTAAATAAGGATTCTATACCATAGATTACATTACAAGTAAAATAAGGAATATCATGTCAGCTAAATAAGGATGCTATGCCATAGATTACATTACAAGTAAAATAAGGAATATCATGTCAGCTAAATAAGGATTCTATACCATAGATTACATTACAAGTAAAATAAGGAATATCATGTCAGCTAAATAAGGATGCTATGCCATAGATTACATTACAAGTAAAATAAGGAATATCATGTCAGCTAAATAAGGATGCTATGCCATAGATTACATTACAAGTAAAATAAGGAATATCATGTCAGCTAAATAAGGATACTATGCCATAGATTACATTACAATTAAAATAAGGAATATCATGTCAGCTAAATAAGGATGCTATGCCATAGATTACATTACAAGTAAAATAAGGAATAATCATGTCAGCTAAATAAGGATGCTATGCCATAGATTACATTACAAGTAAAATAAGGAATATCATGTCAGCTAAATAAGGATGCTATGACCATAGATTACATTACAAGTAAAGTAATGAATATCATGTCAGCTAAAAGGGATCCATATTAAATAGACATAACAGGTTAAATAAGGCAGTTAAAAAAGCAAATAAGGATTCTTATTCCACTAATTACATCGCCATTAAAATAAGGATTATCATTTTAACTCACGTAAAAATCGGGTTGACGAAAATACAGTTATAGTTATAAGTATGATCATTCGATGATAGGAGTGATCGTTTGAAAATTAAAATTCATTATTTAAATTCAAATAAAGTATAATCCATGATGTGAAATAAGGTCATTAAAATAAGTATAATCAATGATGTGAAATAAGGTCATTTAAATAAGTCTAACCCCATGACGTGAAATAAATATAATCAATGATGTGACATAAGGTCATTAAAATAAGTATAATCCATGATGTGAAATAAGTATAATCAATTACGTGAAATAAGGTCATTAAAATAAGTATAATCCATGATGTGAAATAAGTATAATCAATGATGTGACATAAGGTCATTAAAATAAGTATAACTCCATGATGTGAAATAAGGTCATTTAAATAAGTCTAACCCCATGACGTGAAATAAATATAATCAATGATGTGACATAAGGTCATTAAAATAAGTATAATCCATGATGTGAAATAAGTATAATCAATTACGTGAAATAAGGTCATTAAAATAAGTATAATCCATGATGTGAAATAAGTATAATCAATGATGTGACATAAGGTCATTAAAATAAGTATAATCCATGATGTGAAATAAGGTCATTAAAATAAGTATAATCCATGATGTGAAATAAGTATAATCAATGATGTGACATAAGGTCATTAAAATAAGTATAATCCATGATGTGAAATAAGGTCATTAAAATAAGTATAATCCATGATGTGAAATAAATATAATCAATGATGTGACATAAGGTCATTAAAATAAGTATAATCCATGATGTGAAATAAGGTCATTTAAATAAGTATAATCAATGACGTGAAATAAGGTCATTAAAATAAGTATAATCCATGATGTGAAATAAATATAATCAATGATGTGACATAAGGTCATTAAAATAAGTCTAACCCCATGACGTGAAATAAATATAATCAATGATGTGACATAAGGTCATTAAAATAAGTCTAACCCCATGACGTGAAATAAATATAATCAATGATGTGACATAAGGTCATTAAAATAAGTCTAACCCCATGACGTGAAATAAGTATAATCAATGATGTGACATAAGGTCATTAAAATAAGTCTAACCCCATGACGTGAAATAAGTATAATCTATGATGTGAAATAAGGTCATTAAAATAAGTATAATCAAACACGTGAAATAAGCTTAGTATAGATAAGAATAAGGCGTTAAACGAATTGAAATACACATAAATCAAGACTTAAATAAGGTCATTAACAGAAATCTAGATCTCTAAATCTCTAAAGCTAAAATAAGGATCCTATTACTTAGATCATATTAAAATTGAAATGAAGAAAGGTCATCATTCGAGGGTTAAAATCAGATCGATAAAATAATAATAATTGTTTAAAACAATTAACTCTTTCAATGAAAATATTAATCATGTTTAGAGATGTTCGCTCATGTCATTTAGAATGAAGATCGTCATTTCATAGGTCAGATTTAGTAAAAGTTTGTATTACCAAAAGCGACAATTAACATTCAGTACGTTTTGAAAGTTCTATGAAATACGGCTCGCTTATCAGGGATATCCTTATCGCCATTTTTTAAATTGTTTTTTAAACTCGATTAAATAATACTTGTAGACGTACGTTCATTTCATTTTCTATAATGTACTTATCTAATTTGTTCATATTTACGAAATTTGCACAAATATTTACGCATTCAAAATTGCATATTAAGGTGTTTTTAAGAAAAATCAACAAATATCCTATGTAAATCTTTTAACGCATATTGCTAATAAAGTAAAAAAAAACCTGTTTAAATGTTAAAAAGGTTTTTTATATGCTTATTTAGTATGTGAAATAAAAAATATGTAAACTGTTAAAACATTCCATCAACGAAAACAAGTAAAAAGGCCTTGATATTCAACTCGTATAAAGACGTAAACTTTTTGTTTACGACAAACAAAAATTAAATTTCCTCTTAGCCCGAATGTACGGAGAATATTTTTAGGTTATTTTAATTTGCTGTTTAAAACAAAATGTTAATTAGAATTTTTTTTCATCAATTCCTTTTTATTTTATCTTATTTTATTCCATATGCAAATAGTACTTAGGATCACCATAAACATCGCATTCAATGCCATTTTGCTAAAGTTTTTTCCCCTTGTGAAACATGAAGCATAACTTGCCACACTACGGAAGAAAATATGACAGTAACGGTGCTTTCCACAATTGCATAATTAACGCCAATTCGTTATTCAATTAAATGGTGTGAATTGGATCAAGTGACATATCGGGACGATATGGTCAAGCCTGACTCTCTCCGGACAACCTCGGCCACCGGTCCGACGTGCCAGACTAATTTACGTCCCTTTAATTAGCTGATTTACAGTAAGGAAGGCTATTCAATATTCGATCAGAAGAAATCAGTTCGCTGTCACCTGCCAAAGCCACAGAAAGCAATTCTCACCTGTGCTCAGGTGTGTGGGCTAAAGCTGTAGCCTTACTATGCTGCGTTAGGGTATACGCGTTCACATGGCTACTTTGTAATTTTCTGTTACAAACAAAACACCTTGTAATTAGCGGACTTTTTGTTATCCAGCACGTGCCCTAATTAATGAATAATACACGTGACGTCAGCATACATTTTGAAAAATTAAATGAATTAGTTATATGATAGGCACAAATCGTCTCGAATGTTACAATTAGTTTGTTTGCCCTCTTAAAACGCAAGTTATTCATATTAATATGTAACAAATGAAATGCTGTGTACCATTAATATCTAAGCATTAAACTATCTTCCTATGGCATCTTTGGCATCTATGGTCTATATAGATGCCACAGGAAGATATCTTAATGCTTAAATCGAACGCTAATGATTTTACATATATATTGTAAATATGTTTTCTCTATACATATTTTTAGAAGAAAAAAAAACAAAACAAAGAAGTAAATGAATTTGGATTTGTAATATCGATGCGATGACACTTACTGATCAAAATCATCAATGGTTTTCCAATAGTTATATATTTCCCCCACCTCACCCCCTCCAAACCCCAACCCATCCTTCCGGAGTTACTGGTGATACAAGTCCCGTTTCTTTAATTCCAATTTGTCATTTGTTTGAGCCCTCAAGATTCATCACGATATATACACTGCAAAAATCAACAAATGTTAAAGTTAAAATATGATAAGGCACGCAGATATATACATTGTACATTTCCGCTATGTTAGTGTAGTGGGAATTTTTTACTTTTGTTTCAAACAGTATTTCTTCTTTCTTTTTTCCCATGGACGTGACGATAAACTATCCTAAATTAGATAATTCTTTATTATTTCTTGTTTTCACTGGTTGAATAAATTTGGCCATGATTATATTTGTTTTTGATAGTATGTATATATCAAGAAAGCGGTTTTAATATCTGAATACTGATTACATGCAATTATAAAATGTTATCGTCTACAATATCACCCTTACCACAACGAATACATTATCTATTTTATCTTTCTGTATTTCTATTCTACCAATTTCTAAATCTAAAATATGAAAGGATTATCTAACCTTAAAGATGCTCCACCGCCGACAGAGCATAAATGATTTTCATCATTTGAACAATAATTGGTGTTTAATCGTGTATATAATAGTATAATTAACACAAAAAAACAATATATAATAATTTATTTTACATTTGGTGCATGCGCATTCAGTAGTTCATTCCATATAGGATATAGCGGTACGGAATTTTTTCGGGATGCAATTAATTATTTTTCATATTTTTAACTTGAAGTAAAATTAGATGCTCAAACTTTTCAATGGTGGTAATGGTGTAAAGTAAGTAACTTTTGTAACTGAAGAAAAATACTTAATCGTCTGCTCCTGTTTTTAATAGTGAAAAAATACAATTTTTCAGCGTCGGAGCATCTTAACAATTTCTTTGATATGGTGTAGATACTGTTACAAACATACTCCGAAACTTGCACCTCTGTGTAATGACAATTTCAATATACTTTGCAGCGTGTATAAAGACCACTTGGCTACAGAGACCACTTTTCGCATTGGTCCTTATCGATAGGTTCGACTGTACTCCGAAACTCAGGGAAATATCTTAAGACTTCCGTGGACTGTCGTTTTGCCCTCGCGTTTGTATAAACGTGACTTTTACATAATTTAAAGTTTCCAAATTAACACATTTAAATCAACATGACATTTAGGGCGTGGAAGTTCTCCATAACGTTGCTGTTCATAGTTTTGATAGTTTTGTTGTTATTATTTTACTGACAATATCAACTGAAGACATGTGTCGATATGTCGCGAAATAAAGATAAAAAACAACGGATTACGGAGAGCTTCTTGAAACCACAAGTCTTCTTCGCCCAGTTATGACACCTGGACACATGACGTACCAGATACTTGTTTGTTTGTTTGATTAATTAACGTCCTATTTACAGCTATGGTCATGTAAGGACGGCCTCCCATGTATGTGGTGTGTTGCGTGTATGTTGTGCGAGGTGCATGTTTTGGGAGACTGCGGTATATTCATGTTGTGTCTTCTTGTATAGTGGAACTGTTGCCCTTTTTATAGTGCTATATCACTGAAGTATGCCGCCAAAGACACCAAGAAACACACCCCACCCGGTCACATTATACTGACAACGGGCGAACCAGTCGTCCCACTCCCCGCATGCCGAGCGCCAAGCAGGAGCAGAAACTACCACTTTTATAGACTTTGGTGTGTCTCGGCCAGGGGACAGAACCCAGAGCCTTCCTCACAGGGGCGAACGCTCAACTCAAGGCCAAAAGTGAGGCGGTGCCAAGGGAGGCATTAGAGAAGATAAAGTCAGTTAGGAAGAAGAGAAAAGATAAGATCCTAAATTTTGTCGCCTTTTACGATCAAACGATACCTAGGTCACTCTACCATATCCTCGATACTCCTGGGTACATTTCGTGTCTGGGGAAAAATGAGATATACTGGCGTAAATAAAGTAAATTGTAGTAAAATATTCTGGTGCAGTTTTATAACATGTGTTCAAAATTCGCACATTATCGCTTATATCATAAGAAATAAACCAAAATGCCATTACCGAAGCGCAGCATTACCGGCCGTTACACTGTTACTGTTACGGTAATGTTTTATTGCCTGAACTATGCCAGATGTACATTTATTTATAATCGGCTTATTTTGCTTTTATTTGAATATTCAGACATTTTACAACATTGCTGTCGGAGCCTCTGATACCCTAGAGTAAGTTACCGCAACGACAATGTCAAATCGAAATTTTTTTCTGTAGCCTACTTCAGATAGAAGACATCTAAAACTCTGTTCGAAATTGTAACATGATTTGAATTGCCAATCAATTAAGTATAAAGTAATTTTAATGTTGAATAAAGTTTTTCCGCGTGATACATATTTTGTCAGTCATCACCGCAACGCGTTATCTTATTACAGCAACGTCATTTTTCCTTACCGAAACGCAAATTTTAAAGAATTCTAAAAACTCATTTCGCTATTTTAATCTGATTGTTATTCTGTGTACAAACAATTCTTGCGAAGATACTCATTTCCTAAAAATAATTTTTCGCTTTGGAAAAAAAAATAATGAATAAATAAATGTATCATTATTACGATTTAAACCATCGCGCCTTTGGCTCAGGACTATCATATCTATTTTTAGAACAGGGAAACACCGGATGTTCCAATTAAGATCTCGCAACGTGGCTATGACGTCATTTCTGCGACGGGGCCATCTTTCCACAGACGGTAAACAAGTGTCACTGTTTACTAAAGTTTCTGATTGCATTGTTTGCTATAAAACAACTTGTTTCGATTGGCGTTTTCAGGTATGAACATTAACTAGAGTTTAAAGTTTTGCATCGATTGGTTCATGAAATATGTTATTGATATTTGTTACAATCAAACTTGAATTTTTAGATCGGCAACCCCAGCATCTGAATCAACATATTCAGGCGCAAAGATGGAAGATGAGTTCAAAGAATTGAATAAACGAAATCCGATTTTCGTACAGCCATTCCAAGTATCAATGCACAGCGGCTTTTGAATTATTCGATTCAAATAAGATAACGGATTGCAAATTGATTTTTTATGCCTTCCAAAATAGATCAAGCGCCCTATGTGTTTTTTTACTCTATTTTTTTCTTTACTCTTATGTCTAAATTAATCTGAGATCATCTTGAAATCTATTTTTCCAAATTGTGCCAAAATAGACCCACCTGAAAGAAAGAGTCATCAATCAAAATCCATTCAAATCATTCGGTTAGGCTTATTAAAAAGGACAATTTGTTTTTGTTTGTCAGCTATAGGCCATGATATATGAGCAAGACTAATATGTTGTTGTTTTTTTGTCTGGCTTTTACAATAGTTACAGCTGCACATTTGGACATTTGAGCAAATAGATCGATGTCTGGCATAGTGCCATAGTTGTACTCTTTAGCAAGTGTCGCATACAGATGTATTTTGAAATTATATTCAATCTGGACCTGAATACTTCACGTCTATAAGGCCATTCAGGCTGACGTCACACTGGTCAGAACAAAAGATTAGGCCACGCCCACTGGTGGTCTAAATTGGCTTGGGTTTAGCAGAGACATATAGTGAGAGAAATATAGGTAAGTATATTACTACCGGCACAGAAATGTCAGCGAAAATTGCACTGTACAGTAACACAAAGCCAAACCACCAAAGGTAGACCACCACCAGACCACCAGTGGGCGGAGCTTAACTGGCCATTGATTGTGACGTAACTAATTTCTGTATGAATGGGCTTATTCATTAAAGATGAATCTCTGATTAGGCCTAACTAGTATGCATTAACACTTGTTAAAAAAATTATTTATGACATGTCTAAAGCCCGGTCTGGCCATGCATTATTCATCCTAATACATTTGGTGCCTGTGACCAAACCTTATTTCAATTGTATGTTATACAGGATGTATGTATATGTAGCCTGGGTTTACCCAAACTGAGAGGGTTGTGTGTTTAGTGGAATAGTGTAAGACTAAAACAGTGCATGTACAGTTAGTCCCTCTTTGCTCATCCTTGATACTCCAAGGGTTACTATCACTGACTTTACTGTGTCCACCCCTGAACTGTCTCATAGTGAAACTGAAGGCACCGGCAGACATGGGTAATATGATCACTTAAACGATATTAATTGATTGAATCTTGAGTGGATCTTGATCTTTTAATATACATCAAAGGAAATAAAAGGATTTGTGTAACAGGTACACTGTGGTTGACTGGTGACTGTGTTGCTTTGAAGTTGGGCATCACTCTCACTGTAATCAGCTAGCTTCAAAGATTTAGTCCCTGCAGGTTTTTGATTGGTCAGTTTGTTTCTACTGAACTGCCTTAAGTTTTATTATGAGAGGTCCAGTATTAGTATTTAATCATAACTCTCAACATGTAAAAAATGTTAGGCTACTGCACACTTTAGCTTGGACCTGCCGGACGGTCATCATGACCCAATGCCTGTGCTTGCGTATAGTGCGCACCCGACTTTTCACTTGATAATTTATGAAACAAAGTGCGCACTATACGCGCAAAAATGCAGTAGTAGTATTAACATCAACTAAGATTTGTTTGTCCTCATTATTTCAGAGGTAACTATCACGGGCGTTACATCATATCCTTCCGTGTAATACATTGTACAAAGTATCAAAACTGAAGACTCTGGGTGCAACAACAGATGAGACAAGTAGTTTAATTGGTCTATTGATGTACATAAATACAGTGGTTGAACTGCACTATTGAATTCTGGAAATAGCGATGGCCAAAGTTTTTTTTCCTCCCAGAGCTTTTTCTCACTCCTTTGGGAATGGGGCCTGTGGCCTTGAATTTGGGAAAATGTGCGACAAATCCAAGATTTGGGAAAAATTATGAAATATGAAATAAAGCATAACAAGTAAGACTTTTTTTATTTCCAGTGTAGTTTAAACGTAATTTTCTGAAGCCAATTCACAAATATTTAAAGCCTTAGCCAACTAAGTTCATGTAATAATTTTGGATAGTCTTCAATAAACTTTGATTTCGGGAAATTTAAGGCTTGAATTAGGAAAAATCAAGAGGATTTGCTATGGGGAGTAGGGCCAAATTTCGGCCCCAAATCAGACTGAAAAAAAACCCCACCTGAAATATTCCCCCGGTTTTACCTGGAGATAGCTAGTCCAGGGATGAGGTAGGTGTTATAAGATATATTTCATGGTTTTTTTATTGTATACATTACACCATTCGGAACGAGACCCTTTTGGTGTATATAACATCAGTGATAGTAACCTCTGGATCATTGAGGATGCTCTTTTCTGTTCAGGAACACAATACATGTGTGCTATAGTGACAGTCAGAGCCACCATGTAGATTCATAAGATACTAGGTTCAGTTGGTAATACTACGTAACGGTATATCGTAATTGTGACTTTAACACATTCTATAGATGGTAACACTCCTTCTTCCTACTTCAGTAATGTAACAGAGCATGTAATCACGTTTCTGAACACGTGAGTGCTTTAATCTTCTCATGAAGGAAAACACTCCATTGATTCACATCCAACAAGCAAATTTTAATAGTCTGAAATCAAATTGCTACAACAGTTTTAATATTTAATGGAATGTCACAATTCCTTTAAAAGGATAATTCAGTCAGGCTAATTCTGTTACATAACCATGTAGCAAAATATGACATAAATGTATTGTTCTACATTCCTTATGAAACATATAACAAGAAATATTGACAAATTTCACGACATTGTTCAGGATTTTGATTGATATTGTTGAATTTCCAAATCGTTGATCAGTATGCATATATGATTAAGCAGGTACATGTACGCTGTACTCATACCTGAGCCAAAAGTCACGCACGTTAAACAAATGCAATATTTAACATAACAAGAACATGAATCTAATTTCTCTCCCAGCTCAGCAATTTTATTCTCAAAGTAAAGTAAAAAGGTCCATTTCAGACAAAAAGACCAAAGCCATTTACATTCAGATATGATATATCAAACCAAGGATTTATAAGTGAGAAGGATTCGTGACTGTCTCTTTACACTACTAAACACCACGTGAGACGCCTATGAAACGGGGATAAAAACTGTTTTTCTCAACAAATGCTTGTCTTTACATTGGTGTTTCGTTTGACTTGATAAAATCAAACGAAACACCATTGTAAAGTTTAGTAAATTTCACAACGTTTATTATTTGCTTTAAGGACGGAAGATTTAGAAGATATGTCTTAAATTTTCGTTAAAAAATACGACAGCTCATGAAATGACGGCCCCGCTTCAGAAAGTAAGACAGTAACCCTCGCACCCGCAAGCTACATCAAAGGCTGCGCCGGCGGATATCAAAGGAAAAAGGTTGTCGCCCAACGTCACGGTCACTGCACAAACACAAAGGCTCCTGCCTTGTACTCCCCCAAAACCCAGTGTTACTTATCCTTCTCATATACGTCCTTGATCAAACTTGTTCCATTTTTCAGTTGTGTGAAGATCAGAAGCTAGAGGTGAACGTGGTTCGTACATTGTGTAACTCTACACAGATACTCAGAAGTCTGAAGTGATGATGATGGAGGAATCTTCTGATGAATCGGCCGAGATCATAACTAAAGAGGAGGCAGAGCTGGCCTCCAGGATGTCGGAGGATACACAGACACCCGGTGGGTATCACATAGAGTGTACGCAAATATTCAGTTTTCTATACAATGTTCAATATTTTTGGAGATTGCAACTCGTAGGTGAATGACATATTACAATGTACCACAAGCTGTCCACCTCTTGTTTACGAGTTTGAATTCCATGTGGGGCAGTTGTTAGGTGCTGATTGTTGGTCGGTGGTTTTTCTCAGAATACTCCGGCTTTCCTCCACCAACAAACCTGGTACGTCCTTACATGACACTGGCTGTTGGGCATTAAAGTAATAAGACCCAGTTGTAGAATTTTATCCATTCTTGGGGAGTTATATATCTTCATATTACCGATGAATTATATTACTGATAGATTTATATATATTCTGTACTAGCCGCGGCTTGAACTCTAGACTTGTGGCAATTTATACAAAAACAAGAACAATCGTTAAAAAGGGACTTTACCGTAATCATTCCTATATGTGTATTGTATTTCAGAGGTAATGATATTTTAGCATATTTTGCAATACAAAGTTTTTGCTCGAATATAATTATGTTACTGGTAATGTTATGCAAGTCTTCAATTCATTGTAGAGTAGTAATTGAAATTGTTGAAAATATTAGGCTTTTCAATTTTGCGCTAATTTCATTGCACCAATCAAGTATATATGCATCATATGATCCTATTACAGTTAATGTGATTTGAAGGATATGCCATGTCTGGGAGTTGCAGTAAAACTAGAGTACCCTTAGAAAATCCATTGACCTATATGGACAGTACCTAGCAACTACTCCGTGTGGGTTTCGTTTCCTCATCTCAGAGTTGGAGACCTAGTGATAGAGTGGTGGGCCAATTCAACCACTTACTTTGCTATCCTGAAGCTCAAAAAAAGGAAATAACTTAATGTATTTGAATATTTATAAAAGAATTAAGATGCAATACTGACATTGAGATTTTATTTCAGATACGTCGATCACAAAACCTGATACACCAGTCCAGTCACCAGGGGGAGCTAGTGTAGGGGTCAGTCCCCCAGCACCGTTACCAGCTTTTATGAATGTCAGCTCTTCTGATGTACCACAAACTCCACAGGTGAGATCTCTCATGAAATATCTTAACTCACTTTGTTAAATCAAGAACTGTAAATGAAACCAACTTTCTTCCCCATTGAATTTCATGATTTTCATTTCAAAGTAACTTTGCTAAGATTAAAATTTTTGGAGGAAAAAAAATGAATAGAAATCTATCAATAAAGTTGATATAGATGGAAATTTACAGAGATAAACTTTCACAGCTTTACTTGGATTGCAAAAGTAAATAGCACAGGAAAAAAGTTGGTTTACAGTATGGGTAATACAACTCGAATAGACGAAACCTCAATTTGGAATCATTTGAATCCTGGAGTGAGTTTATTCATTCAACAGATTAAATACGTGTTGGAGATTTTGAGTTCAAAATCAAGGTGAAGTTATTCAACTTGGCTCCTCTGGTGCGATAGTGTAAATCAAAGCCCCTACAGGTGAGATAGTGATTGTGAGGTTAATCAAATTGGCACAGGTGAGATAGTGATTGTGAGGTTAATCAAAGTGGCACAGGTGAGATAGTGATTGTGAGGTTAATCAAATTGGCACAGGTGAGATAGTGATTGTGAGGTTAATCAAAGTGGCACAGGTGAGATAGTGATTGTGAGGTTAATCAAAGTGGCACAGGTGAGATAGTGATTGTGAGGTTAATCAAAGTGGCACAGGTGAGATAGTGATTGTGAGGTTAATCAAAGTGGCACAGGTGAGATAGTGATTGTGAGGTTAATCAAAGTGGCACAGGTGAGATAGTGATTGTGAGGTTAATCAAAGTGGCACAGGTGAGATAGTGATTGTGAGGTTAATCAAATTGGCACAGGTGAGATAGTGATTGTGAGGTTAATCAAGTGGCACAGGTAGATAGTGATAGTGTGAGGTTAATCAATGGCACAGGTGAGATAGTGATTGTGAGTTAATCAAAGTGGCACAGGTGAGATAGTGATTGTGAGGTTAATCAAAGTGGCACAGGTGAGATAGTGATTGTGAGGTTAATCAAAGTGGCACAGGTGAGATAGTGATTGTGAGGTTAATCAAAGTGGCACAGGTGAGATAGTGATTGTGAGGTTAATCAAATGGCACAGGTGAGATAGTGATTGTGAGGTTAATCAAATTGGCACAGGTGAGATAGTGATTGTGAGGTTAATCAAATTGGCACAGGTGAGATAGTGATTGTGAGGTTAATCAAAGTGGCACAGGTGAGATAGTGATTGTGAGGTTAATCAAATTGGCACAGGTGAGATAGTGATTGTGAGGTTAATCAAATTGGCACAGGTGAGATAGTGATTGTGAGGTTAATCAAATTGGCACAGGTGAGATAGTGATTGTGAGGTTAATCAAATTGGCACAGGTGAGATAGTGATTGTGAGGTTAATCAAAGTGGCACAGGTGAGATGGTGATTGTGAAGTTAATCAAATTGGCACAGGTGAGATAGTGATTGTGAGGTTAATCAAAGTGGCACAGGTGAGATCTGATTGTGATGGGTTAATCAAAGTGGCACAGGTGAGATAGTGATTGTGAGGTTAATCAAAGTGGCACAGGTGAGATCGTGATTGTGAGGTTAATCAAAGTGGCACAGGTGAGATAGTGATTGTGAGGTTAATCAAATTGGCACAGGTGAGATAGTGATTGTGAGGTTAATCAAAGTGGACCAGGTGAGATAGTGATTGTGAGGTTAATCAAATAAGCACAGGTGAGATAGTGATTCTGAGGTTAATCAAAGTGGTACGGGTGAGATAGTGATTCTGAGGTTAATCAAAGTGGCACAGGTGAGATAGTGATTGTGAGGTTAATCAAATTGGCACAGGTGAGATAGTGATAAGGTTAATCAAATTGGCACAGGTGAGATAGTGATTGTGAGGTTAATCAAATTGGCACAGGTGAGAGAGTAATATATCATGTTACATGTACTTGGAAATTCTGATATCCTTATAGATGTCACATTCTGTCTAGGAACAGAATGTTAACAGTATCATGTAAATCAATGTCAGCAGATTTGAGAGATTTCTGTTTGTATTTTCAGACAGGAGCAACAACACCAACTGCTACATCAAGTACTACGAGTAGAATGCCACAACAGTAAGTACACAGGACTTTGTTATCAGTCATATCTGGAATGAACAAAAGTAGAGTTTTGCCATTGGGAGCTTGATACTGTGTAGTTGCTAACTTGCAGGGGTTTTAAGTCCGTAGAATTTGCGATTGACGAAATTGATCAAAATCACGGCTTTACATGTACTGTAAACCAAATTTCTTTTGCATGCAATTTACTTTCGCGAATTTCACAATTCATGCAAATTTGCGAATTTTTATCTTCTCAAATTAGCATCTGAATAATTTATATTTACAGTGGAACTAGGATAATATGAACTCAAAGGGACCGAGATAAAACTTCGAGTTATCCGAGTGTTCGAATTAAGCGAGTTCTCAAGTCTATTGACAATCTCTTTACTTATATTTGATGCGTACATATATAGATCAACTAGTATATAGTTCCGTGTCGTAAAAAGATGTAAGCAAGGAAGATGTCAAAATCGATGTAAGCGGTTGCAAAATAACAATAAAACCGAAATATATCCAAAATATTGATTCATCAACAGTAGTCACAATAATGTTTTCACACACAAATAAATAGCGGACATCACTTACGTAACCGAGACACATGTACATTGTATTTATGGTAAGTTATACCGGAAGTAACTATGTGCATGTCAACTCAAAGGCTGTTGAACGGTGTAATGTAGGCCTATATTTTGCTGAGTAAAAAGTTCAAAGCACTAACATGATATTATTTTACATTGATTGCGCCTAAATAATTGCAATCACTCAAAAAAACAATGATCGTATATATGGCTCCAAGTTGTGATTGTATTTATAACACAGCACCAGGTGGCTAGAGATTAGTTCTGCTTGAGTGATCACACAATGCAAGTGAGGCGGCCGAGAGTACCTGTATTGTATCTTGTCGCCATTTTAGTCAGGATAATGTTTATGTAAGTAATGTACATGTGTGGCGGCCTTACAATTGGTAATCAGTTTGTTTGTCAGTTGAATCAGTTGAATTTTAAGGCCCATCAACAACTACAGTCATTTAGAGCCACAACAAATGGTTATACTATATAACTTACAACGTAGGTTAAAATAGAGGATATTTGTCAAGCATTTCAATTTTTTCCGCGTTTTGTGCTTGGAAACGGCTTCAGAAATGCTGTTTTACGGCAGATTAATGGACAATAAATCCGCATTTTTGGCGATCTCGATTTCTGAAAAATTTCACTTCCAGTTATATGAACATTTTATGGATGATTTTTGTCATTCAGACCGAAAATTTCTTTCGTATTATCCGATTGTTTTAGTTTTCCGAATTTTCTGAGTTTTTTAAACAAAGATAAAGAGTGAATTCGGCCGGTACCGGCAAAGTACTTCGTATTAAACCGGGTTGTCGAATTATCCGAGTTCGTATCAACCAAGTTCCAGTGTATATGTATTTCCATTCAAATTTTAATCTTGACAAACTTGTTTTGAAATGGAAATTGCGAAATTTAGTAGCCGCGAAAGGACGTTTGTTTAAAGTATTACAGTCTGTAGTATGATAATGCTTTCAAAGGCTGCAAAGTTAACTCATGAAAATAAAACCTGTGAATAAGTTCCAAAGTGAATTGTGAAATTTTACACCTGCAAAATTTAAGAACTATGTGGTAGTCTATATTCGATCCTCGGTTATATAGGTAGGAAAATTGAGTCTATAGCCTTACATTCTTCAGATAGACTTTCCATATATTATAGAGATCTGTGTTTTTTTGTTCAGGTCAGCAACACCAAGTCCTCCACCTGTCTCTGTTTCACATGTTTCAGCTCCAGGTCAGTATACTTTTAGTACAGGTATATTTCTGTATCAGGTGAACAAAGGAAATCTTGAATAATATAAGCAGTGATTCAAAAGGTGGTAGTTTTATCACTTGATAAGTGGTCATTTTTCATTTGTCATTTGAGAAGTGTTCATTTCTTATTTGTTGCAAAACCTATTATTATATCTTTACTAAAATAATTAATTTAATAAAGAATGGAGTTTTAAAGAATCTTTGAAAATTTTGAAAAGTAAGTATTGCAAGAAATAATTGTATCCTGATTTGAAAATTGTCATTAAATTGATTAGCCTAATCATCAAACATTAAAAGCTGTGTGCATTTCTAATGTCAAATATCATTTATGATTTAATGGAATAAAAAATACATGAATTTTAATAGCATTGTAAAATAACAACACTCGCATAAGGCTTACAAAATTTGTGATAAGAATTCTGTGGCTATGGTTAGAATTTTTATACAAAGACTGCAATATTTCTGGTAATTGAGAAAAAAGAAACAAAAAGTTTTTATTAGCTCACCTGCCTGGTGAGCGTATGTCATGGAGTGGCGTCGTCGTCTGCCCTTCCGCCCTTCCGCCCCTTCCGTCCTTCAGCCAACATGCCTTTAAAACGCTACTAGTCGTAGAGTTCCGCATGGATTCTAAGCAAATTTGCCCAGAAACATCATTGGGAGAAGGGGAACAGAGTTTGTATAAATTTTGGCTCTGACCCCCTGGGGAAAGGAGTGGCGGGCCCAATAGGGGAAATAGAGGTAAATCTTTAAATCGCTACTAGTAATAGAGTTCTGCATGGATTCTAACCAAATTTGGCCAGATACATCCTTTGGGAAAGAAGAACAGAGTTTGTATAAATTTTTGCTCTGCATCCCCGAGGGGCAGGAGGTGCGGGGCCCAATAAGGGAAATAAAGGTAAATCCTTTAAATTGCTATTAGTCATAGAGTTCGCATGGGTTCTAAGCAAATTTGGCCAGAAACATCCTTGGGGGAAAGGCAACAGAATATGTATACATTTGGGCTCTGGCCCCCTTGAGCAGAAAGAGTAGGGCCCAAAAGGGAATTTACAGGTAAATCTTAAAATTCTTTCAGAAATGAAACAATGATCCTGTATTCAGAATATTTCTTGGCATTGCAAACCAGGTGAGCGATACAGGCCCTCTGGGCCTCTTGTTTCACTTTAGCATGATTTTAATCTTTATCGATTTATTGAATTATTAAATGTTCTTGCAGCCCCAATAGCCACACCATATGAAGTAAGCACACAGATTCCTGCGGAGATGGTTCCTGACTCGCCGTCCGACATTCCAGGAGCCAGTTCTGGGTTATTTGGCTGGATATCTGGCAATAGGATAGTATCAAAAGTCATGGAAAAAACCAAGGTATAGATTTATTCCTAGATAAAACATTTTCATTTTCGCACTTTTCTTGCCTCAAATATGAAGAGAAAAGTTAAAATACTAGGGTCGTGGGAAGAAAGAGAATCGAAGGCAAGATTTAAGTTTGATCATCCTTTACAAAGTGTGGAATTTTGCAAGGTTTTTAAGTACGTCTATTCAAAAATTATTTGGAATGCTCAAAATTGACATTTTGATTTTAATTTAAAGTTATTAGATTAACTGGTAATAATTGAATTTTAATATTTAAACAATACCTTGTTATGGTTTTAAAGCTGTAGAACATGTGAACAGCTCAATGGATATTTTAAAATGTTACTAATGCTCCAATATTAAAGTTGTTTGCCATAGTATACAATGATAAGATGACTTTGTATAGCCCTATGGGCCTTTTGTTTATTTTTTGCAGAATTCAGTGGAAAGTATGATAACAACTCTCGATCCCGGAATGAAAGAAGTTATAAGTAAGTACCACTACTACAATCCTCGATACTCCAGGGGTTCCGATCACTTACGATCTCTACACCCCTGGACTATCTCATAGTGAAATTGAAGGCAGCTCAGCGGAAAACATTTGACCAATCACAGGCTAGCAAAGATTTCCTTTGAAGACTACAGAGAGAGCGACGCCTAACACCAAAGCCACACAGTCGACCACAGTGTACCGTTATACGGCTCTTTTGATGTACATCAAATGACTAAATAACCTGTTCTATTCTGTTGCCTCCAGTTTTACTATGAGATAGTCCAGGGGTGTAGAGATCGAAAGTGATCGGAACCCCTGGAGTATCGAGGATGCATTACTACATATTTAGAAAGCAATAAAACTTATTAACCCAGTGAACATAACCAGCCATACAGTGTATGTTTTTCCTGTGTTTGGTAGGATCTGGAGGTGATACAGTGGTAATCGTCACGTCGACGAAGGACACGAAGGTCGGAGCTGTACGAGAGGCGTTTCAGACCGTGTTTGGGCGGGCTACAGTCCTAGGAATGGTATGTCTCTTAAGTGTTGAACTGCATTCAGTTGGCATTTATTGGAGCATGAATGCCAACTGGACAGCTGCAAATTTAATGAAGTGTGCTAGAACTTCATGTTGAATTTGCTTCTGTCCAGTTGGCATTTATACTCTCATAATTGCCAGCTGAATGCAGTTCAGTGCTTATATATATTTACATTTGATGACAATTTTATGATAAAATCTTATGTATACTGAATAGACAATTCATTATCGTCAGATCAGATGGAACAGCCATTTTCTGTGATCACTGGCATGACAATTCCGATTTCACAATGATAATGACCTCAAAAAAACCAGATAGCAGTTTATACACTGATGAACGCCAACTGTGTTTGATAAGGTTGTAAACTGGGGTTGCAGTGAAAATGTACATATTTTACAATGATCATTGCTGTTCATAAATAATGACTCATGCCAGAGCTGTTCATAAAAATTAACTCGAGCCGGAACACCATTCAAGATGGAGCCATTCATAGAAATTAACTCAAGCCGGAACACGACTCAAGCAGGAGCCATTCATAGAAATTAACTCAAGCTGGAACATGACTCAAGCCGGAGCTATTCATAGAAATTAACTCAAGTCAGAGCATATATATATTATAACCAAATATGATAATAGGAAATGTATTATGACAAATGTGATGTATTGATTAGCTTATACATCAGTGTACATATGATATTATGTTGTTATTAGAACCTTATGCTTTAGTTGTGTTTAAAAAAGCGAAAAATATTTTTTAAAAGTTTTCTTTTTTTCTTTTGATAATTAAACAAAGAATATACTTTCTGTATTGTAGGAAAGTCAAGCAAACACAGCAGCTCAACCTGTAGGCTTTACAGCAGGTCTGAAAGGTGCAGAAGAGCGCATACAGAACTTACGTCAGAAAGGCTCACTACCTGAAGGTCATCCTGTGGTATCAGTGGAGGGCTTCATTGTAGAGATGTTACCAGATAGGTCAGTATAAAATGGAGAGGACAGGACAAACATAGTGACAATATGTTTGGTGGAAGCACAAAGTGGAACATGCAGTATATTTGTATGGCCAAAAAAAAAAAGTCTTTTTAGGGTTACCCAACTGACTCTTAATTTTTCACTCCCCGACCCTAATTTTTTTTCCACTTCTCTACGAAAAAAAATTAAAAGTCAGGATTTTGATCTCAGATTGCAGTTCCGGCCATTACTACTGACCTTATTTTTTTGGCCAATGTAACCCTAAACAGACATATTTTTTTGGCCTAAGGAATATATATAAAACCTGTTTGGTCCTGTCACGTTGGCTAAAGGAGGATAGTAGCCCAGGTAAAAAATTGTAAATCATGTGGCAATAGATTCAGGGGTCTAGGAACTTTGTACTTGAAAGGGGTTGCCTGATGGCGGTTAGCATGGTTTAGTGGTATTATATTGAGAGAAAATCAATTCCCAACAAATTTGAGGCGGTATATTTGGGGTTGGAGATGTGCAGTACGGGGGACTACTATACATAATAAAATCTGTCTGTTACAGGTGGTACGAGATAAGTTGCTTACTCCTACAAGATCCAACACAGCATATAGATCTTCAGATGTTTTCACAACCAACACCCATTCCAGCAGAGTACATCCTCAAAGCTCAGGACGCTACGCCCTCAGACTATCCTCAGCGGTGGTCCGGCCTTAAAGTGACCATTGGTCAAGTGATTGAACAATCTCAACCTCACATTGGACACGCAGATTGGCAGAACAATTTGGTTGGTGTCAGTAGGCGTGAATCTCTACTACTAGCAGCTAAAGCTCTGGCATATATGTATAAAGAAAGACTTCCGACATCGTTTGTTTCCTGAGGGTTTTGTTTGTTTGTGCATGAAGTAATGATATTTAGGCCTTTCCAGTTGGTCTTGCCATACAACCCTGGTAGGTGATTCCAAACAATAACTTAATCTAATTAAAATAAGACTTGTAATTCTGCTCCAATACAAGATCTAACAACTCCTCGTTAGGGGTCACCTCAGCATGACCTCTGTGGTTAGCCAATCAGTGTCTAGCCTTACAAAATCTCGGTGTAGTTGATTCTCTCGGAAGTATAAATGGTATGTTCTGAGATGTTCCGATTCCATGCCAGGGGTTATGCTGAGGTGACCCCGGAGTGGGGAGTCCTTGTATTGGCGTGTAACGCTGAGTAAAGAAGTGGAGCGGAATTACAAGTCTTATTTTAATTAGATTGAACATTAACTGTGATCATGTTTGTTCTAGGTTGTACATAAAATGGCGCGAGAGTCTGTGTGAGAAATCAAAGGAAACTCTAAATATATATTTTTTAGAGATTCATACATAAATAAATACTGCGCATGAGAGTGTTGTATGTTCCACCCTGTACAAATTAATGATAAACATTAGTATTAAATCATTATCCATTAAATGTGGAGCTTTAAATCTAGTGGGAGCTGACTCGGTATTAACACCATTAACATGTCTTTTGTTCTGTTTTGTTTCATTGTACTTCCTATGTGATGTTTTATGTAATTGTTTGTATTATCTCTTAGAGGAATTCAGAATCCTTGCCTATTCTCGCATTGTCCGATATGCCAAAAAGACAAAAAAAAAAAAAATTGACATGTTTGAATAAGTTGGTACATATAATGTCATTTATAATGCCATATTTCTAGTTTTCCAAAATAATTCATTTCTAACGGTACACTATGGTTTCAATATTTCATGATCCTATTAATATCTCACAAAATCACGAAAAATATTCTCGTGAAAACAAGTGGCGATACATGTATTAAGGTATTACTCTGGTTAGCCAAGCAGGAATGCCACAAGGTTTGCGAGAAATGTCCCAAGACGCTAATAGGAAGGGTACATTCAAGATCGTCCTGAAAGTTCATACAAAGATTCCTTTTGGCTGCTATAACAAGAATTATATGTATACTGGTATGTATAAGTGCAACTCCTTGCTATCAACCTTAATTGAAAAATTTGATCCTCATGATTAAAGTCTGTTTTGTCTTGGGATGGATTGGGATGGATTTAAGAGTGATAGTAACTGTTCAGATTGAAATAAGGAAGGGAAGGAAAAGGACAGAAGCATGCAATAAACAATTTAATTTAACTTACAATGATAGATAGACATATCTGGAATCTCTAGTACCCTATTGTTATCATTTATTTACTGTAAACCAGCATTTTTTCACAGCTTATAAATTTTGCGATTTCCATTTCAAAACAAGTTAAGGAAAGATAGCATCCTCGATACTCCAGAGATTCCAATCACTAACAATCTCTACACCCCTGGACTATTTCATAGTGAAATTGAAGGCAGCTCAGCCAAAAACATTTGACCAATCACAGGCTAGCAAATATTTCATTTGAAGGCTACAGAGAGAGCGACGCCTAACATCAAAACCACAGAGTCAACCACAATGTACCGTTATACGGCTCTTTTGATGAACATCAAAGGACTTAATTACCTGTTCTATTCTGTTGCCTCCAGTTTTACTATGAGATAGTCCAGGGGTGTAGAAATCGTAAGTGATTGGAACCCCTGGAGTGTCGAGGATGCATTCATGGATGACTGGAAATTCATGTAGTAACAATGATGTAAATGGTCATTCATGTGGCGAATTTTCTGTTATCGTGAAATTTGTGAAAGTTTTATTTTAAATCGCACGCGAAACAAAGTTGGTTTACAGTATTGAAAATGCTGCTTATTAGTTTTTTGACTTACATATGTTAATAATAATGTGAATTGCTGTGCTTCAACTTATTTATTTATTATTTGTTGGGCTGGAATTCTCTTGACCCAACGTATGTTTCAGTGCTATTGATCTCTGCAATATATATATTACTACGGTTCATCTTTTTTGTTCTCGAAAGTTGTGACAGATTTTAGTTAAAATTGATAAAATGTATATTCAAATCTAAATAAATGTATATTAAAATATTAAATCCAAATAAATGAAAACCAATATTGATATTTTTATTTAGTTTGTTTTTCATTGCATGACACTTGGCAAAGATTCAGTTACAGTAAGGTTGCCTTAAGTGGGATGTTGGCAAAAACGGCTATTACGTTTGTTCAAATGAATGACCTTGATTATCATTCAAGGTCCCAATAACTCATCCTTGATTCTCCAGGAGTTACTATTACTGACCTTATATCCACCCCTGGATTATCTCATAATTATATTAGAGGCAGTTCAGGAGAAACAAACTGACCAATCACAGACCTGCAGAGATTTCCTTTGAAAATTTCAGAGAGAGCGTCGCCAAACTTCAAAGCAACAAAGCCAACCAGAGTGTACCATTATACTATTCCTTTTATAAACATCAAAGGATCAAATTACCTGTGTCCTCTGTTGTCTCCAGTTTTACTACGAGATAGTCCATTGGTGGATATAACATCGGTAATAGTAACCCCTTGAGTACTGAGAATGTCAATAATTATGAAACCCAGAAACCTGACATAGCTTTGAAGCTGACTTTGTACACTGAAGATCTTCAATTTGGAATTTTGTACACTTATAAAATTACTAGTAATTGTATTTTGACCTTGCCCTAACACTATCACAATGGTTATTTGAGTGGCAACAAAAAGTGTCCCAATTAAAAAACCAAAGAAGTTTTTATGAAGATGCTATTACAAAGGATATAGTCTAGAGAATAATGATGAACAGCTGTCTGCAGACTTTGTGTAACAGAAGGTTGATAACCTTTTAATGTCTTCAGAGAGATCCCAGTTCACTGATCTGATGATACAGACACCTCTTCTGGCCCAGATTTCCTCTAAACAAAAAATGCGAAGTTCCAAACTTTGACTCCAATTCATTTTTGTGGCAAGTCAGTTTTCAGGCAGCACCACTTGGATATACAACATAACTTGTAGCATAACTGATACGTTATTGTATGGCATTTGCCTTCTTTATCTTAACGTAATAAAAACCTGTGTAATACAGCTGGTCCGTAAAATTGTCAATACTGACCAATAAGCTGGTCCGTAAACCTTTGTATACTGGCCAAATATGCTGGTCTGGAAACCTGTCTATACTGACCAAATATGCTGGTCTTAGTTAAACCTGTCTATACTGACCAAATATGCTGGTCCAGAAACCTGTCTATACTGGCCAAATATGCTGGTCTGGAAACCTGTCTATACTGACCAAATATGCTGGTCTTAGTTAAACTATAGCAATATTTTTGCTTATAGGAGATTTAAATTTATTACAATTCAATTTTATAATTACAAAACTGAACACTTTCAAGATATCTTGCACAGTGGTGTAACCAAGATGCAATCTTGGTTAAAAATGCTTTATAAAATGGTGCATGTGTAATTTGAGTGGTTATATAAAACAAAACATCCATTTGTATGTTGTTCAGCTATTTATTATGACAGGTTTTCTTAATTGTTAAAAAAAATGTGTCTTGACTATGAACTCTGGTTTCGTTACAGATAAATGACCTCCACTTTAATGTACATGTACAATTTTCAACAAAATAAGCAATTGAGAAATTGACAAAATTTGAGAGGGAGCTTCACAAATCCATTTGCAAAGAAATACGATAAGAAAACTGATTTTCATGAAGCATAAACAAAGATTTAAATTCAATGTGAGTCAACCGGAGGCCTTGAAAATTGGAGGACATTATATTATAGACATTCAAAGGGTCTAAATCCTAATATAGTTGAATGACATGTGCTTGATAAAATGGTGATGAATTAACTCTAATGAATAATTTAGCCCAAAGAAATCCTGGATTTGCCATTTTCATGTATATGCCATAAAATCATTTATATTTGTTACAGGGACTTGACACAAATTTCCTGCCTACAATATATATGATAATTCATGTTATGAGACTGTTGGTAGCAAGTTTGTGTCAAGTCGCTGTGGTATTAATTTGATATGATATTCCATAAGAAAATAAATCTGTAAAACTAATACATGTAAATGGAAGCAAATCCCTAAACCACTTATAAGAATCAAAAGGCAGGCTTAGTTGTTTTAGTAAGCATTTATCAGGAGAGAGCATATGACAATCAACTATTTTATACACACGATCAAAATTTTCAAAGATTAAATAAATATTCAATGTTGTACTAGATTTTATGACAAGAGATAATTATAATAGAATATCTGTGGAGATGAACAATAAAATATTTCTTCAGAAAAATTTCTGGATATTTATCTGTCTATATACTCCGACACAAAATTTCTCAATGTTTAAAGTGAATAGTCGGGCAAAGAAATTCAGTCTAAATGCATTCATTGGCCTTCCAAAAGTTCTCACATTAAAACGACGGTCAAGTTCTGCTTACATTTCCCAGTTCTGACCATTGAAATAAAGAAAAGTTGAAAGCATTGAAAGCGAGGCTGCATGGAAATGTAACCACGGACATAGTCAGCCCGGAGGACGTTTTAGGATTCCTGTACTTTAAATTAATTTCTTCGTATGCAGACAGATTTTGACGAGATATTTTATTTTTCTATTTCATAAGAAATTCTACTGGATACACTCACATCATTTTTACCGACTTTAGCCATCCTTGCCCGACTGTTCACTTTATTACACAATAGATACATGATGATATACCCGATAAATGTATTTCGTAACCAACTTTCGTTCACATTTGATTTACTTTCGCAAATTTCATGATCAAAATGAATAACTGAAATTTATCTCCACGAAATACATATTGAAATTTAAAATGATTCTATAAAATTTTAATTCTGGGAAGTTAATCTCGGTGAACTTGTTTTGATATGGATATCATAGAATTTAGTAACTGTGAAAGAAAGTTGTTAACAGTAACTAGACATTCAAAGTGAAGATCTTGTGATATCAATAAACAATAACTATCCAAGCTGTGATATTTGAATAAAGTAATGGAGACCCAATTGAGTGTCAATACAAACATAGCTCATAAATAATTAACAAATTTCACTAATTACAATTTTGCAATGAACTATATAATTCACACATACACCTTACAATTTTGACATTTTGAGAGCAAATAATACCATACTATCCAAGCTGTGATATTTGAATATAGTAATGAAGACCAAATTGAGTGTCAATACAACATAGCTCATAAATAATTAACAAATTTCACTAATTACAATTTTGCAATGAACTATAATTCACACATACACCTTACAATTTTGACATTTTGAGAGCAAATAAAAGCATACATTCACCAAAGTGATATACATTTTCAATTTGTATTTTCAATACCAAAGGTATGAACCAAGTATGATACAGTATATATATATGGTAATGAAAAATTCACAAACCTTTTTTAAAGGTTTAATAAAATATGGCAGTGTAATATAAGACAAACGCATGCACAGTTCATAGAACCGATTCAGTATTTCTTTTATATCCCAGGTACATAAATGTATAGAAATTCAATGTGAGTCAACCGGAGGCCTTGAAAATTGGAGGACATTATATTATCATTCTTCATTCAAAATGAACAGACTATGCTATCATGGAAGCAAATCCCTAAACCACTTATAAGAATCAAAAGGCAGGACACATCTATCAGGAGAGTGCATATGAGAAACAATCAACTATTTTATACACACGATCAAAATTTTCAAAGATTAAATAAATATTCAATGTTGTACTAGATTTTATGACAAGAGATAATTATAATAGAATATCTGTGGAGATGAACAATAAAAAATCTCTTCAGAAAAATTTCTGGATATTTATCTGTCTATATACTCCGACACAAAATTTCTCAATGTTTAAAGTGAATAGTCGGGCAAAGAAATTCAGTCTAAATGCATTCATTGGCCTTCCAAAAGTTCTCACATTAAAACGACGGTCAAGTTCTGCTTACATTTCCCAGTTCTGACCATTGAAATAAAGAAAAGTTGAAAGCATTGAAAGCGAGGCTGCATGGAAATGTAACCACGGACATAGTCAGCCCGGAGGACGTTTTAGGATTCCTGTACTTTAAATTAATTTCTTCGTACGCAGACAGATTTTGACGAGATATTTTATTTTTCTATTTCATAAGAAATTCTACTGGATACACTCACATCATTTTTACCGACTTTAGCCATCCTTGCCCAACTGTTCACTTTCATACACAATAGATACATGATGATATACCCGATAAATGTATTTCGTAACCAACTTTCGTTCACATTTGATTTACTTTCGCAAATTTCATGATCAAAATGAATAACTGAAATTTATCTCCACGAAATACATATTGAAATTTAAAATGATTCTATAAAATTTTAATTCTGGGAAGTTAATCTCGGTGAACTTGTTTTGATATGGATATCATAGAATTTAGTAACTGTGAAAGAAAGTTGTTAACAGTAACTAGACATTCAAAGTGAAGATCTTGTGATATCAATAAACAATAACTATCCAAGCTGTGGTATTTGAATTAAGTAATGAAGACCTAATTGAGTGTCAATACAACATAGCTCATAAAAATTAACAAATTAACAAATTTCACTAATTACATTTTGAGAGCAAATAATACCTACTATCCAAGCTGTGATATTTTTGCAAAGTGTCAATACAACAACATATATAATTCACACATACACCATACACCATACAATTTTGACATTTTGAGAGCAAATAATACCATACTATCCAAGCTGTGATATTTGAATATAGTAATGAAGACCAAATTGAGTGTCAATACAACATAGCTCATAAATAATTAACAAATTTCACTAATTACAATTTTGCAATGAACTATAATTCACACATACACCTTACAATTTTGACATTTTGAGAGCAAATAAAACCATACATTCACCAAAGTGATATACATTTTCAATTTGTATTTTCAATACCAAAGGTATGAACCAAGTATGATACAGTATCAAATGGTAATGAAAAATTCACAAACCTTTTTTAAAGGTTTAATAAAATATGGCAGTGTAATATAAGACAAACGCATGCACAGTTCATAGAACCGATTCAGTATTTCTTTTATATCCCAGGTACATAAATGTATATCCTTCATTCAAAATGAACAGACTATGCTATCACACAAAAACTCACATTTATGAAATTACTATGTTCTGTTTGAGTATCTTATATCAAAACCTGATACTTTAAAACAAAATGCTTCTAATATAACATCGACAACTTATTCATGGTGAAATGTATATTTTGTCGGTGATGAAAATTCACAGAAGATCATTGCTTCAAAAGAATTTCACATGTGCAATGGATTGGTTTACATTTGTGCAAGCTACAATATCCAGATTTATAAATGTTTATCGTTGAATTAAATTAATATCCGAAATATTCAGGTATGAAAATGTCAGATAATCACAAACCCCAGCATTGAAAATGGTGTAAAGAAAATTAAAGTTTGACAGTACATTTATTTTTTATTTAACCGAGTTCTCTCCTTATTTTAACAGTGTTAACAAAGTCTGTTTCTATTAAGAGTACCAGAGTTAGTCCCCTTGAAACAATCTTGGATAATGTTTCTAAAAGTGAAGGCACAAGCTCAAAACTATCTTAATCTAAATAATAGTCTTGAAAAAATGGATTTTGTGTATAACTTCTACTGACAATAAATGCACCAAGAAATGAATAAAAATCCAAAACTTTCCTATCTAAATAATAGTCTTAAAAGAAAAATACGGATTTTGTCTATAACATACTGACAAAAAATTCATTAAGAAATAAATCAAAATCCATATTTAGCCTGGGTTTGTCGCTTTGTCATTCTGTTCATCGACCACTGGTTCTTCAGTTCTAGCTCTGTTTCCTTGGCCTGTAAAAGAGAATAAATGAAGAATTTACTTCCAGAATAACATAATAATTATAAAGGAAGAGGAAATTGTGTACATATTTACAAATTCAATTTTTAATTATATTTTCCTTTTTTTTTGACAAATTATTCTGTGATTAACAAATTCTTACTTGTAATTTAAGTAGAATTGTTTGTTTTTGTTTTATGCATTATTAACAGTCAGGGTCATTACTGAGAAAAATGTTTTTGAGGGCGAGAGTTTAGGGAAAAGCCAGAGTACTCTGATAAAAACAACCAAACTACTGGGGTTTGAACACATAACCCAGAGATGTGGGCCAGTGATAATACATTATGTGTATGTTGGGACCCCTTAATACCCTATCAGTCACTACAAATTGTAAAGTAGGTTCTGATTGTTAGGTTGCTAATAAACTATTATAATTATATATAACAATCAAAAGCAAACGACTTATATCCAGTATCCTGTATTTATTAATGGAATATAAAACTAGAAGATCAATTGTCCAATAATTTACCTGATGGGCTAAGTATGTGATTTGATGTTTGCGCTTTTGCTGTGATGTTGGACCGTCTTTCTTTCGGTGTGCGGCATATTCCTTAGTTTCCTCGGACATTGTCTTCTGAATATCCACAGTACTTATAAAATCGTCAGCATTTACATCAACGATATTTATCTCTTCTTTTCCTCTTTGCTTCTTTCCTTGCATTTTTAGAAACTGTACAACATGAAGATTTTGAAATTAAGACAGAGCTATACTACCCGGGGTACATGTATTCCATGTTCACATATTTTTATCTTTATTTCACTTAGCAAATAGGCTATAAAAAGCCTTTGTGCAAAACAAATACAGACATGAAAATGGTAAACAGACTTTTCTGGAAAAAGAATGTACACTATATATATATATATAAATAAAAAAGAAATCAGCGAAAGGATGCACACATCAAATATCAATTATTAAATAATATTAGATTTCTAACTTCATTAGCTCTGTGAACAAAGATCGCTAAATTTTTAACAATGCTACTATTTTCTGAAGTCAAGAGATCTATGAATTAAGTCATATAAGGCCTAAACCAAAATTTCTTTTTTTAACAGTTTTGATCTAATATCTACATAAATAGGACATTCCAAGATAAAATGATATTCATCTTCAATTTTTGCACAATAAAAACAATATCTCAAATCAACTGGAATTGGATTAGGCTTATGCCACCGACCTATTTCTATGTACAATCTATGTGATGATGTTCTAATCTTCGTTAGAGCTTTTCTATATTTTTCAATATTTACAGTATACAGAACTCTTATATCCAAATTCATTTGTAAACAATAAATAACATGTTGCCCTTGGCGAATCTACCACCTCACTATGCCAGTTTTGTATAAAAAATATCTTTAACTCTAGTTTGGGATAATTCTAAATAACCTTTTTCGTTTCCATCTTGTTGTTCTAACAAAACATAACCAAAACCATACGTACATAATAATTGTTTTACCAATTTTGCCCACTTAATTATTCTATATGATTCAGCTTGTTGATAAAGTTCATCATAGACTGACTTCACCAATACATTTTTCTTATCATGGACAATTTGTAGCTAATACTTAAAATATCTCTTGAGTTTTAGTGGCAAACATCCTAATTCTCTGTAAATAAAGTTGTTCTGTGTCAAAGTTTTCACTCCAAGTAATCTTTTATAAAACTTTAAATGAACCTTTTCTACTGCCAACCCAGAGTGGAAGCCCCACACTTCACACCCAAAACTCATTACGGGACAAACTAATTTTTCAAATAAATTATATGCATGTTTAGGTGAAAGGTTAATAAATTTTTTAAAATATTTATCTGAATTCCTTCAATCATACCTCTTCATCCTGCTCAAAGTTCTGGGAGTACTGTTAATAAAAGAAAATATCAAAATCAATTTATGCATATTACAAAATGTACAAGGTACTTGTCAATAATTATCCCTATAAAGCACCTCTCACCCTTTTTGAAGCCTCAATTTCTCTAAAATTACATATTTTTTCTAGTATTATCATTATCAATGTAACACAACACGCACGGTGATTCTATTGTTATGGGAATAGTCGATGGCGTAGCATCGCGGGGTCATTACCCCACTTTTGGTGGGAACATATGAATGACTCGATTCCAATCAGCTGTTCAATCAAATTCGTTGACGATGACGGGAGAGAAAAAAATATTGGTATTTTAATAAAAAATATGCAACTGCCGCAAGAATAAATAATATTCATTTCGTGAAAAAACTGTAAATATAAGGAATAGATTTTTATTTTGTTGAGGTTTTGAGAGTATAATGATAATGGAGCCCGTACGCGTGTAAATTTTATGTAGCCCGGCTTCGACAAAATAAAAATCTATTCCTTAAATATATGCATATTGAAAACATGTATATTTTTTTCCTTTACTTATGACTTACTTAGTGCAATGTTTTTATGAAAGGATAGTCCAAATTTGATTCTATTATGTAAGCTATTATTATTATATTTTCTGAAACAATGAAGCATTAGAATGAATATGGCCTTATTTATTCATTATAAGCATTGTAATGAAGTGTGATCTGTTTACATACATTCCTTTAATAAGTGGGTATCAAGATCCCATAACGACGTGGGTAAAAAACAATTTACTGTCTTTTAGTCTATTGGTGATGATGACATCATAACATTCACACCAAAAGATGATGGCACAATCACTGGAAGGTGAGACTAATCAATGATAAATCGTACTTCATCTACATTTTGTTGGAATCTCAAAACCCCAGTATTACAGCCAGTTTAGATAATGATTTTTTGTGAATCAGATAAATAAATGAGTACTAGACTTATAATTTTCCTGATTTTGGACTGATTTTACACATTTTGAAAAGCAATTACAACTAGCTCACTAAGAATTATGACTGGATTGATTTTTGGATATTACTGGAAAAAATCCACAAAAACTGTTGTCAGAGTTACCTGTGGGCCAGCTTCATATTGAACATAATCCATTTGTGGGCCTGTCATATCCGTTGCCATTGGTGATGTTTCCGCATGTGATCCATATCCCCCATACTGAAGATGATATGGTGCTGATGGCATTGTGTTCCAGTTACCAGATTTAAAAGACAATGGTGCGTCCTGATGAGCCACCGATGATGGCCCTGACGATGATGAAGCCATATCTACAATTTCTGTGCTACCATCTCCAACGGTAGAAGTCACCTCACTTTGACTAATGTCACTAGAAATTTTAGGTTCAGACACCACACTGTTTTCTGACACTAACTTTGGTGGAGGAAGGGATAACTTTGCAGTTTTTTGCATGGGAAGTGGTTCAGGTAACACCGGTCCTGCAGGTGCAGGTTCTGAACCACCGAGCGAAAAAAAGTTTGCTGATTCTGAACCTGGTTCATCGCTATCACTGTCACTACCATATCCTGATAAACCTTGAAATTTTGGTTGAAGGTTTGATGCTGCAGGCTTTGGTTTTGATGGTACTGGTGTCTGTTTTTCCTGAGACTTTTTTAAACTGTAAGGCAGAAGGATTCTATTTGATTCTTTGGTAGCTGCATGAACGGGTGCAGGCAGTAAGGCTGTTAGACCAGATTTGACCTGTCAATGCAAATAAAGATCAAGAAATTTAATAATGCATCAGGTCAGAATGTATACAAATCTTCTATAAAAAGGATTTGAAATTACAAAAGTTTACAAGTACATGTAATCTGAAGGTTTCTGATGTTAAGTCTGGCTTTTAAGAAAATCTGGGCCAATAAAAAGACAGAAACCTTCAGATTAGGTTTAAGTAAAAGTATCTATTAATGAATTGTTTTACAGTTTTTTTTCAACGTGAGAAATATATCCTTTACAGTTTGTTTATTTCTATGAGACTAATATGGAGTCCTTTAAGAATTATCATAGCTGCCTCCTCATACACTATACATATACATAGAGAAAAGATGTGTTCTATTTTACTTTGTGAACAGGTCTAAAGAAAGTACATAACAGTAACACCAGAGATTTCAGAGATTCTAGCAAAGCAAATAATTTTTAATATGCTTTTTCATAATAGAGAGTGATACACTTTTGAATGCAGGGATTGGTTGTTAAAGTTATGCATTTGTGAACGCAACATCCTCTATTTTTTCCTGCACACACAAATTACACCCGAAACTTCTCGAGAATATGTTATTTCTGCAATATTACCTGCTAAGTTCAGGATAACACCAACGAATGATGTAATATTATCAATATCTAACGTCAAGAGCAGATAACTAATATGTAAATAAACAAAGACTCCAAAGCAACAACAGGTAAATCTAACTGAACATAAAATTCATTTGAAGATCTGTACATCTATTTTCAAAAGTAAAATACGGTAATTGCAGTTCTCTTTATATATAATTAGGAAATGAAAAATTAAAACGGAAAATTAAGAAAACTCAAAACCTATTGTTAATACAACGTAACTTGTTACGTAATTATATTTTATCACTAACTACACTCGCATTGCAAATGTAAAATATATATCAATACATGTATAGTTGTATATGAACTTACATTTGAGGACAACCTAGGCTTCTTTTTCACTTGGTCTTCTTCATCAGAATCCTGTCAAAAATTATACAAACACCAGTTAAAAGCGAGAATACATATTATAGGTTTAATAAGAAGAAGTAAGATAATAAGTTAAATATTAATATATTATCATTTAATATCAAAGAAACACATAGCATGATAATTTATTGACTCGTGCCCTATCAAGGCCTCGACCTCATGACCTACGGCACCCAATCGCATAGCCAAACATACCTGCGCCTTCTACCACTGCGCCACATTCAAACCCCTATTAACAGCCAGGGTGATTTGGGATCTCACAGATTTTGAAAGAGTAGAAAAGTCAAAGAAACCAGTGAAAAGGCTACAACCAATGGAAAGTGCCTTGCAATACAACTACCTACCTGTTGTAGCTAGGTTTTAAACTAGCCACACGCAGGTTATCATCAATACTCCAGAGGTTACTATCACTGATGTTAAATCCATCCCTAGACTATTTCATAGTAAAATTGGAGGCAAGAGAAGACACATGTAACTTCATTCTTTGATGGACATCAAAAGAATTGTTTAATGGTACACTGTAGTTGACTGTACTACTTTGAAGTTGGGCGTAGCTGCCTATAATCTTCAAAGGAAGTCTCTGCAGGCCTGTGATCGGTCAGTTTTTTCCTCTGAGCTATAGCCCAGGGGTGGATATAATGTTATTGATAGGAACCAGTGGAGCATCGAGGAGGCACGCAGGTGGAGGGCTTGTGGTAGAATATCTATAGAAAATTATGAACTTTGCCACTTCCTTTTAATATTAAATTTTTGTCTATTTATTTTGATTTTTTGTAACGATTTCTCAAATGTATAGTTCATGTATGTTATTTGAAGATTATGTAAAATATATATAAACTACCAGATTAAATTCTTACCTCCTGGAGTGCTGGTATAGTGATCCTAACTTTTGCCCTCTTTGGTGGTGGTTTTGGTGCATCCTTTATTTGTGACAATTTTGGTTTCACCTCTTCTTCCAAATCATCTTCTTCTTTCTGGCCTGATATGGAAGGTGCCTCATCATATGCTTTAGGTTCCGGCAATCCTAGGCGATTAATTAAAGCACTAATTAGTAATAATAATTTGCACTAATGTTGTTCGTTTTAGTCAAAGTTAATTTATAGTAAAAAACATATTCATCACTTATTTTTATCAAAATGTATTTGAAACAAGAGGCCCATGGGCCTAAACAGTCATCTGACTATTAGTACAATACAACATAGTCGTTTAAAGATTTTAGCCTCATTTGAACAAACTTGGTAGCCCTTCATCCCAGCAAGCGACAGGCTTAATATCAGGTCTCTAGGCCTCTTAGTTATTCACAAGAAGTTGTTTAAAGGATTTTAGCCTATTTGACCCCTGTGACCTTTAATGAAGGTCAAGGTCATTTATTTGAACAAACTTGGTAGCCCTTCATCCCAGCATCCTACAGGCCCAATATCAGTACCCTAGGCCTTCTGGTTCTTGAGAAGAAGTCGTTTAGAGATTTTAGCCTTTTTGACCCCTTTGACCTTGAATGAAGGTCAAGGTCATTCATTTGAACAAACTTGGTAGCCCTTCATCCCAGCATGTCACAGGCCCAATCCAATATCAGTACCCTGGGCCTTCTGGTTCTCGAGAAGAAGTCGTTTAAAGATGTCAGCCTTTTTGACCCCTTTGACCTTGAATGAAGGTCAAGGTCATTTATATGAACAAACTTGGTAGCCCTTCATCCCAGCATCCTACAGGCCCAATATCAGGTCTCTAGACCTCTTAGTTATTCACAAGAAGTTGTTTAAAGGATTTTAGCCTATTTGACTCCTTTGACCTTGAATGAAGGTCAAGGTCATTCATTTGAACAAACTTGGTAGCCCTTCATCCCAACATGTCACAGGCCCAATATCAGTACCCTGGGCCTTCTGGTTCTTGAGAAGAAGTTGTTTAAAGAATTTAGCCTTTTTGACCCCTTTGACCTTGAATGAAGGTCAAGGTCATTTATTTGAACAAACTTGGTAGCCCTTCATCCCAGCATCCTACAGGCCCAATATCAGTACCCTAGGCCTTCTGGTTCTTAAGAAGTTGTTTAAAGGATTTTAGCCTATTTGACCCCTGTGACCATGAATGAAGGTCAAGGTCATTTAACTTAGTAGCCCTTCAACCCAGCATGTCACAGGCCCAATATCAGTACCCTGGGCCTTCTGGTTTTTGAGAAGAAGCTGTTTAAAGATTTTAGCCTATTTGACCCCTATGACCTTAAATGAAGGTCAAGGTCATTCATTTGAACAAACTTGGTAGCCCTTCATCCCAGCATACCACAGGCCTAATATCAGGTCTCTAGGCCTCTTAGTTATTCACAAGAAGTTGTTTAAAGGATTTTAGCCTATTTGACCCTTGTGACCTTGAATGAAGATCAAGGTCATTCATTTGAACACACATGGTAGCTCTTCATCCCAGCATGCTACAGGCCCAATATCAGTACCCTGGGCCTTCTGGTTTTTGAAAAGAAGTCGTTTAAAGATTTTAGCCTATTTGACCCCTGTGACCTTGAATGAAGGTCAAGGTCATTCATTTGAACAAACTTGGTAGCCCTTCATCCCAGCAAACTACAGACCAAATATGAGTACCCTGGGCCTTCCGGTTATTGAGAAGAAGTCGTTTGAATGAAAAGTTTACGGACGGCGCACGACGACTGACGGTGCATGATGACAATAGGTCATCCTGACCCTTTGGGTCAGATGACCTAAAAAACGTGACTTGACCACTATTTAACATTTTGTCTATCACCAATCTGACTGAATCTTAGCAAATTAGTAATTTTGGTTCAAGCTCAAATTTATTGAAACTATTTCAATGACATTTCCCCTGAAATATTCCCATATACTTCACAATATATATATAAGGCGTAAATGTCATAATTAAGACAAAAATGTCTTTGTGAATTCTGGACAGGATTCAATGTCCAAAAAATTAAAACAGGTCAAACATGAGTTTGACTATATATGATTATACATGAATAACTGAATTCCCAATGTTCATGGTTCCATTTTGAATGGTTATTAAAGCATTCAAATTCAATGCAATAAAAAAAGCTTTGACTATTTTTTAAAATCTGTATAAGATGCTGTAAGATTATATAATTTCATAATAGGTTGTGAATAGATGTTTTCTATATGAAGATTTTGAGGTAGCTAGGGAAATGAGTGTTGTGGGACCGATATTGGATTAAATTTAAGTTAATCATGGGCCCCGGGTATAAGTCTAGAACACAGGGCCGTCGAGTGTTTGGAGGTCCTGGGTTCAAACCCGAGTGTGGCTGTAACTAAACATTTCTCCTCTCCTGTATTACAGAGCAGTATGTGTCTTAGCCATGATCCAGACGCTTGGCGGACACACAAGCAATTCTGTTAAGAATCCAGTTGATACTGTACTTTAAGATCACCCATGATCTTTATAAAAAAAAGACATATCAGCAAGAACAGGATTCATGTTGATTCATTCAATAAACATCAAGGAAATTTTTTGTATTCTGCAGCGAGGATGTGGAGTGTTCCCCATTAATATTAGTTGTAAACGCAATTCTGCCATTATCAGTAATGTCCAGCTGATATGTATACCCACCTAGTCAAGGCTTAATGATGGTCTTGCTATATGATGTACCTTAAGGTACCATGTATATATTGCAAAATTACCGGTAATATATGTAACTGCTCTTAACGAGACAGAAATATTTTACTTTCATTTAAAATGTAAATCAATATTAATGCATATGGCTATTACATGTGGGTTGGTGTGATTTATACATAGTTTTAATACTGTCTCTTTCACATATATTTTTATACCAGAGACACCGGTTCCATTGGTCAGGACACTCAACGGGAATCACATATTTTTTCCTGTTATTCTACATTTGGGCCCTTCTAATATTAAAATATCCCACAGAAGGTATTTAGAGAGTCTCTAGTTGAGTTTTAGGAAACCTCAAGAAAAACACTTTTGTGTAGTTTGTATATACAGTAATGCTCAATCAATACACTCTTTACCCGGATTGGACTGGGTCGATCATCGGTAACCAGGTAGCTCAGTCGGTAGAGCTTGGAGGGTCCTGGGTTCGAATCCAAGTCTGGACACTACTTTTTCTACTCTCCTGTTACAGAATTGGCACCCAACTAAATAACCCATAGTGGTGGTGTTTGGAAGGCTCTCATTTGTCTTTGAGGGTGAAACATTGAGAAAGGAACGAGGAGAGAAAGGAACTAGGAGTGTATAGCAGGATTGCACTGGGTCGATCATCAGTGACCAGGTAGCTCAGTCGGTAGAGCACTCCGCTAGTGTTTGGAGGGTCCCGGATTGGAGTCTGGCCACTACATTTTCTACGCTCCATCACTCAGCTGACAGGGCATTTAATACTTCGTTCGGTAGATTGAGTCATAGTTTTTCACATTGGAGACCTAGGTTTGATTCCTGGTTGGATTTATCAGAATTTTTTCCTGTACCCTTTGAGGACCAATATTCGTCAGGGTAATCAAATACCCTCGGATATCAACAAACCAGCAAGAAATAAAATGTACCAGTTTTATCAACACAAATATATAATATTTTGTCTTACTTGTGCATCTCTATCGTGGTACGGAAGATTTCTAACCGCCGGTCACTGGGTGATGGCGGAAACAATATGGATCTATTTTCATCAGGGGGGCTGTTTCGCTTATTACGAAAATTGAGATCATTCCAAATAAATGATAAGCAGCAGGCACTTGTGAGATCGTGTTAAGCTGAAAATTTCTTGTAGTTATATAAAGCTATTGGTCATTGAAAGTGGCGAAAACCTCTGTTTACATAGAATAACGTTATGTTTCCAACAGTACCGCACCAAAAATTTCGGGTAAGTTGAATTGCCAAAATAATTTGTAATAACCCAAAATCTGGGATATGAATCACATGTGTGACTTCTCACAGGTACTTTGTTGACATACTGCTGATCAGTGCACATGGACAATCAAACGCTGGCGGTATTGTTTTGAAGTTTCATCTAAAATGAACTTAAGAGAATACCTTCATTTTGTGGTATATTGCTACATCGTATTTTTAAAATCACTTGGTTATAACAGGTCCGGTAGCACGCTAAATCTGGCTATATAGCTAGATTTGACTATATAGCCAAATCTGACAACACGTTATAGTGGACAAATGTAAACAAACAGGTGAGGTCTGGTCACATTTTCCTCTTGCAGTATGAAAGCATGGATGACGAAACATGTCAGTCGGTGATATGAATAATGTTTGCGTATTTGTTCATTTGCAGGCGACTTTTTAAAATTTCATAGTTGCAATTATTTAGTATCCATTATCACTATTCCACAGTAACAAAACTATATAGCGAGGCGAACCAATATGGCGTCGTTGTGTTGTCTGCAGATAAAGCATCCACCTGATGAAGATTCGGGCCACAGGTGCGCTTGGAGCATGCAGATCCCGTGCAAATTGACCATGTGAAAAAAGTGCTATAGTCGGCTCATAAACAACAAGATATGTGACATATTTCAGACGGGAAATTTGGATTTTATATCTTTTTCATCAGAACATGAGGATGAATGGATGCGAGTACCAAAAAATGCAACGACAGATTTTTAAAAATTCACCGGAAATTATCTTGGATGACAAAAATATTTCGTTTTGCCGATTCTCAAGATTCGTCATTCAATTTTCGATGTGTACGCTGATTTTGTGACCAGGTATGTCACTTTTGTTTACATTTGTCCACTATACATGTTGTCAGATGTGGCTATATAGTCAAATCTAGCTATATAGCCAGATTTAGCGTGCTACCGGACCTGTATAATACATACTCGCTTTTAAGCATGAACAATCTTCCTTGATCAAATCTGCTTTGGCAGACGACACTCTTTATGAAATCACGCGATAGTTCATGAGATATTAGCAAAATTGTAAACATGACGAAAACAGGTCCCTGACTAATTTAGGGCACTAAACCATACTTCTACACTTCTACAGTATAGTTTTTACTAAAGCAAAATCTGAAGGAATGAATTACAATTATTCTCTGATTATGCCAATGAAACAACTAGTACCTTTCAAAAGAGAGCCTATATCTGGCTCATGTGTGCTGTTGTCAGTATTATTAGTTTGACGTTCTCCGTCAGAATCTGAATCAGAAATGTGCCCGGCTTCCGTTGAAACAGGCTCGTTACTATCATGGTTCTCTACATTAGATGCTGCACTTGTGTCCTTGTGGATACAAACACTTGCAGTGGCTTGCCCTTCATCATTCTCGTCACTTTCGTCGCCGCTCGAAGCATATGCAACGAGCGACATACCGTTTGCTGATGCTGTGGCCTTTCCACAAAAATCTCTTCTCCGTTACCGGAAGTAGCTTCTGCCGCTCCAAACGTTGAAAATAAAAATAAAATGTTTTTTAATGTCATAAGCGACAAGAACACGTAGCAGACGAAAACACGAAAACAGCTGTAAAACACTTGTTAAATGGTGTTACTACAAATTTGGTATAATGTATCTAAATAACATGAATGCATGATTTCTAAGTTTATTTCTAACTTTAAACGGAAGCTGTTCTTATCTGAGACCGGATACCATCAGTGCAGTACGTCGACAGTGTCGCCAGCCAGCCTGTTCTACCTGGCTTCGGTCTGTTAGTAAGACGATTTCGTCTCTTGACCACCTTGAAAGTGCTCAAAGTTGTAGGCCTAATACGAAAGTTGACGAGCTAGGACGGTATCGAGTACACAGAATCATGGAACTCCTAACTGCTGTTGAAGTAGTAACTCAAATAGTTACTTATTTTATGTTTGCAAGTGGAATGTGAGTATTTTAGAATTTCCCCTTATTTATATAAAATTATTGTTGTACAACTATTAAGATTAATAATTTTTTTTTTTACATGATACTGACTAAGTTCCAATATATGAAAGTTTGCATGTTTACTATATACAAGTGTATACATTATATATGTATATACGTGTGTATATGCTTTCCTTGGCCTAGAACGAATATCCGTACCCGGCCTACTACACCTTTCGGCCGGGTACGAATTGGTCCCTATGTGTCGTAGTGGAGCACTGCCTCCGAAAATCACTCGGGCACAGTTTTCTATACTTTTTTGTAGGTTTCCAATTATTCTAAGCGTATACATGCATTTACATATTATTTGTGTCTAAAACAAACATTACTACCATTTTTAATATATACCGTACCGCTCACAAGACGTCAAATTCACAACTTGTGGAATTGCCGTATAAATTCCCTTCAGAATGACCTTCATATGTATTATGTAAAAAAAATAATGATCGATGAGAATTTGATATTTTATATAGTTCAGTTTTATTCCCTAGTAGGTAAGCGATATCAAAAAAGTACGATAAAATGCAAAAGAAACGTTTTATAATGGTTTGTATAATCATCACTTTGCTCCGTTAGCAGTAATAGGCACCAATTGTAGCTCTAAAGACGACACCATTTTCTGTCTAAAAGTCTTTTGAGCTACAATATTACAGCTATCCTTGGCCCTGCAGGTAGGGTGTTAGAATATTGTACCTGCTGCCCCTATTGCATGATCGTAAAAGGCGACTAAATTTAGGATCTTATCTTTTCTCTTTTTCCTAACTGATTTTATGTTTCCTAATGCCTCCCTTTGCACCGCCTCACTTTTGGCCTTGAGTTTAGCATTTGTCCCTGTGAGGAAGGCTCTGGGTTATGTCCCCTGGCGGATCGACACACCGAAGTCTATAAAAGTGGTAGTTTCTGCTCCTACTTGGCGCTCAGCATACAGGGATTGGAACGACTGGTTCACCTAATTGAAAGATAAACAAAATGCTAGCCAGTTAGAGTTTTTATAGTGAAATTATAGTCGACATACACGACATGTTGTCAAATATTCAAATTGAACACGACTATTGCTGGTACCGCATCACTTTCGCGATATTCACGTTGCATATACATGTAGCATATACACAGTTGAATTTTGTTTATCTTTCAACTACACGTGGTTTTTTAAAAATAAAACCGGAAGCGAAGTTGATTGGCTGCCGTTTGCTCTACTAAATGTGTATACGGCGGCCATTATAAATCTGTGAAATAGAAGGGTCTCAGAAGTATTTCATTGTGCAGAGTTGTTTAATTTCATAAATGGGATGTAACATGGGGGCTAGTGTTGGACCGATTCTCGATTTTAATCGATGATCGATCGATTATGATTTTTCCAAAGACTATCGATTATGAAAGGTAATAATCGATTATTAAAATGGGAGATAACTCATGGTTATCTCATACTGTTCTGAACCTTTATTATGATATATATGAGGGCAAAATCACATATCAAAATATTTTAAACATCATAGATACTCAAGAATTTGAATTAAAAAAAATACTTCTTCATGACTGTTCGTTCAGTGGATATCTTTTTAAAATTCTTCAGAAAAGCTAAAAGGTGAATTATATAAATATAGGAGAGCTTTCTATAAATAGTATCCGATTATAAAATCGATAATTAGTAAATTGTCCTAAACCGATGATCGATTACCATTTTACAACCGATTCCCAACACTAATGGGGGCAGTGGAGTACATAAGATCCCAATATATAGGTATGTGTATGTTTTCCCGGCATTGCATGGACGATATATTAGAAATATACCGCTGACGTAGCGTAGGCCAAATCTGGCCTACGATTTCACATTTTTAAGAGGTACCGCGAGCTGACTATATATTAGGCAAAAAAAAAAAATTAAAAAAAGCCTAATAATATAGGCAGGTTTAGCAGACTAGTGATATAGCACTATAAAAAGGGCACAGATTCACTATAATATATACAAAAAGACACAACACGAACATAATGCAGTCTCCCAAAACGCGCACCTTACACTTCACACACACTACACACTGCATGCATGGGAGGCAGTCCTTTCATGACCCTGGCTGTTAATAGGACTTTAAAATAATCAAACAAACAAACAAAGTACGTATATGCTTTCCAAGTCCTGATTGGTCATCAGATGTCAATATCAGAGTACTTAAAGGGACAAAGTCAATGAGGCGAATTTTGTTACATAAACACGAAGCAAAATATGATATAAATGTATTGTTCTATATTCCTTATGAAACATATAACAAGAAATATTGACAAATTCCACAACATTATAAAGTATTTTGACTGATACCGTTGAAATTCCAAATCATTGATCAATACGATTAAGCAGGTATATCATGTATGCTGAACCCAAACCCGTCCGAGCCAAAGTCTTCATACTTTACATAACCACTGAGGAGTTGGTGAAATTATATTTAGACAAGAACATGCACCTAATAACGTAAAACAGTACTGTAAGAGCAATTTGAATAGTTCTAGACAAAAAAATCTTTACTTCCCTGGCAATATATAATATAGAGGGATATGAAATGCTATGACTATAGATATGACAACTAAATCACCCGTCAAATAATTTACGGAAATTTCATCTTTCTGAACCAGCCCAGTCGAATTTTGTAGACTGAGTGTGATAAAAATTGTAATGTTGAATTTTAGTGAATTCACAAAATGCACTGCACAAATTAAATGAAGGTAAACAAAATGGTGGGTCAAAAACGTGGGTGAAGCGAACACAAACTAATTCCGATAGAAAACAGAGTATGTCAAGAGTCAGTAATATGCGCGATTGAGAAAGTAGGTAAATATAAATGGATCGCTGAAATGCAAGAGACGGGAGCAACTTTCCACTTTATACTTGTGTGATGTACATATGTGCAATAAGTTAAGAACCTCCCTTCGCGGTGCCCTGTCAAATGAAAAGTCTCGTTTGACTTTTGACTTATCATTCTTACGCTATTAATACAAATTGTATAAATCATACAAATCATATTTTCATTGGCTATCACTTTGTGTAAGACCTCCTTTTGGGACGGTTTTCACCTGAAATTGAAAAAAATCATATTCGTATGGCCATCGGATATAAATATCGGGACAGTGTGACGCGAGCATTAGCCAGAGCATTAGAGAGATTACCGCTCTCTACTTGGCTCCTGTGCTCCGGACCGGAAGTGCAATGACCCACCCCCAGAACCAGTGTTGCTCTGACATAGCACATACTCCCCTTGTTGACATTCATCACCAGATTTAGTGTTAGTACTAACAAGTTGCTGCTTGATCATCTGCCCACCTGTTTCAACCACCCTGATATTAACGCCAAGTCCGGGCCCCTGAACCACTGTCGACCCTCGTACACATCTGGCAAGTTCTGCACCAGGAGTTACTTGATTATTAGTAGATTGATTGATTATGTGTTATTTGGTGTTTGGCATGAATTGCGCCAAAGTTAAACATACCAAAATTTGACTATGCATGTATTCACTTGTATGTACATTTGTATATTAGAATCAATACATCTTTTACACACTGTTGATTACTTATGTTAATAGGTACTCTCTGGTAAGTTACTCAATCATGTTACATAAACATTTATTTAAGGTACTGGTCTATGGTCTATTGTATCAACCGGAAAATAACACTGTTACTTGGGGAGTTTTTCTCTCATTTGTGAAAACGTGCTGATATAGGTACTATTATTCACTTTTATGGAAGACCAATATTTGAAAGGGTTGTCTTAGAATAGCAGGTTCTAATTGTACTTAGTGATACGGTCACCTTTTAGCTTCATGCAAGGGTGAATTTCAGTTTTGCTCTGTCGATAGAGCAGCAGGCCAGTAGGTTCGAAGTTGCTGGCACATGTCCTGCTGGAAACACATTACTCTCGCCCTGTTGCATTAGTATTGATGTGGCTTCAAATCCAATGTAAATTTAAAGACAATGCAGCAGCTGCATGATGCAAAAGTATATAATTTTAAATGCACCAATATTCAACCATTCTATTTTGATACAAAAGCGCCAAAATTTCCTAACACCAAAATATCCCTATTTACGATACTTTTAACACAATGGAAAACAAAATGGATAAAAAATACAAGGATATATCATTAAAAATTAATTAAATCATCTGCTAGTTTGAACTGAGGATATTTGTTCAAGATAAAGCATTCATTGGTGTTTTATGTATCACTGATATATTGTTTAATTATGTATGTAAAATATGTATGCTTTTACCTTTTCAATATGTATATTCAATATTAATATTTTTTTATAGCTAAATTATCTTATTGTTCATTTATTATTTTTCAGCCCAACATGCCTACACATGTACAAGACCAAAAATACCAAGAATGTGCCTTTCACATTTTTCGCCTTAGGGTTATTGAAGTAAGTAATTCTCAATTTCTTATCTTACTGGTAATTAGAATAATCTTGAAAAAATTTAAATTAAGCTCCTGTTTAGTATTCAGCTTTTATATTAACATTAAAGAAACTTGTTGGTCCTTCATCCCAGTATGCTACGACCCAATATCAGGTCTATAGGTCTCTTCATTTTCACCTAGAATGTGCCTTTCACATTTTTCGCCTTAGGGTTATTGAAGTAAGTAATTCTCAAATTTTATCTTATCGGTAATAAAAACAATCATGAAAAAGGTCAAATTAACCTTCAAAAACTTAAAGTAAAATGTGAAGCTCCTGTTTATATTAATTAGTATTGAGCTAATATATTCTAGTTAGTGAGACAAAATGTCTGAGGTACATTAAAGTTCACAGGGGTTAAACATGATAAAGCAGTAAAACATATAAACATGTGACATTGAATGAAGCATGCTACGACCCAATATCAGGTCTATAGGTCTCTTGGTTATCCGTCAGAATGTGTTGTAAACATTTAAACTTATTTTACCCTTGTTACCTTGATGACAGTCAAAGTCATTCGTGCTATCGTGCTACAGGTGCAATATCATATTTCTAGGCTTTTTGGTCATTGCAAACAGTATTGACATAGAGTTGTATAAAGAGTTTAACCAGAACCACTTTGACAAGGTCATTCATTTGAACAAACTTGTCAGCCCTTAGTTTAACATGATATTCTATATATATCCATTTAGCTGAGTTATCTGCCCCTGTGATAAGTATTGATTGTGATGTTATGTGTTTGCGAGCATAACGTCATACTAAAAATCAATGTGAATTGCGCTTATAAAATAATGATGCAACAATTGATACCTATACGCAAGGGAGCTAACTCTGTAATATGCAAAAACAGAACAGGCCAAATATCACTACTCTACTCCAACATTTTGATGTACGCTTACTTTAGCTACTGTAGACATACAATGTATATTTGGAGTTTCATGTTTTCCAATCAATATTTTCTATAATTTCCAATCACTGGCTTAGTAAAACCTGAATTATTGCTAAATTTTCATCAACCTTATTTTATTATTTGCATTGAAGTGCAATTTTAATACAACACATGTAGCGTTTGTATTATTGCTATCTAGTTAATGACTGTCAACCAAGACTTTGAAATATTCAGCTGTTACATACACACTCAGTCTTAATCACATCTGCTGTGTAACTTGTCACTTGTGAATTTGTCAACCTTATTGCACAGCTGTTCATATTTTGCTGAATCAGCTTTGATTTGAATTATAAATAGGCTATTTTGCTCTGATCAAAGCCTGATCTATATGTATAAGTTAATATCAATACTTTTCAATCTTGTAAAACAATATAGACAAATATAACAATCTGATGTTCTGTTGTTTTAATATCGGGAAATAGTGTAAGATTATCTTGCATAATTAGATTCATAGAGCTTACCCAGACACATTTGTATGAAATATAAATATCAACATATTCTGTCAATATTCATGTGAAGACAGAGGTTTGATATATTCTCGAAAAATATAAGATTTAGATATATTTGGTGTATGTGACCTTGAAAGGAGAGAGGTCAGTTTGAGGTATGACTGTTTATGTCCTTTGTGCCAGCATCAATGAGCAATTTACATGTCAGGTCACTTTGCATGATAGCTAACTTTTTTACTCAAGGAACTAAGATTTCCGGTGCTACATAAATCGTAAGGCCATTTATTTTTTATTTGGAAAAATTGAAAATACAAGATTTTTTTCTTCCTTGACTAAAAAATATTTTAGATATTTTTAGCCCACCATCATTTGACCCCCAAAAAGGTCACTGAGAGCATAACAAACAAGGCCCTATGGGCCCGAATCACTCTTCTGCTATCTCATAATTATGGTTCATACTTAACAAACATCGGAGGCTCTATGCCTCACAGTTATTAAGAAGTTGTTTAAAGATTTTAGCCTATTTAACCCCAGTGACCTTGAATGAAGGACAAGGACTTCAATTTGAACAAACTTGTAGTGATTTACGAGATTCGCCTAGACAAGTCCTGGACTAATGATTTTCCTGTGGGACTCACCAAACTTTTGAGAAACCTCTATATTTCTTTGTACTGGGACTCACCAAAATTTGAAAATTAGTGTTCTGAACTTGCCTTTAAAAATACTACATAAATTGCATAGTAGCCCTTCAACCCAGTATGCTACAGGCCCAATATCAGGTTCCTAGGTCTTTTGGTTATTAAGAAGAAGTTTGTTTAAAGATTTAAGCCTGTTTGACCCCTGTGACCTTGAATGAAGGCCAAGATCATTCATTTTGACAAACTTCTTAGCCCTTCCTCATATCATGTCACAGGCCCATCCCAGGCCAATATCAAGCCCTCTTGGTTATCAAGAAAAAGTTGTTTGAATATTTTCACCTATTTGACCCCTGTGACCTTACATGAAGGTCAAGGTCATTCATTTGAATAAACTTTATAGCCCTTCATCCCAGCATGTCACAAGCCCAATAACAGGTCCCTATGCCTCTTGTTTATTAAGAAGAAGTTGTAAATGGAAAAGTTGACGCCGGCCGGCCGGACTCATTAATCATCTAACTGGTACTCTAGATTCTTAAGATAGGATAAACATACTATTTCAAAGGCCCAGGATCTGCTTTTAGTCTAATACCACTAGTAAACTGGTATATTTAATTTGTGATTCAGCAGTAAGCTATATAGAATGTGTACATTGTTCCTACGAGTTGTATCTGTGAATCATAAAAGCAAATAATCTTTGGATCTTTTTGTTACCTAAAACAAACCTTTTAGAAATTTTTAAGAACTTTTCTCTTGCTAATTATACTCAGTGACGGTGCCCATGTGGTTAAAGGGGCAATTCAGTCTAAGAGTATATTAAAACTTGCATATATTTCGGAAACAAACCAGTTCTAATGGAAATTAAATTAGTTGGTTTTACTGTGATATGTCAGAAAAGCCCACTGTTGTCAAAAGTATGTGAAATGTTCAATCGCCGTTACACATAGCCTTGTATGCCGAACCCTGACCCTTTCTTGTGTAGTAAAGATTTTTTTGTCTAGAACTACTTAAATAGCAAATAACTCTTACCGTTGTGTTAACATTATTAGATGCATGTTCTTGTCTAAAGATAATTTCATCAACTTCTCAGTGGTATGTATTGCATTTGTTTAACGTGCATGACTTTGACTCGGGTAAGGGTACAGCGTATTGATTAATGATTTGGAATTTCAATGGTATTAATCAAAATACATAACAATGTTGTGGAATTTGTCACTATTTCTTGTCATATGTTTCATAAGGAATGTAGAACAATACATTTATGTCATATTTTGCTTCGTGGTTATGTAAAGAATTAGCCTCACTGAATTGTCCCTTTAAGATGTACATTGTACAGACATGTACGGGTACCACATTAGCCCTCTATCTTTGGGTCGTAAGTTCAAATCTTACATATATCTAGTAGTTGCCTGCAGGTACTGACTGCAGGTCAATGATTTTTCTCTAGGTGCTTTGGCTTTCCTCCACCCCTAACACAAGAAAAGCAAAATAATCAAACTTACATAACTACAATCACTATCCATAAGGTTTTTTGAGTATAGTAAACCTGTCTATAAAGACTGCCAGCCCAGTGGACCAAGAAAAAAAGGTCTTTATAACCAAGTGGTCCTTTTATACATGTAAAATTGTGTTGAAATTGATCACTGAAAAAAGTGGTTTTATTAAACAGGTTGTCTTTATACAGAGGTGGTCACTAAGCTTTACTGTAATTGTTTTTCCTGTTAATTTGTTCTAGTGCTATGGCTGGACTTCTGTACGGATACTTGACCAACCTGTCTACATTGAAGTATGTAAATGCTGTTGGTGGGGCATTTAATAGTGTCTATATCTTTATCTATCTTCTCATCTGTCAAGCAAAGGTGAGTTACATTTACTCAGTCTGCCATTTTGTCATTCAGTCTTAATCCTTATCTCTTTCCTTTTAGGCTTCTGACAAAGTGGATAAAGCCATAGCATTCTTCACACCTGGCCCCACCGGGGGGGGGGGGGGGGGGGGGATGTAAGAATGTAAGGAAATGGATATTCCGAAATATGTATGACTATACTATCAGCACACAGTCACACTTTATTTTGTGCAAAATAGGTCACAGATCTTTAAACAAAGATTAACAGAATTATATATTATTATAACAAAACCATGCAGTATTATAATCATGTAAACCTTCAATACTGACAGCTAACTTCAGATCAACCGTAAATAAACATTTTTTTTCTGAATGAAACTCCCAATGTTAAATGATAAATTGCATTTTTTTTTAATTTTTGATGTCTTGTTCAGAAATGATGATGAAATGCATTTGTAAATTGAAACATTAAATCATTATTTGCTAAATATTTTTTGCTATCTCGCTTTTGTATTTTTTTTAATGATCAGCACTATGTTTAGTATTGACTGTCACAAAAATGTTGTTTTGTTTCACAGGGAACCGTCGTATTACAGCTGATATCTGTGTGTAGTCCATTAGCTCTATACTACAAATACATAACTTCTCAAGGAAACAGCCAAGATGTTATACTGGATCAGCTTGGGGCATTTATGTTTCTTGTGACAGTCTTCTTGATGCTGTCGACCTTCCTGGAGGGAGTAAGTTATCTTCAGTAACAGCCTCATATAACCTTGATGTTAATAAAGTAAAAATGATCATGGTAATTCTATTCAAATATCTACCTGGCCACAGGCCTTAAAATACATTTCTTTCTATGGTTGACTTCCTCCAATGAAGCTTTACAAATAGTTTTACCTCCATATACCATATTAAACACAGCAAGCACCTCTCCTTTTTTGAGACTTTCATTTGCTCGGGCATAAGAACAGAACTATCAAAACTGTAGTACCTTTTCATTTTTTTCAATATTTTAAACCCCCTGGGTGCCTACTACTGTAGGTTATTTACTCTTTCACAGAACCTGGAGTCCTGGGTTCCAATACTAAATACTATTCAGCCAGTTAATTTCACAGGTCAATAATTTTTCAATTTTTAGGTCATCTGACCCGAAGATGACCTAAAAGGTGCTAAACTTTTCATTCTAACAACTTCTCTTAATTACCGAAAGGCCTAGGGTACTGATATTTGGTCTGCAGCATGCTGGGATTAAGAGCTACCAAGTTTATTCAAATGAAGGACCTTGACCTTCATTCAAGGTCACAAAGATCAAAAAGACTAAAATCTTTAAATGACTTCTTTTCAAGAACCAAAAGGCCTAGGGCTCTCATATTAGGCCTGCAGCATGCTGGGATAAAGGGCTATGAAGTTAGTCCAAATAAATTACCTTTACCTTCTGAATCTTTATACGACTTCTTGTGAATAACTAACAGGCCTAGAGACCTGATATTGAGACTTGGCATGACGGTAGAAGGGCTACCAAGGTTGTTCAAGTGAATGACCTTGATCTTCATTCAAGGTCACAGGGGTCAAATAGGCTAAAATCTAAAAACAACTTCTTGTAAAAAAGAAAGAGGGCTAGAGACTGGATATTTGGCCTGCTGTATGCTTGGATAAAGGGCTACCAAGTTTGCTCAAATGAATGACCTTGACCTTCATTCCAGGTCACAGGGGTCAAAAAGGCAAAACTATTTGAACGACTGCTTCTCAAGTACCAAAAGGCCCAGGGTATTCATATTGGGCCTGCGCCATGCAAGGATAAAGGGCTCCCAAATTTGTTCAAATGAATGACCTTGACCTTCATTCAAGTTCACATGGGTCAAAAAGGTTAAAATCTTTTAAACGACTTCTTGTGAACAACTAAGATGCTTAGAGACACTATATTTGGCCTGCGACATGCTGGAATGAAGGGCTACCAAGTTTGTTCAAATGAATGACCTTGACCTGCATTCAACATTATAGGGGTCAAAAAGGCTGAAATCCTTTAAACGACTTCTTTTGAGTAACTATAAGACCTTGATCTTCATTCAAGGTCACAGGGGTCATATAGGCTAAAATCTTTAAACGACTTCTTCTCAAGAACCAAAAGGCCCAGGGTGCTCATATTGGACCTGCCGTGTGCTGGGATGAAGGGATACCAAGTTTGTTCAAATGAAAGACTTTGACCTTCATTCATGGTCACAGAGGTCAAATAGGCTAAAAATTTTAAACAACTTTTTGTGAATTATTAACAGGCCTAGATACCTGATATTATGCCTATGACTTGCCTAGAAGAATGGCTACCAAGTTTGTTAAAGTGAATGACCTTGACCTTCATTCAAGGTCACAGGGGTCAAAAAGGCTAATATCTTTACATGGCTTCTTATAAATAACTAAGAGGCCTTGAGACTGAATATTAGATTTGTAGCATGGTAGGGATCAAGGGACCTTCATTCATGGTCTAATTCATCAAATTTATCAGAACCTGAAAGTTCTTTTGTATTGCCTTAATTCTTTGCCACTACTATATTCTTTGATGTGTTGCATTGTGCCAATAGTTAGATGACTGTTAAGGCCCATGGGGCTCTTGTTATTTTAAATCTTAACTTAAAACTTATGGAAAGAAATATGATCAGGCTTATAAAGGGTATATAAAACTCACCTTTAGGATAGGTAATGAAACAAAAGAGAAACGTAGTTTTTCAGTATGTGATTAAGTCAGTTAATGATATAAGAATGAATAGGGGCTGCAATTATAGAGTGGTTAAGATGTTTATACATATTACCACTAGCTTTCCACCTCTGGGTCACGGGTTCAAATCCCATGTGGGGCAGTTTCCAGGTACTGATCGCTGGTCTGTGTTTTTTTCTTGGAACTCTGGCTTTCCTACACAAACCTGACACATCCTTACATGACCCTGGCTGTTAATAGTAAGTTAAACTAATAAAACAAAAACCTCAGGGTTGCAAGTTTGAATCCCCCATGTGGGGCAGTTGCCAGGTAGTGGTTATTTTTTTTATCCAGGTACTCTGGCTTTCCTCTATAAACCTGGCATATCCTTAAATAACCCCAGCTGTTAATGGGATGTTAAGATAATCAAACCAAACCAATAAGGAGGTAATGAATATATATTGAAGTAAAAAAATACTAGTTGTTACACAGAACTGGTATTTCAGATATATATAAGGTTGAATTGTATAGAACCTAATATCATTTAGATCTATGAATCAAATGTTTATGAGGTAGAGAATGTTGCCCATTGTCCTTTAGTCTACAAATTACTTACTTTACATGTACTTGTAGATACAATGTGTACAGGAGAAGAGTGTTGAGGGATTGTCCAGATCCATGTTGCTCGGTGGTCTGTCCTGCTCTTTATGTTGGCTGATATATGGACTCATGCTCGGAGACTTCTACATTTATGTAAGTTCTACAATTCCTCATAAAATATATTTTGAATCTTAAATAATGTAAATAGTGAGTTACTTAGCATAGCAATTTATAAAGGATACATAAAAAGGACTTCTTAATAATCAATAAACCAAGAGAACTTCTTTTGGGCCTTTGAAATATTTGAGTGAAATGCTTACAATTATGTTAAAATGAATGACCTTCGTATACATTAAAGGTTACAAGATTCAAATGGATTTTAGAAGATTAATTCTTTTATCATTTCAGGCTCCCAATGTCATAGGTATTGCTTCTGGTGTTTGGAAAATTTTCCTGATTCTTCTATATGGCGGAAGAAAAACCAAGAAGACTGAGTGATCATGGGAAGAGATTCAGGCTATGTTATATCACCTATTTATATTTACATACATAGAAATATTTCCCAGCATTACTTTATATATATCCTAAGTCCCTTACTTGATATATATCCTAAGTCCCTTTTTTTGTTGGAGCTTCTTCATATTTCTCTTGTGCCTAAAATCATACGACCAATCCTTTTATGGACTTGTGCCTACATTATTTTTTAACTATTTTATGTACTTGCCAAAACTATCTTCACATGTCTCTGAATAAGAAAAGTGAGTCAAATAGAGATTTATCTATGATACTTGTAGATTGTATTGCCTTAGAGAAAGAAAGAGGTGGCCAGGTTTAGGGTCTTCTAGTGCAAAGACTGCATATAAATATAAATATAAACTTTATTTATTTTACATTGATTGAGAAACAAGTTATACAACTTATATAAATCACTCTCGATGGCCTGGATGTAAGCGCGCAAGGGGTCTGAGTGTGGGAGGAAACCGGAGTACCCGGAGAAAACCACGTGATAGGGCAGGTGACCCCTGCCCTTTTCACGTCCGTGCCAGGGATTGAACCCCAAAGACTGCATGGAACAGTCTATTATGAAATTCCAGGGGTGAATTTGTTACAACTAAATTTTCACAGCATTAGATATTTTATGTACTTTGTCTAATCAACTCAATATTTCCGAATTGTTTAAATTAAGATTTGAACTCATGCCCTTACATGTCTAAAATATATACTTTCGAAGTATAGTTTAGCCAGTTTAACTTGTATAAAATAAGACTCCAATTGATTTAATAGTATTTTTTCTATTTCCGACCTATTATTAAATGTATCATGAACTTATTTCAATAATTACTTAGATTTGACTGCTGTGTTAAAAATCATGACAACCTTGTCATCTTTTAGATAGCAATATATGATTGTACTTTAATTGTACCGTATTTGCCGTAATTAGCGCCCCTCCCCCTATAAACGCTCCCATCCCATGGATTCAACAATATTTTACAACATATGATGTCTCTAAGAGACTCTAACATCAGCACTGTGTCCACTACAACATGAACTTGTTTTTTTTTCACATGTGAATCATGACATAATAATGTGTCTTCAATGATAAAAGGCATGACATGCATGTTTACTGTAACAGATTAATGTACCATGAGTAGAGAAAGATTTAAAATATGGCTGATATTTTTCGTCAACAACTTACATTTCGGTTCACATAAGTTATCAGTTAAGGCAAGGAAACAGTGATGAAGACGTTCAAATATAATAAATTATTTAGGAATGAAACAGATGGCTTTATTATATAAAATTATGCTGCTAATTATATTCTTATCATTTAAAGATGCTCCACCACTGACAAATGGTATTTTTTCACCATCAAAAACAGGACCAGACGAATTAATATTTTTCTTCAGTTACAAAAGTTACTTACTTTACACCATTACCACCATTGAAACGTTTGAGCTACTAATTTTACTTCAAGTTAAAAATATGAAAAATAATTAATTGCATCCCGAAAAAAATCTACTGCACTATATCCTATATGGAATGAAGTAATGATTGCGCATGTACCAAAGGCGAAATAAATTATTTTATGTTATTTTTGTGTTAATTAGGCATATCTATACACGATTAAACACCAATTATTGTTCAAATGATGAGTATCATTTATGCTCTGTCGGCAGTGGAGTATCTTTAAGTATAGGAGTACTTAACGAAGAAATTACGAGGCATTATATGGACTTATAATCTTATGCTTTATCTGTATAATAAGGTTCATTGAAATATTATGTAATGTGTTTCCAGACTTTTATATGGATAAAATACCCCCTAAAATACTCAAAACAGTACTGGATTTTTAAACTGAAAGTTGTGTTAGTGTTATTTCGGACTGAAGAAGGCCCTATTGTGGCTGAATATATATTTCATAGAAATGATTTTGATTTTACTTTGAATTTATTTTGGCCTTTTATTTTGGATTATTAATATACTAGCTTTACATCGGTTTTTTCCTCATTAGGATTTTTTAACATTTAAAGATTTGAAAATAACTCCCAATGGTTACTAGAAAAAAATCTGATTGAATTTTTTTATATAATATTTTCATTTTTTTTTTCACAATTATCCACATTATTGGAAAATCAATGGTCAATAATTCTTAAAAGGGATGAAAGTATTAATAGATGTGTGGTTTATGAACAGGATTATCTCCCCTTGGTTATGAAGAGGATTATCTCCCCTTGATTATATTGTATTTATTGGTAAGTAATTTGTTTATGAACTTTAATTTGATTTCAGTCTCTGTAACAAAACTAAAAAAAGTGATTATAGCAGGAAATTATCATTATTATTTCATTATCTTATAAGCTTGTTATTCATAGAAGTTGAAGATAAAGAGATTTCTAACGATTAGCATACGGTACTAATTATATGGGAAATTACTTTTCTAAATCTACAAAACTGATAACCCAGTGATTAATCATATGATGATTAAATATTTGTACATTACTTCATATAAATCATATTATAAATCATTATATAAATCTTTAAATCATTATAGTCATGTGTAGTGTTTGTGATAGAATTTGTTTAAAAAGATTGTGCCTTGTTATTTATTGTCAGATAGGTTACTGTTTAAAGAGTATATTATAATGTTTTATGAAATGGCATTTATTAGATAATTGTTATACTACTTTATCTTATTATGCATTAATTAATTTAAACTCTTAATAAAATGTCAAAATTATTATGGTGTCAAAATAAATACGGGTATGTACAACGTACAGATGTAGTTTTATGTAAATGGAGGGTATATCATAAAATCATAAACTTTTCCTGGGTGTGAAAAAAAAAACCCAGAAAAGCAAAGAAACAAAAAGAGACTACCATTAATGCCTTATAGTCTTGTAAAAATAATGTAATTGAGAGCAACTTAAAGGATATGTAATTGTGTCGCCTGCCACACTGGCGTCTGCGTTGTCGGTGTCGGCGTCCAGGAAATGGTGTCCGTGCGATAACTTATTTATTAATTGTCCAATTTCAACCAAATTTGGTATACTCCTTTATATCAATGAGATCTTGGATGAGTTTCATTATGGTCAAAATCTGTCAATATTTGCAAGAGTTATTGGACTTTAAAATTGTCAAAACAGATAAATCCATAGTTTCCGCTCGATAAGCTTATTATTCATTGTCCAATTTTAACCAAATAAATTTGGTATACTGCTTTATATCAATGAGATCTCGGATGAGTTCAATAATGGTCAAAATCCGTCAATATTTGCAAGAGTTATGGGACTTTAAAATTGTCAAAACAGATAAATCCATGGTTTCCGCTCAATAACTTTAGTATCTATTGTCCGATTTCAACCAAATTTGGTGTATTGCTTTATATCAATGAGATCTTTGATGGGTTTAATAATGGTCAAAATCCGTCAATATTTGCAAGAGTGACGGGACTTTAAAATTGTCAAAAAATGGTGTCCGCTATATAACTTCAGTATTTTTTGTCCGATTTCAACCAAATTTGGTGTATTGCTTTATATCAATGAGATATTACATGGGTTTGATACTAGTCAAAATCCATCAATATTTGCAAGAGTTACGGGATTTGATAACTTCACCTAATTATTAACAATATTTTCAACTGTAAATAACTATTTTTTGTGATGCTGTGCAGGCGACACATCCACTTCCGTGGAATTCTTGTTTTTATTACATGTACCAGAGGGAGTATTTTTGAGATTTTAGATTCTTGATATTATTTCATTTTCACATTAAAAAGCTATGTACATGTTTTATGAAAATTTTATATCTATATTTGACTATTTGTGCCTTATGATTGTGATAAACTTTTTAGATGTTACATATAATACATTATGTACAGTATATGGTCCGAAAAAACATGTAATGGTAAAAAAGAACACCCATATTATTAATTGAACTGGTTTTTGAGCTGTTATACATCTTTTTATCTAGGCCCTATATATCATGTAGTATTAACATAGTTAAGTTTTTAATACAAAGCAAATTTTCTGCCCAAAAACAAAGGCATGATTGAGGAAGGATTGATAAGGTTTCATTCAAGTTGAATTTTTTATGTTATAACATTTATACAAGAAACATAACGAATGAAATGCTTGTACTATTGTATGTGAATAATACACATCCATGGGAATATGACAGGACAGTTTCATTGGATCATGCTTGGATCTCACTTCTGAAAAGTCAGTCATATGTGAAATAGTATAGCTAGCTTCTCCATATAACTTCATTATTCCTTCACTTCTATGTTCACATTATATACCGTGTTATCATGTATGTAATTTTTACACCCCACCTTACCCATATCCACCACCGGCTGTAGTTTAGCTCCACTGCTGACTGTAATTTGGCCTACCACCAGCTAAAATTTTCTTAGATTTATTCTCAAAAATGTGAAGCCTTGACGGAAATAGAACATTTTACATTGATATGTAGTGTGGATATATACGATTCTATATATATGCTTTGTATTAGTGTAGAATAGAAAAATTATTTCATGTTTTAATTATCCTCTAATTTTTGGGATAAATTACTTTATTTATGAAGCAGTAAATATTTGTTATAAAATGCTCCACTTACCAAATATGCTTGTCAAAGGAACAAGCCCATGAATGATTTATCATACTTTGGGTTTGATTAGTTTTCTTATTGCTTTAGGTTAAATCTTATTCTAGGTATGGGACAATATACAATTACGACTCGTGGAGGGATACATCTAGAATTGTCTCCAAGGAAAAATTTATTTTCTTGAGGATGAATGAGGTATAATAATACTTGTTATTTTGGTGATGGCTAATGTATGCTCTGCCTGATGCCAAATAAAATTTGTTGAAATTGAAATATTTGTTACAGAATGTAAAAACTTGGCCAACATGAATTTAAAATTTTATTGGTGAAAGATCATTCAAGAAATCAAAGGTGCTGGTAATTATTTTTCACCAAAATGTTTCAACACATCTGCCTCATTTTCTGTATGTGCATTTACCGAAATTTACTTGTCCATTCATGTTTCACTAATTAAATGCTTTGTGATCTCAGGATGTATTGCTCATAAGTTTGTAGATGCATGCGTTGTTAGTGTCAAATTGTACCTATATTCATTTATATTGTTACAATATTATAAATTTGTCTTTTATGCACAATATATTTGTAAATGGCCATAAACAGTTCACGATATTATCCATTTACCTGTTTTCATGTTATCAAGAATTCCCAATAAATTGCTATTTATTCTGTAATTATGGTGTGTGTGGTTTTGTACAAAAATATTAATATGGTCACAAGGATAAGTAATCACATCCTCGATATTCGAGCGGTTCCGATCACTTATAATCTCTACACCCCTAGACTATCTCATAGTGAAATTGAAAGCAGCTCAGTGGAAAACATTTGACCAATCACAGGCTAGCAAAGATTCTTTTGAAGACTACAGAGAGAGCGACGCCTAACATCAAAGCCACAGTCAACCACAGTGTACTGTTATACGGCTCTTTTGATGTACATCAAATGACTAAATTACCTGTTCTATTCTGTTGCCTCCAGTTTTCCTATGAGATAGTCCAGGGGTTTAGAGATCGTTAGTGATCGGAACCCCTGGAATATCGAGGATGAAATAATCATTGACATAGTCATCAGATTACCAACACAAAAGGTCATGGTGAACAGTTAATATTTTTCTCCCATCTGGGTCGTTCTTGATAAGACTGGTTGGGCATTGTACGTGTACTTTGTTTTTGAATTGATGCTAGACCTGGCAATTATATATTATTTTCAGACAAGCCTTGACGAAGCCCTCGCAGGCCCTTATCAAAATCTGCAGGTCCATCAGAATTCATTCTTGAAATAGTTACTTTTACAAATAGTCCAACCAGCTACAGTCTGACCATATATGAAAACAGCCTTGTTGTTTCAATTTCTTTTTCTTTTTTGATTACAAAAATGAAAGAATGAATGAAGGAATTTTGAAAATGAAACTTCCATTATGGAAAGGTAGCCCTAACTACCAAAATATATATATCAAAACAAATATATTAGTTTTCACTGGGGTCGAAACTAGTTTTCTTCATAGAGTAGCAGTGGGGCAGACTGGTTAAGGTTTTTATAACATATTAACCATAAGTCCTTCACCTCAGGGTTTCAAGTTTAAATCCTATGTGATGTACTAAGCCAGGTACTGACTATAGGTTTTTTTCTAGGCACTCTGGCTTTCATCCACCTAAGCCTGTCACTTCCTTAAATGACCCTGAGTGTTATTAGAATGTTAAACAAAACAAAAGAAAAGCTACTTATGGTTAATATAAATTTTAATACATTTCATTTTTTTTTACCTTAACATAGATGATATACATATAAGAAAATCACAAAATAATTATAGATGAATCAATTTTATTGCTGCATATGCATTCTGCCATAGATTTTTCCAATGAATATAGAAGTACTGATTTAATTAGCACTGAAAAGTATTCAAATCATCCCTCCCACCAGCGAGACTGGAATTCTATTCACAGTATTTCACATGGTTTTCACTGACTAATAATTAAAAGAGTTCATTTCACTTGTGAAAGACTGTTAGAAATAGTTCTTAAAGCAAACAGCAGTTCTTCATACTCCCCAACTATTATTGTACAGATCAATAACAGAGTCTATTCCAAATGAATTTATAAGAGAATATACTCTTTAAAATTGCTGATCCACATTTATATGTAATGATGTCTTTCCTGAAATTCCACAGGTTTTAATGTATATCAAGTTTTTCCTGCACATATACCATATAAGATATATAATTCAGACATTCAAATTCATTGAATTCTTTTCATTCCTGCATATTGAAGTTGATGTATTGCTGCAATATAGTCTTTCCCATGACAACAGGCTTTAGTCCACATCGACAATGTTTCACTCACTCCAGCCATTACATGTGTAGTCCACAATAATGATGTCGACAGTTCATGTGCGATGGCTCCAGACAATATATTTTAGTTCACAGTGACAATGTCGAAAGTTTTACTAGCACCAACCTTTACATGTTTAGTCCACAATGCTGATGTCGAAAGTTTCTTTTGCTCCAGTCATTACATTTTCCGTCCACATCGACAATGTCAACGGTTTCACTCGCTCCAGTTATTACATTTTCCGTCCACAATGACAATGTCAATGGTTTCACTCGCTCCAACCATTACATTTTGGCCAACAACGGCAATGTCAACCGTTTCACTCGCTCCAGACAATACATTTTTGTTCACATCGACAATGTCAACGGTTTCAGTTACTTCAGCCATTACATTTTTGTCCACATCGACGATGTCGACGATTTCTCTCACTTCAGTTATTACATTTTCCGTCCACAATAACAATGTCAACGGTTTCACTCGCTCCAACAATTACATTTTTAGTCCACAATGACAATGTCGACAGTTTCACTTGCTCCAATCATTACATTTTAATACATCCTTTCTAGAATTCCTGACTTGATGTTATCTCCCTGACTCAGACTGTGAAGCTGTCAATACTCCCGACTGGCGAGCTTGACGTAAACCCTGAGGAAAGATATCAACAGTTAACCCCATATCGTATTTGCTCAAAAATAGCATTACATTCGTGTAGTAGTTTCAGAATATTTGTAAAATGTAGATTTACAATACTGTAAGGGAGTAGCAATATTTCACATGATCCACCTTTATCCACAATCTCATTAAAAATGAACTTTAAATTCTGCTCCAGTACAATGCTCTTCGATAAATTTCTTTTCCTAGAATCGGAATATCTTGAAATGTTCTATTAGCTTCTGAGAGAAAGATCACATCAAAGATCTCTGACTCATAGGTGACACGCTGATTGGCTAACCATAGGGGTCATGCTAAGATGACCCCGAACGTGGAGTTGTTAGATATTGTATTAGAGCATATCATAGGGTATCGTAGAGGAGCAGAATTACAAGTTTAACCATTTAAACTGGATTGACATTATCCAGTGATTTCATACATTTTTTTTTGCATATACGTTTATCTATTATACACTTTGAAATCTTTCAGAATACCTAAATTATGCTCTTGTAAGTTAGTGATAAAGCATTTCAAATTTGTGCTTATCGCATAAATATATTGCTCATTAAATTTGTCTCAAAATCTTAATATTTGCTGACCAAAGACCAAGACTACCAGATATCTAAAACTTGAATCATGAATTATCGTATCATATGAACTTTTACTCAATATGTATACACTGTTGCTTACCTGGTAGTACCCAGTATGGTATCCACTCATATACCAGGACATCAGCATACTACACAGAGCCTCGTTGTCACTCTCCGCTAGGTCGTCGGTGAGAGGTGGCGGGGGTGGGGGGACCATCGGCAAACCCTGTACACATGTACAAAAAAAAGTTACATTTCTAAAACAACATGAGCTATATATTCACCGAATGCAAAGATAGAATCATATCAGTAACTAACAACAACATTATCATCAGATGACAGTGACCTCTAGTGAGTTGATTGTTCATCTAATCATTACAGTCACAAGAAATGACATATATCTATGTAGCAGGACAGGACTGGGTTGATCGTTGTATAACCAGGTAGCTGATCAGTCTGTAGAATATTCGGCTAGTGTTCGGAGGTCCAGGGCTTGAATCCTGGTCTGGCCGTTACATTTTCTCCTCTCCTGTTATATTTACATTTACATTACAGAAAGTACAGTAGTACATTGTATTATAAGATTATTTTGAGAAGAAAATCAGTACATTGAGCATAGAATTGTCAGGGTAGACAATTCTTTCTTAAAGAATTTCTCAGCTTAATTTTATTGTCCTAGATTATCTCCCCCTAGTTTGAAACTTCAAAAATTTGACATATCTTAGACTTGCAATCAAGCTAATTTGCATAATGTAGTCACGATATGTAAAGTCGAGAAGCGTTCCGAGAGAAAAATGAACATGGCGGTGACGGTTAAAGTAAGTGAGCTACACGATGTTTAAATGGAGTTTCTACAAAGTACAGGTCATGACACCTCCAAAGGAGATTGTGGATGAACACAGTTATGGGTACTGTTTACCACCACAAGCGTAGATTTTGTGATTTTGGCTTGGTTTTTGAGGTGCCCATTAGAGCCGAGACGACATTTCGACCGGACAGGGAAATGTCTACCTAGCATATTTTTAGCAAATTTCCAGATTCATCAAGCCATAACTTCGTCAATACTTGGCCAATTTTGTTCATGAAGCACTCAATGGAAAGATAAATTATTTCTCTTTAAGGTAAGATATCCGTCAATGTTGTATAGAACCCATTTATTAAAATAATCACGGTTTTAAAAAAATAGGTCCGTTTTTCTCAACCGCAGAGTTCACACCCTTGATACTATAATATATATATGTATACTATTGGTAAAAAAGAATTTCGTGCCAGGTCCCTATGTTCTAAGTCTGCATTTAATTTGAAGTAAATGAAATTGAAGCCTAAAAAAGGGAGGGGCGCTTATTGGGTCAAATACGGTAAGTCCCAATGTAAAGAGGAAATTTTTAAAGTACAATTTACAAAATATGTTTTAATAATGCACCAGTAAAAAAGATTGTGATTCGCATAACTTACAGCAGGATGTTGAAAACCACTTGGAGGAAAACCAGGATATGTAGGCATGGATGTAAATGGAAACTGTGGCTGTTTGATAAAAAAGAAAGAACATACATATACATGTACTTACAAATTAGAAATTTACACAGACAATTTTCAGTTTCTGATGTTTCCTATTCTGATGTTTCCTATTATATCAACAAATTCAAAATATAGAAATATTGTATTTCAACATTAACGTCACAACATTTATTTATTTCGAATTATTTAAAAAAAAAAAAGTTTTAAAACTGTAGTAATGTGTCGGTTATCATAATGTTGATGATACCTACAAGTGGGATCCCATTGCCTATACAACATATACTTGCCTCTTCCACTAAATAAGCTAACCAAAGTGAAGTCTATGGGGGTATAACTGACACTCAAAACGTGCTTATTATAATGTCACTAATGTTGACATGGTAACATCAACTGATCACCGTCAAAATGACTGTTCCATTTAGTGGATTAAATCGCTGTTGATAAATGGTTGAACTGGACTAACTTAAACAATGTTATTGAAGAGACCACAAATATGGGTAAATAATGTAAATATAAGTATTATAAGTATCAAATTGTTATCCTATGGCATCTATGGTCTATACAGATGCCAGAGCTTTGCAGACAATCATCTCATAGATGCATTAGGATGACAGTCTAATACTTAGAACAAGTCTTAGAATGATGGTGGCAGTGAATACAAATTTTCAAGATACCAAAAAGACATTGGTAAAGCATGAGTAGAGTCGATAATATCCCAAATTCTGGTGATTGTGACGTAATATTTTGACGGGATTTTTATGACATCACAATCTTCAGAAGGTGGGATTAATCAACAGTAAACAGTACTCTACCTACATTGTTTCAGGATCTCTAAACCCCAAATATAGCTTGCAAAGGTCTAACATGACAGTCCTTTATTAAGTCTATATACTATAAACATAACATCTTCATTGAATTTGAGAGATGAAAGATAAAACTTTCTTTTGTCTACTCACCGGTGGCATTCCTTGGAATGGTGGAAACATTGAAGATCCAGACGGCCAAGAAAATGTGTTATTTGGAGTTGAACTCGGCTGTCCTTGCTTTTGACCTTTGGCCTTTGACTTTGCTGCTGGACTTGGCCTATCACTCCAGTCCATGCTATCAGTCTACAATGTGATTCTGAGTTTAGTTTTACTCATGATACCCAATAAGTATACATTTGTATATTTTCTTTTCTTAATCAATGCAAGGGCATATACATGTAGAACATTTTCACTTGAGCTGTTCTATTTACAGGGACATTTTCGTTTATATGATTGGACTTGTAAGAAGTTGTTGAACCGTTTGTAGAAGTAAATATTTTATGCACCTATAGATTCTGAGAGACCTGCTGATTTCGATACCAGCCTATTTTTATGCTCCAATACAGGTGTGAATTTCTTTCATCAAATAATTTTTGTTACTTCATTTACAAACCTGTGCATAACTTCACATATCATAAAGTGTTAAAATTGTCGCAAAATACATTTATATACTGTAAACCTTAGTATTTTAGTGGTATTTCTATTTTAGCGTTTTTTATGCTGTCTTCATCCACAAATCTAAAAGTCTAAATACATATATTGTATGATGTTGATTAATGTTACCTCTACATCTGATGCAAACTTTGATTTCCGTTGCCGTCCTGTTGACAAGAGAAGATCTGATAAGTTGTGTTCTTCTTCATTTCCGTATCCTTTGTAGCGAACGAAACATGTGGATGTCTCTTCATCAACAGACAATATCTCAGCATCATAAATCAGACCGTCTTCTGAAAACACGGCTCTGCACTGGTCACCAGGACTCCACTGAATTTACAATAAATGTTGTAACTTAGGCCAAAAAACATCAATATATGTGTTTCTAGACACCATTTAAAACAGAAGGGATGGTAAGTAAGCATTCTTTTAACTTAATATTTTTTTTTCTTCACCTTAGTTTTCTTCCAATGAAAAACTGAAATAGACTTGGGCAGTAATACAATCTGATTTGGACCATGGATTTGATTTTCAGAGTATTCTTGGTATCTTATGACAGAATCTGAGAATCTGTGCCAAAAATTCTGATTTTGTTCAAAACAAACAATATCTCAAGTTTTTATTTGTTTGCTTGATAATAAAACTGATAACAAGGTAGTCACTTATTCCAAAGAGTTGGACAGGTTACAGAAAACACAATTATCTTATTGCATGGCTTAATAACAATTACATTCAATCGTTTCCCCTTTTTACATGTTTACTAATCATATGAATTGTGTCACTGTGGAGAAGAAATACCAATAAATGTCTCTGGTACATGAACATTTAATCCATGGAAAATAAAATATCAGAATATAGAAGTTCATTAACGCATTTTACAATTTTGCGAAATTTCTTTAATTAGAATTTATATATAAGTTCCTTGACACAAAAGCTATCTCGTTTATCAACAGCAAAGGAACTTTTATCAAATTACTTTTAAAGTTGTAAAACATTGTTAAATCCAAGGATGAGGGGAGGGGTGCTAAATATGGCAAATATGGTATATAAATCTACCTTGAAACCTACTTAGATCTGATGTTTCATCATATAAGCTATATACCTTTCTTTTCTTGCTTTTGCTTCTCTTCTTTTTATTCTTCTTTTTCTTTTTCTGTTGAACAACATCTGAAACAGCTTCCTCTTCTTGGCCATTTTCACTTTTTATTTTTGACTGAAAACATGTAAATTGCTGGTCAAAATTATCCTAAATTTATAGAATAAAGAATATCAACTGCGTATTAACAAAATTGTGATCAAAATTCAAAATCTAAACAGAGTAAAATGAAAACAAAATATATCTTTATATGTATTAGCTTACTCATTAAAATTTCAATAATATCAGCTGCAGTTGCTTGATAAGAGAAGGGATTAATTGACAGCTATACAAATAAATATAAATTTGTCTGCATACAATCTAATTAAAATTAGAACTGTAATTCCGCTCCACTACGATACTCTACGTTACGCTCCAATACAAGATCTAACGGTGCCCCGTTCGGGGTCACCTCAGCATGACCCCTATGGTTAGCCAATCAGCGCGCCTACAGAATCTTCGGTGTGGTTGATTCATTCGGAAGTGTAAACTGATAATAATATGTCCCGATTCTAAGCCATAGGTCATGATGAGGTGAGCTCGAACGGGGCATCTTTAAATCTTGTATTGGAGCGTAAAGTAGAGTATCGCATTGGAGCAGAATTACAAGTCTAATTTTAATTAGATTGGTCTGCATATATCTTGCATCTTTCAATTTGAACCACAATCAAGTCTAAATGAATATCATATCAAACAATTTTGAAGCAATCATTCTCCACAATGTTTGCAAAGAAGAATTTTTAAGCGACGTTATATATATATGCTTCAACCATTTCCTCCAACTAATAATATTAAAATAACATACTTTCATTAATTTCACTGCATTGTCATAAGCCTTGATGAGAGCTGTATCATCCCATAGTTCATTTTCACTACCAGAACCAGCCTGAAATAATTGAAACAATTGAAATCAATGTAAGTCATTGTAACCATAACTATAGTGCTAATATAGCTCTAATATCGATAATCAGTCCTCTGACATTGAAACATTTGTGAAAGGAGTGGGTCGGTGTGGTTTGTTCATAGTGTTAAATACTAGGGTTGGATCAATATATCGATATACCGATATATATCGGTTTTCAGCAGTGTATCGAATATCGATACGCAAACTTGCTGTATATCGCTGTATCGTTTTAACAACTCACCCTACTGTTTTCGTTATAAAAATAGGAAATTCCAAACAAAATCTATTCTAAAACATCATTTAATTAAGAGCATTTCAATCAATAGAAAGTGTTTAAGGCATCTGTATCACCTAAATAGATTAGAAATGCATTTTCATAACTAAGAGTGCGAATTGACAGAAATTAATTAACACAGATGTTAAACCGAATCAAATGTTTGGTAGATTTTTTTCCTGGTTGTAGAATGTTTTATCAAAATTGTCTTTTATTGTCACAGTATTCGAAACACAATGGTCAACTGAATTTGAAAAAGAAGTCCACTGTATCGTCAATAGGTATCGTGTATTGTTTCAGTGTATTGTCAATATGTATCGTATCGTTTTAGACCTTCCAATACCCAGCCCTATTAAATACAGTCTCTGGCACTCAGCTGATGGAGCATGCTTCTTTGGCTCAGTCAGTAGATCGAGCCGTAGATTTCAACGCCTGAGACCCGGGTTCGATTCCTGGTCGGGGCACTCTACAGGAATGTATATTTTCCCTGTTCTTCTACATTGGCACCCAACAAAATAACCTATGGTAGGTGGTTAAAGAGTCTCGGGTTGAGATTTATGAAATCTCAAGAAAAAACAGGGGGAATACTGTAAAAGGAGAAAGTCGGTGTAGTTTGTAAATAGTGTTAAATACAGTCTCTGTCACTCAGCTGACGGAGTATGCTTCTTTGGCTCAGTTTATTCTCATACATCAAAACAACAAGAAAAGAGAACACAGATATCACAGCACTAAGAAAGGATGGACACCTAATGACAGACACCACTTGTAAGGCAAACATATTAAATGAACAATTTAAATCAGCCTTCACAACAGAACAGGATCACCCCATACCAGATAAAGGACCATCACCACACCCAGTCATGCCTGAAATAAACATAACACAACAAGGAATAGATAACCTCCTTAAAAACATCAACCCACACAAAGCAACAGGACCAGACAATATACACGGCAGACTACTAAAAGAACTTAGGGACATAACAGCACCCATACTTACCAAACTTTTCATTTACTCACTAAATACAGGCACATTACCAACAGATTGGAAACACGCAAACGTTAACCCCATATACAAGAAAGGCAACAGATACAACCCCACTAACTACAGACCCATATCACTCACCTGTATCACATGCAAACTCATGGAACATATCATTACAAGCGCCACAATGTCACATCTGGAGAACAATATACTATAAAACTTACAACACGGCTTCAGATCATCCAGATCATGCGAGACACAACTTGCTACATTCATACACGACCTCGCAAACAATAATAACAGCAACAAACAGACAGACATTATTATCATGGACTTTGCCAAAGCCTTTGACAAAGTCCCACACAAACGCCTACAATACAAATTAAAATACTACGGCATAACAGGCAACACACACAAATGGATCACAGACTTTCTCTCACAACGCACCCAAACAATAGTACTTGAGGGAAAACAATCAAATAAAATACAAGTAACTTCAGGAGTCCCTCAAGGAACATGTTCGGGCCCAATTCTGTTTCTCATATACATTAACGATTTCCATCAATACATGCAGTACAGTACACTAAGATTATTCGCAGACGACAGTATTACATACAAAACAATAAACAACAAAGACGACACAATAAAACTACAGAAAGATCTGGACGCAGCAGCACAATGGGAAACAGACTGGCTAATGAAATTTCACCCAGATAAATGCAACATAATCAGTGTTACACCAAAACGCAACAAAATACATCACAACTACACACTCCACAATCACACACTCGAGCAAGTAAACTCAAGCAAATATCTAGGACTAACACTACAAAAAAACCTAAAATGGGACATGCACATAAATAATATCACCGCAAATGCAAACAGATCACTAGGGTTTTTAAAGCGCAACTTAAAAATTAATTCACCACATATAAAAGCACACGCATACAAAGCACTAGTTCGACCCAAACTGGAATACTGCTCTTCCATATGGGATCCCCACAACACACACCAAATTCAACAGATAGAAAAAAACACAACGCAGAGCAGCAAGATATGTTCACAACAAATATCACGACACCAGTTCAGTTACAAACATGATACATCAACTCAACTGGCCAACACTACAGACACGACGGCTACACACAAGATTGATACTTTTCTACAAAATAATACACAATATAGTTGCCGTCGAATACCAGACCATACTCATTCCAGTAGACCACAGAACCAGACACTCCAATCCACACTGCTTCAGACAAATCTCTGCTACAAAGGACACATACAAATATTCATTTTTCCCACAAACAATAACACAATGGAATCTCCTCCCTGTAGCAGCAGTACAATGCACTACACTCGAGGACTTCAAGGCACATATTTCCAACGTAGCCCTTGAAGCCCTCACACAATAGTTCTGCACACACCTTTTATCTATATACTAAAAAAAAAAAAAAAAAAAAAATCACAAATCTAATCCTTTCACACCCTTGCACCCCTACAGGTCCCCCGTGACATAATCGTCATACTCTGACGGCGTCCTGTATACATGAGAAGAAGAAGAAGAAGTCAGTAGAGCCATAGATTTCCACGCCGGAGACCTGGGTTCGATTCCTGTATTTTCCCCTGTTCTTCTACACATTATTATGTACATGTAATACTATTTTAGGCTCTCCCTTTAAACAATGATGTAAACCATGATGTTAAAATAAATTTCAGAAGCAAGATCTAGAGGCGATTTGTCGGATAAATCTATTTACTTATTTTTTTATTTTTTTTTTTTGGGGGGGGGGGGGAGTGTTAGCCAATGAATATTTCACAGAAGAATGTATTATTAAATAAACAACGACATGAAATCCGCTTCTTAATTATCAAATACCAAATGCTTTGGTTTAACTGATAATAACTTTTTTTTATATAAAACATGAAAACATGTAGCTCTGGCTGAATGTAGAACATAACGTATGCTTCACGTTTTCTTATTTGGTAAATCTGCCGAAATATTTGTGTAACGTGCAAATTGAAAATCCCACACTTAACAATAGGATATTCTAGCAGCATTATAGAAATAATCTGTTTAATTTTTTTTTTCAATAGAAACTTCTATAGGGTATTCAAATGGTAGCAATCTGAATAAACGCACTTGTCCTTTCTGAAACAAAACCGTGCCCACACCGGAGGAAGCCATCTTTAGGTGAACAACAAACGACAGCCGTAACGCGGAAAATAATTGGATGCAATTTCTAGTATTGACCAATCAAAGGGGATCTTACAAAAACGAACTCTTTCGTGCTGGAGGTAGAAAAAGTGTTGCAGTGGAAGCATTTTATCAAAATTAGGGAACTTGTTCAGTGCATATTTTTCAGATCTTTCTGAAAATGATTAAGTGAAAATCTGACAATTTTAATGATGCATGGAATATGTAACTAAACTGAAGATGCTTTTGACCGATCACAACTGACAAAAAGACAAAACGGTCTTTTGGGACCTTGTTTGTCTTGCACACGTGTTGGCAAAAGTGGACTATGGTCGCAGTACTGTTTTATACATGCAAATGTATTTTATTTTGAAATAAGAACCTTTAACAATGGCAGGACAAAGTAATCAGCAATTTTCTGGTCTGGGTTACACCAGTACCAGCTACAAGGACAAAATGAAACAAATGAGTGAGCAGGAGAGAATGATTGAAGAAAAGAAGAAGAAAATTTTGGAAAAGTTCAAAACAGAATCAAAACCGACTTCAACTCCATCTCCTACAACAAAACCAGTTGGAATGCCTTTGTATGTGTGATATTGTTGAAAGCTTCAGTAATAATTTTATTTGGGTGTTACTGTCGATTAATTATGATAACTTATTGGTTTGATAAACCCAGAATGTTCCTACCTGACAAGTGTGTTTAGTTTCACTGTTGTGATATGCTCCAGTTAGATATACAGTTGAGTGTAAACTAACCTTTACATCTTAGTGCACTTCATTTAAACTACAGGTAAACTAGTAGTGCACAACGCCCAGTCAGGTGTGACCACTTAAATCCCTATATAGGGCCGTTCTTTGTTTATTTGGAGCAACCGGTTCTACTGTTGGTTAAAGTCATTATTTCAAGTATAAATCCTGACAGACCTGCAGTTTTTGATACAGGCCTGTGAGGGCATTGTCAAGGCTTGTCTGAAAACAATATAAAATCATCAGGTCCGTCTTTAATTAATAAACGAACGAACCAGTCAAACCGTATAATCAAAATTGGCCCAGGTATATGTAATGGGCAGTGCTAATTGGACACCTGTGTCAGATACCTGTATTTTTACTCTATCCCAACTCCACCACCTAAGGTAACACCTTACCTGAGATGATAATCAGTCGGGCGTCGCAAGGTATAAGTACACCTATTTTCTTTAACCCCAGGGGATTAAGCATAGCATTCAAGTCAATTGATAGCATGCTGTGACAGCCTCTGTACCTGTATAAACCTAATTAGTACAGTAAAGTCTACCAGTCTACTTGACCTCATGTGGTTTTATTTCAAATAATAACAGTGAGAATAAAATAAAATATTCTGCCCTCTGGCCATGAATTTATTTCACCTGTAATTTAACAAACATCCTGGCTCAGGTATACAAAACTGGTCCAACAGATCTAGTGAATGTATATATATGTAAAACTAGAGATTAGATAATACATACTATTTAAATCTCTGGTAAAACGGAACTATTTAAATCTCTGGTAAAACGGTTAATCTATAACCTAGCAAGGATAAATGTAGCTAAATGTACGCTGTATGTATCCTCATCAACCAATTTTGTGTATAGTTCAGTTTGAATATCTAAATGTAAGTTTTAATGAGACCACAGGACAATGATTAAAATTAATAAATGTGTCCTAGCTGCTTTGAAAATATTCATAGGATTTGTTTTAGTTATACAATCAAATATTGTTCAAGTTTACAATAGAAAAGTATCAAACAAAGTTTGAAGATGTTTTATATATCAAATATATGTAATAAATCAACATTGTAAAGACTAAATTTGAATGATGTATCAATTATTTTGCAAAATAAATATATTGATTAAAGCTTAATTAATGAAACAGACTGATGATAAAACTTAATGAACAAAAAGAAAAGTTTGAAAATATGACTTATTAGCTCACCTGGCCCGAAGGGAGATGCGGGGCCCAATAGGGGAAATAGAGGTAAATCCTATAAATCGCTACTTGTCCTAGAGTTCTGCATGGATTGTAACCAAATTTGGCCACAAACATCCTTGGGAGAAGGGGAACAAAACTTGTATAAATTTTGGCTCTGGTCCCCCGGGGGCAGGAAGGGCAGGGCCTAATAGGGGAAATAGAGGTATATTCTTTAAATCGCTACTAGTCATAGAGTTCTACATGAATTGTTACCAAATTTGGCCACAAACATCCTTTGGGGAAGGGGAACAGAACTTGTATAAATTTTGGCTCTGACCACCCGGGGGCAGGAGGGGCGGGGCCCAATAGGGGAAATAGAGGTAAATCCTTTAAATCGTTACTTGTCATAGAGTTCTACATGGATTGTAACCAAACTTGGCCACAAACATCCTTGGGAGAAGGGGAACAGAACTTTATAAATTTTGGCTCTGACACCCCAGGGGCAGGACGGGTGGGGCCCAATAGGGGAATTAGAGGTAAATCCTATAAATAGGGCCCAATAGGGGATTTAGAGGTTAATATTAAAAGTCCTTCAGAAAAGAAACAATGAACCTGTATTCAGATCATTACTTAGCATAACAAACCAGGTGAGCGATACAGGCCCTCTGGGCCTCTTGTTTATTTAATTAAATTTATTTTTGTTAACTTTCTCAAGGATGTATATAATTTGTACAAGTTTATAAATCCTTGACTTTCTTCAGGTCATTATTAATTTTATATACGTTTTAGTCTGCAATATGTGACGGCGACTGACAAAATGGGCCCAGATGCGGCGATTATGACGTCGGAATAAATGACGTTATAAAGTTACGCACATTTTTTGCCGACGTCACCACGTTTATTTGCGGAAACTCCCAACAAACTACGTTTCATAAAGCCCACATTTTATGTATAAATTTAACTACCTGTACTGTATCAATACATAATATGAAGGGTAGACTGGTGAGTATCAGGTGATCAGTATATACAAAAACAAACATAACAAAAATACAACTAAACAATAAATATAGCTGCAAACAGCGCATTAGAAAAAATATTGAGATTGTTTTTCTCTTCGTTGGTAGAGATAACAATTAATATATTCATTGCAAATCAATCAAAGATAAGAGTGAAACAAATTATTATTTATCGCAATCAGTTTCGACTGAAATTCCAATATGCCACATGTCAGGGGATCCGGACAAAATATATTTGTAAATAGATTTAATACAGTTTTAACATTTTCAAATCTTATCTAGCAATATTGTTTCTTAACGGATATTCTGGAAATTCCACAGACTTTGCTCTTTCACAGATTGATAATATTTTGCAATACGTCGTAACATATATAAAATCAGATATCGAAAATCAAAGTCGTAAAAGTCACTGAAATTATACCGAATACATTGATATACATGTAGCAAACATATCACAAGTACGGAAACTTAAAATGCAAACAACGGGATGTTGTTTTAAAGACAAAATAAAGGCAAGAAAATTGTGTTAGAAATATGTCGTCTGAATTGTAAGAGGACAATGAAGCAGATTTCATAAGCCGAGAATTGAATTCTGTAGATGAACCACAGGTGTTTGGCTTTATACATATTGTTTTCTCATTACATGTATACATACGTAATTCGAGTAGATAGAGATTGAACAAAAATATCAATAGAACCAAACACCAGTGGATGATCTTTAATTTTGTATGATAATAAGTTTCTGATCAGTGCAAATGTTGTCTATTTTCTTGTAGAACTATGCGACGATGATAACAAGGAATGTGGTATTAATAGTGGACGTCCGTATAATTCAGTACTTATGCTTTTTGTATTCCCGGCATGTAATTTAGCCATTTTTGCCCGGGCCGTTTTCGTTTATTCGGAACAACCGGTTCGACCGATTATGCGGCTTTAAAGTCATTATTTCAAGTATAAATCCTGACGGACCTGTAGATTTTCATACAGGCCTGTGAGGGCTTTGTCAAGGCAGGTCTGAAAACAATATAAAATCACCAGGTCCGTTTTTTAATTAATAAACGAACAACTAGGTCCACTCAGACAAACTGTATAATCGAAAACGGCCCTGGTCTCCGGACGGACACCAGACATGGCCGGCCGGTGGACGGGACCCCAAGACAGCATCGGGGACGTGCCCGAAGATTTTTAATTCGAAGTTAGAATATTCCCGGGGTCCCGTAGATCGGCCACATATCCTTCATATATCGTTTAATCGAGCGGCAATCACATCGCCCGACATTTGGCCGGGCCTGGGGTACAAGTGTCCTTCGTTGTCCGTAATCAACTAAGGCGATATCCGTACGATGTCCAGTGAATAGGCCAGTTATCGGCCGGACATCATATGATAATCGGTCGATTTAGCATTAGATATGTTTGGTCGATATTCACTGCCTCACTGCCCCCCCCCCCCCCCCCCAAAAAAAAAAAAATTCTTTGGAAACAGAAGTCGTACGATTACCGCACGGCCTCCTTTTAATGTAAATTATGTCGGATAAATTTTTTGACCGGTGTTGTCCAGTATCGGAAAATGATTACCCCCTATCTCCGGATACCGACCGATCATTGTGACCATAACATTAATTTTGATGACATTATACAGTACATGATGCAGGGAGTGGTCAAGGGACGAAGATGATTTATATACTTTGTACAGTTTTGTGATGATCCCGCACACCAACCCCACCCAGTCTAGTCAAATCACTCATCAGTATTTTTCATTTCATCTACAATATCTAGAATGAGATTTATGTAGAAAAAAACTATTTTAGAAACCACAGGGGTCTGAGAATTAGTTACAATTTATATTAATTTTTTATCTGTGTACCAGAGTGTACATGTATTGGTTTTAGGTGTCTTATAATCAAGATAAAAAAACTGTGGAACTTTTGATCCAGAGCATTAGGACCTCTATATAGTGATCTATTGGCACTGTGGTGGGTTCAAATTGATATAAGCTGTTACTAATTCTCAGAACCCCCTGTTTAAAACGTTTATTTCGTTTTTTTTTTCAATTATGTGTATTGCAATTTCTCTTAACGTTTTTTATCCGAAATATATATAAAGTAGAACTCTAAAAAATAGGTTTAGTTCTTGAGTTGTCTATAAGATATATTGAAAGGAAAGAGTCTTAAATGTAAATGCGATCAATCGTTTCTTAAATTTGATCACTCCATCCACAGGTTTTTGTTTTATGTGCCATAATGGGTCGCGTCAGTATACTAAATCCAGTAGTATATCTACATGATATAAAATTTAAAATGTGTGAATCGGAAAACTGCGAACACTTCCTGATTCACAGTTTAAGAAATCTAAATAGTTGACTTGAAACACACATTTAACAGAAAAAAACAGTAAAAGACGTACATCGTTTTAGTGTTTTAAATGTTGATCTGATTAAAAAACACAATAGTTATTAAACTGAATTGCCGTTGTTTACCATAATAACCTCCTTCCCCACCACCATTTCCTGAGTGCTATATACTGTGACCACTTTGCTCAATCCCGAGTGCATGTATGAACTGTCCACGGCATATCGTTTAAAAAAAAACATTAAACAAACTAGCACACTATAATCAGATTAAGAACAACTGATACAAAAACAAGATGGATCTTGAATGTATAGATATAACAATATATATATAAATCCGTATAATTGTATATATTATATGCCGTATTGTGGATGAGATAGAACGACATTATTCCGGTCATACGGAAAGGAACATGGGGAATTGAAAATATATATTACTGGTTACCAATGTAATCAGCCTACACGACGGGTGTTTAGACATGTACACTGTGGTTTCCGAGGGTGAACGCAAAGAGATCGGAGGGTTCGGGCTCGATTCACTAGTACTTTGAAAACCTCATCTAACCCGAATAGGATGTTTCATACATTAGTCTTTTTATTTGATCATTGAATCCACATTCAATTTAGTTTTGACGATTTTATTTACATCATCTATTCGGACTTCGTAAATTCTTAGCACATGAGCGCATACGCATGCATGTGCATGTAGCTAAAAGCTGTTCATGCATAAATGTAATATTATTTGACTTCTTCGGTATATATCTCATCAGTCACTCCATTAATGCTATTCGTATGCCAACATTCTATTTAAAAGAATCTGGAAGCATATACATGTACACTTTAATCAAATTCACAGATCTTTGACTTTTTAAATACGAACATACAAATCAATATCATTATCATGAAATTTTCCTCGTGAAGTTGTTCTTTTGGCGGTTGCTGTGGAACCATGAATATTTAAAAAAAATCATATTTGATTCATTAATGGTATCATTGTCAAACCAACGAAAACATTTTAAAATTCCAAACCATGAAACTAAATCACACGCGAAAATATTTTGTTACACATACATGTAGCACGCAGTGTTTCACCTTGTCACATCGTAGAATTAGATTGTTACATGTACGTGTCACAGATTATCTTGTATTTTGATAGAACTGACAATGTACCGATGTAGTTTCATGTAACACTGATCGAGCTAAACTTTTTTGTTAATAAATTACAGGTGTTAAAGACCAGTCCAAAACATAGTCATATGCACCTGTATGTTTTATGTAACGTTATTGGCAGCCTTGTGACATGACGTCAATGTTCATGACGTGATGATTTGACGTCGCTAATTTTGTCATTAATGAATCTACATGTTGCCTCATTCATAGTCGCATATCTCTTAAATGCTTTATCCTACAGCTTTAACATTTTGTAAACATGATCTACACACCATGAAGTAAATAAAAATATGGAAAAATGAAAATGTGATTTTTCCTCATCTGGGCCCATTTTGTCAGTCGCCGTCACATATAAGAAAAGTAGGTAGCTTCTTAATATTAGTTCTCAACACTTTTGCTAGTATACAAGTAACATTGTCCTGAACAATAAAAGATCTTTTTGTGAGATGAAATATAAACTAGATTCTAGACTAACTGTAGCTACCAGACACCACAGGTGAGAATCACAGGTAACCTTGGGGTACTGCCTGTTACCTGTATGGGGGTTTTGGTGTTGATTATCTATCTGGATGTAGTACACTACTACTTAACCTGTTGTTTAAATGTAGTACACTACAATTCTTTTACATTACAACTAAATTTAAATGAAGTTCACTAGATTAAGATAGCTTACACTCAACTGTACCATGATAGTATTGGCAACAAGTTCCACTCTTGACACACCTCACAGTCTCTCAAAATAAATTCTCTCCTCATTCAGAAAAAAATAAACTGACGGTGACCGGAATTTTTTTAAAAAGGGTGTAAAGCATATTCAACTAGTGGACCAAATAAATAAACGCTCCCACACAAAATTAAAACAAAGAAAACAGACCAAAGCAAAGCTTAGAATATATACTGGTATTATAGTACAAGTACTTTTGTAGTTTTTTTTTTTCAAATTGGTGATACCCTTAAAATTAATTGCTACTGGGACAGGTATTTTTTTCAAATCTTAGTCTGGAAATGATGGTCATCATTACATTATATCTTTATTGATTTCAGAATTGGAAAGCGTCCTGGATTTAAACCATCCAGCTTCAGCAGTAAAAAGCCTAAAACTACAGAAACGACAACAGTAAGCTCATCACCAATTACGTCAGCACATAGCTTCTTCGCAAATGATGGAAATTTCATGGAGAGATTCATCAATATGAAAGGATCTAAAGGTAATTAAGAAATGATTGTTTGCTGCCAGAGAGCATTTCATGAAGTCTACTAATAACTTTAAGCAATGCCCAACATAATAACTTGCAAAATTAGATTTTTTTTGGAGCTAAAAAAAAATATGTAAAAAGCAGAACAAGAAAACAATTTCAGGAAATATTTTTGTTCCACATTGATTTTATAACAAAGATAATGATAGTTTAAAAAATAGTTAAAAGTAAACAAAAATCATACATCCTTTTTTGTGCTTTTGTTTGTCTTTCTAGCAACTTCTGGAGCAAAGGGAAAATCAGCAGAGAGTGAAAAATCTACAGACACGAAAACAGATTCCAGTTCTACACCTGCAAAGTCAGGAAGTCAAGACAGTGAATCTGTTAAGGCTAGAACTGAAGTTAAGTCTGAGCCAAATATCAAAATGGAAAATCTTCCAATTAAAAGTGAGTCTGGTGTGTGGGGACCGCAGAATTCATCAAAATCTGAGGTTCCAAACGTTAGTCAAGGACAGTGGGCTACAACAGCTGTTGTAAAAAGTGAGCCAAGTGCTTTACCTGCTGGGAACAGCTGGAATCCGATAGCCACTTCTGAGACAGGACAGGTTCCCCCGAGACCTCCGCTTCCTCATGGTGCTAATATGCGCGGACCTGAATTTAATCCTAACTTCAATAAATCTGCAACTTTCCCAACCCAGCCTGGCCAACCGAGACCACCTGCCCCTCCAATGTTGCCAGCACAACAGAACATAGCAGGTCCCCTTCACCGATTGCCTGTTGAACCCCAAAATGGTACTGGTCCATACGGTCCACCACATGGTCCTCCAGGCGGACCTCCAACTTCAATCTCTAGTCCCTTCCCTCCAAATTCAGTTGCAAGTTCCTTCCCTCCCCAACCTCCCCAACAAATGCCACCACAGCATTTACAAGTGCCCCAAGTCACACTGGCCCCTCCCCCTCAGATATATGGTACATCTCACCAGGTGGTCCATGGGCCCCCACCCCCACAGCCCCAAATGATTCGACCAGGTCCTCAGCCCCCGTCCTTGGTAACACAGCAACTCCACCCTGGTCCCCCACCCCCTGCTCCTTCTATGTATGCTGTACCACGACAACAGCCACCTCACCCCCAGGAGGTTAGTGCCTATGGAACTGTACAACCTCCAATCAGTCATTCCCATCCCCAAGCAATGAACGAATATGGAACACCTATCCAGCAGCCGCCACAGTCAAGGCAGCCTTTCCCCCCACCCCCTCCTCCCCAACCCCCAGCTCAGGATATCAACTCCTACGGACAGCCTATTCGTCAACCACTTCAACAAGACATGAATGTATATAGCACTGCGCCAACCAGAGCACCACCCCCTCCCCCTCAAACGCAATACCCTGGTGCTCCATCCCCAATATCACATCCCCAGTCCCAGCCCCCACCTCCTCACCCTTATATGAGTCAGCCTCATTTGGCACATCATCAAATGATGCCCGGCCCTCCTCCATCTTGCCCGCCAGGAATGCCTCCCAATGTGCCACCACATACATCCGGGCAGCCCAATCAGGCGCCTCCTCGGCCACCCGTGCCGATGCACCTGCGCCCTCCGCAGACACAGAACTTTGGTCCCCCGGGGCAGAATTTGCCCCCACCCCCAGGGATTGATATGTTCCCCTCTGCTCCTCCACCTCCAATGAACGACCAGCAGAACCAACAACAGTCATCAGAAAGTGAATATGACCCGTCGATGCCAACAGAGTCCGAGTCTCCAGGTAAATGTTATTTAGAAATAGTGGAAAATTTACAATTGATTGTATCTTGATTATGAATAATTTATTCAGTAAAGCTATGTTTATAATTGTCATGGAAACTAGGTTTATATTTATGATCAGAACATATACTGTATAGCCAGCTGTTTTTGTGGGAATGATATTTTGCGGTTTCACAGGATTTAACGCTGATCGAAAATTATGGTTTATGAAATATTGAAAAAAGGTTCCATCAAATATCCTAAAAGCCAAATTGCAGAAATATAAAACTGCTAAAATTCAATTTTCTCTCGTCTTTACTTGAAATCAATAAAATTTTGACTTACATAAATAAACAGCTACACAACAAATTAAATTTTCTTGTAGAGTAGATATTTAATTACGTGTTTTTGCTTTAATTGCAGTTAAACCTAATTTTGAATCAAGAAGGGATGACTCACCATCAAGGTAATTATATACCGTTTGTGATTAGATTTGCATGGTTTCATTTTCCTATAAAAGACACCAGATTAATTTTGGTTTAAATAGTTACATCAGTCAATAATATATTATAAACTACAAACTTCCATGATCACCAGTAAAAGAAATTTAAGATTAAAACCAAAAATACACCAAGCAAAACTTTATACTGTAAATTAACTTACCGGTATTTTCATGTGTGATTATATTAGGCATATTTTCCTGGAGATCATGATTTACGAAAATGAATTGACACTTAAGATGTTTCAAATACTAGGTTTTCATCTGAAATGTACAAAATTAAATAGCTGTGAAAATGGTTTTAGGTCTGAAATCGTGAAAATTTAGTCGGCACTAAAATAAGTTGGTTTGCAGTGCGTAAAGGGACTTAATGATTTTATAAAGAGAATGACTGAATTCATTACAATATGTGACCTTTAGCAATCCCAGTATTTTCTTTATTTCAGACAATCAGCTCAAAAGATGAAAATGAACGAAATGTATGATTTACAAGATCATGAGAAACCATCAATAAAGAGAGAGATTGAAGGTATTTTGCTGCAAATGATGTCACCTTTAATAACGAAGTTTTGGATATGTAAAAAAATTAGACTAGTTTTGATTCCTGTCTCTTATAGAATTATCTATTCTTGGAATGAAGTAGAAACTATCACTTCATTGGGTAAAGCATTGTTGACAAGGAATTTATTGCAATATTTATTTGAATAGTTTCAATATTTAGTGCTAGAGTTAAAGTAGGAATATATTTGGTATGTAAAAATCAAAATAGTCTAGTATCTAATATTTACATCCAAAACCAATATTCTAGGATTTAATGCATTACAGATATTCTCAAATCTTCTTTAAAAACATTTTTTAAGAGAAGATGGTCATAATAATTAATTGTATTCTGAAATTTGTGTTGTTGGGTGATGATATCAATATACGTTAGAAGGAAAATGTAAGGTTTTTCAAGTGAGAATATTGATTCTGGTACCAATGAAGGTTAAACCCAAGAGAATTCGATACTGATAAGCTGCTTCTAGTTTCTCCACCAGAGGATCCTCACACGCGAGAAACTATTGAAAGGTTTGCAGCCCAAGTCGCAGAGAATGGTTCCGAGTTTGAAGGAAGAACCATGTGTGAGAATGTCAGCAATCCTTCGTATTGGTGAGTATTTTACAAGCAATCAAGTTGCAGTAACTTGTTTTACAAGCAATCAAATTATAATTACTTGTGTTTAGATACAAGCAATCAAGTTACAGCAATCAATGTATATTGATTTTTAGCTCACCTGGCCCGAAGGGCCGGTGAGCTTATGTCATGGCGCGGCGTCCGTCGTCCGTCTGTCCGTCAATATTTCCTTTAAATCGCTACTAGTCATAGAGTTCGGCATGGATTATAACCAAATTTGGCCACAAACATCCTTGGGGGAAGAGGAACAGAACTTGTATAAATTTTGGCTCTGACCCCCCGGGGGCAGGAGGGGCGGGATCCAATAGGGGAAATAGAGGTAAATCCTATAAATCGCTACTAGTCATAGAGTTCTGCATGGATTATAACCAAATTTGGCCACAATCATCCTTGGGGGAAGGGGAAAAGAACTTGTATAAATTTTGGCTCTGATCCCCTGGGGGCAGGAGGGGCGGGGCCCAATAGGGGAAATAGAGTTAAATCCTATAAATCGCTACTTGTCCTAGAGTTCGGCATGGATTGTAACCAAATTTGGCCACAAACATCCATGGGGGAAGGAGAACAGAACTTGTAGAAATTTTGGCTCTGACCCCCGGGGGGCAGGAGGGGTGGCGCCCAATAGGGGAATTAGAGGTAAATATTCAAATTCCTTCAGAAAAGAAACAATGAACCTGTATTTAGAACATTACTTGGCATTACAAACCAGGTGAGCGATACAGGCCCTCTGGGCCTCTTGTTGATACATAGAACATGAAGTCAAAGTATATCTGATGCTCAACATTACTCTTCAATACAAGATTTAAAAACTCCCCATTTGGGGTCATCTCAGCATGTCTCCTTGCCTATATCTTGGGACGTACTGTTTGCCATTTTTACTTCCAAGTACACTGAGATTTTGTAGGTGACACGTTGATTGACTAACCATAATGGTCATGCTGAGTTGACCTCGAACGGAGAGCTGTAGATTTGTAGTACAGTGGACCCGCGATAATCCGGACGCCGATAGTCCGGAAAACTCACAATCCGGACGGAAATGTCAGGGAACGGATTTCCGTAACGTTATTTATACTCACTAGTCCAGAAATTCGTATTCCGAATCCGGAACTCCATTTTGGGAACGGAACGTAATTTTCGTTAATAAATTCCCGCAATAATCCGGACAATTTGTTGTCGCCACGTGCCGAGAAAATCCAAGGCCATCTCAGTCATGTGTACAATACACAATATCATTTGACACTGAGTGTGTTGTCATAACGACGGCTGCCAGGTCATAGCCACGGGCGTTTACCTGAACACCTTTCACACGGGTAACATGCAGTCATGTAACGGTTCATTGGTTTTCTATAGGAGATCAAACTTCAGTGTTGATTGAGATACGCAATATATATTTTTAGCCACACGCTTTTTAAACATGAAGTTTGAGCTTGGGTACGGGTACGTATGCTGTAGATACCTTACATGTTTCGCATGCAGAATATATCGATATGAGTATCAGATACAATAAAGTGAGATAATACTTACAAAATTAATAAGTATTTTAAATGTATGTAAATCTATTCGAATTCATCGCCTGTGGTATAAGATATAAAGGCTACGGCGCCCGGCACATGCCATAAAGTGTGTGACATTGTGCACGAAGTTAGACGTGAACGGGCGCGTGGTTGTTACATATGTCTGTAAGTCAGAAAGCAAAGACTTGTAGAGATTGTCATTAAAACACACATTATCCAAAATAACAATTATATGAGTTCCTAAAGTGTTCACAACTATTTGTTATCATAGTTTTTTATGCCAAGAACATAGATGACATTGATCTTTGGTTAGGCAATTTGCCATACGACAGATCAAGAGTTGGATACGTAGCTATATGCATACATAGCATATAATTAACTATGGCTTTAGGTTTCGTATTTTGAAAAAGAAATACGTTTATTTATTATTCTTAACGTAATGATATATAAATACCTATAAAACATACCAAACGAAGTATTGATTATAATACACGTATATTACATAAAAGCCTGTCATCGATTACAAGGTCAAGGGGAGTAACTCGTACGTGACAATTTAATTGACTAAGAGCACGGAATTTGGCAGTCCGGAAAACTCGTAATCCGAACGGTTTAGACTGGGAACGAAGGTGTCTGGATTATCGAGGGTCCACTGTATAGGTCTAAATTTTAGCCCACCATCATCAGATGATGCACTATTCAAAGCGTCTTTTGTCTGTTGTCCATCATCCTTCCGTGAACTTTTTTTTATCTGCTATTTCTCAGAAAGTACTGAAGGGATCTTTCTCAAATTTCATATTTAGGTTTCTCTAGGGCCCTAGTTGTGCTTATTGCATTTTGGGACCGATCGGTCAACAAGATGGCTGACTGACTGCGGTGTTGGATTTTGATAGTTGAAGTTTGAAAAGCCGAGAAAAGAACGCTCTTTCCATTGTCAGACATAGATCATTCTTTGGTGGGTGCCAAGATCCTCTAGAATCTCTTGTAATTAGATTGATCAGAGGATGATGTGTTTGACAGATTAAACATGACACATGCGTTTAAAATATTTCTGATATACAATATACCGGTAATGTAATAATGTTATAATAAGATAATGTGATAACATAGAAATAACTTATACTGTAGGCAAATTGTTTACTGTTGTTTTCAGGTTCCTATTCAACCAAAGCAGTGATGCCTACAAGTACTTCCGTCAGCGGGTCCGACAGGCAACACGAGCCTTGGGCCGAATAGACGATGGCAACGAGGGAGATACAGAGGATGCTGAAGGTGATTTTATATTCTGTTAAAATCTGTTTTTAGCTAAAATCCTAGAAAATGGTAAATTATTTCTACAGGTAAAGGGTAAATATATTTAACCAGTTATTTATTCTGCTTGTAGGTCTTGTTATATGTTTGACTTTTAACTGAATTGTTACCATATAGCATTGGCTATAATGGATTGTAATGTCTTTTGAATTAATATTATACAGGGTGTATCTTATTGTGATCTTACATACTGCCAGTATCTCCCAATAAATTTCAAGTTACATTGTACAGATAATATCTTATCAAAATATACTGCAGGTAACACTTCAAAAAAGGTCACTACTACTGATTTCATAATCACAATGTTGAAATAAAAAATTTCTGTGACTTGTTCCAGGAATTGAGAGAAGAGGAGAAAAAGTGAGGAAGAAGCGTAGAAGTAGATGGGCAGACTCGGAAAATGACGCGGGACCAAGTATACCAGCCTTGGAAGTCGCTGGACCAGGTGAGAACCTGAGTAAATATAGAAACCGTAGTCGACCCAATAAGGGCATAGGGTGCTTACAAATTTAAAAAAAGGGGGACACTCATACGAGTACCAAAATTTAAGTTATGGATGAAAAAAACCACTAAAAGTATCAGTCAAATTTGAACTCTTTTCATACTCATGGCACATAAATTAGGACTGATAGCCTCCGGCTGTTTGTTATAGTGGTCATCACAGCAACAACAGCGACCAGAAAAATAGTTAATATAAAAGACGAAAATGTTAATTTTACGGATCAAATTGGAATCCTGGGGAAAACTACTTATATTGAGCATCAACAATGAATAAAAAACCAATTATGCTAATTCTGCGGAAACATGTTTTCTGGCATTATTTTCAAATCTTTCCGCAAAATTAACACATTTGGGGTTACCATTGTAATCAGTTACAGTAAACATGAATATATATGCCGTCTTGCCTTTTAGACTTATGTCATGTTCCATATGTTAGAGTTCATGTAATTTTGGATACAATGCCAATGTTATACGCACCACACAGTTGTAAGACATTGTTAAATCCATAGGATAGGGGGCGTTTATAAAACTTCAATTACTCCTCAAGAAGAGAGGAGGGATGCTAATTATGGCAGATACGGTAGTAGAATTTACTTTAAAAACTTGGTGGAAGTCTTTATAAACTTCAGTGGTAGAAATTCTGTGAACTTGTGGATGTGGCTATAGTGGCTGGGTGGTAAAAAGTCCAACATTCTATCATTAGGCATCTACCTCTAGGTTCTGAGTTCAAAACCATGAATGTTTTGGCAGTAGATTTGGGGATATGTTGGAATGATTTAGTTTGTAAGATCGAAATAACACAGTACCTCTGTATCAATCATCTGTTGATTGTAATTTAAATAGTCCAACATTCTATCATTGGGCGTCTACCTCTAAGTTGAGTTCAAAACCATGAATGTTTTGGCAGTACATTTGGGAATATGTTTGAATAATTCAGTTTGTAGGACTCGAAATAACACAGTACCTCTGTATCAATCATCTGTTGATTGTAAATTGAATAGTGTATAGTTGTTATATTTGGCATGTGTAAAATATATTTTCGTGATTTAGTGTTTGGAACTTATTTGTGGAAGTATATTTTTTGCAAGTTATCTTTTTAACCCTTGAAAACATCATTCATATGACAGGCTACTATACATTAAACTATAATCTTGATGAATTTTTTGAGTTTTTAAATTTTGTTATTAGCTCACCTGGCCTGAAGGGCCGGTGAGCTTATGTCATGGCGCGGCGTCCGTCGTCCGTCGTCCGTCCGTCCGTCCGTCCGTCGTCCGTCTGTCCGTCAACATTTCCTTTAAATCGTTACTAGTCATAGAGTTCTGCATGGATTGTAACCAAATTTGGCCACAAGCATCCTTGGGGGAGGGGGAACAGAACTTGTATAAATTTTGGCTCTGGTCCCCCAGGGGCAGGAGGGGCGGGGCCCAATAGGGGAAATAGAGGTAAATCCTATAAATCGCTACTTGTCTTAGAGTTCTGCATGGATTGTAACCAAATTTGGCCACAAACATCCTTGGGGGAGGGGGAACAGAACTTGTATAAATTTTGGCTCTGATCCCCCAGGGGCAGGAGGGGCGGGGCCCAATAGGGGAAATAGAGGTAAATCCTTTAAATTGCTACTAGTCATAGAGTTCTGAATGGAAGGTAACCAAATTTGGCCACAAACATCCTTGGGGGAGGGGGAACAGAACTTGTATAAATTTTGGCTCTGATCCCCCAGGGGCAGGAGGGGCGAGGCCCAATAGGGGAAATAGAGGTAAATCCTTTAAATCGCTACTAGTCATAGAGTTCAACATGAATTGTAACCAAATTTGGCTACAAACATCCTTGGAGGAAGGGGAACACAACTTGTATAAATTTTGGCTCTGGCCCCCCCGGGGGCAGGAGGGGTGGGGCCCAATAGGGGAAATAGAGGTAAATCCTTTAAATCTCGCTACTAGTCATAGAGTTCTACATGGATTGTAACCAAATTTGGCCAGAAACATCCTTGGGGGAAGGGGAACAGAACTTGTATAAAATTTGGCTCTGGCCCCTCGGGGGTTGGAGGGGTGGGGCCAAAAAGGGGAAATAGAGGTAAATCCTTTAAATCGCTACTAGTCATAGAGTTCTGCATGGAATGTAACCAAATTTGGCCAGAAATATTCTTGGGAGAATAAGAACTGAGTTTGTATAAATTATGACTCTGGTCCCGGGGGGCAGGAGGGGCGGGGCCCTATAGGGGAATTATAGGTAAATCCTATAAATCGGTACTTGTCCTAGAGTTCTACATGGATTGTAACCAAATTTGGCCATAAACATCCTTGCGGGAAGGGGGACAGAACTTGTATAAATTTTGGCTCTGACCCCCTGGGGGCAGGAGGGGTGGGGCCCAATAGGGGATTTAGAGGTTAATATTAAAATTCCTTCAGGAAAGAAACAATGAAGCTGTATTCAAAACATTATTTGGCATTACAAACCAGGTGAGCGATACAGGCCCTCTGGGCCTCTTGTTTTTACATCAATCCGCAAATTTAAGAACATAATTAAAATCGTTGCAAATATAAGCAATATACAGTGAGCTTGCATATTGATTTATCTGAAGCATGATATCCTGTTATGAGCAAGTGTTTAAATCTTTACAGCAACTGTCAAACAACCACCACCACAGGTGACACTTCAAGACTTCGCCAGGAAAATGGTCGGCAGTGATACCCTGAACGATGAACAAATTCAACAGATCAAGGACCCGCAGGAGGTTGGTGTCGTAGCTCTGTATCAGAAAGGGATTACCATTGTATCTGTTTCAAATGAAGTGTTTGAGATATGATTTATTGCACCCTTGGTACTCTATGGCTACTTTCACTGTCATTATTTCCACCCTTTGAGTATCGAAGATGCAGTTTTAAGTGAGCAGTAAGACTTACCGTCAACATACACATTTTAGTGGTGCATACTTATGCTATTATTTTAGCGCTTTTCTTACTGCACTAAACTATTGCACTATTCGTACTTCAGTATATATATATATATACACATAAAAAGAAAACACAACTATAAAACAGTTTTTTCCTCCCTAGCGCTTTCTCGGCTCATGCCGGTCTTCAGGGGTTTGAATTCTTTTATTTGGATTTTAATGTATATGGAAACCATCACATGGACATGGTTCTTTTTTACTTATATATATATATATGTATATTCCATGTTGTAAGTTTTGGCAACAGATCATTCGATCAATTTCAATTAAACTAATTCAATTAATGTTTTCAATCAAATTCAATTAATTTAGACATGTAATTCACTCCAATGCAATGCTTTTCATTTGCTCCAATACAAGATCTAACAACACCCATTCAGGGGTCACCTCAGCATGACCCCAGGTCTAGAATCAGAACATCTCGGTACATGGTGTTAGCTGTTTATACTTCCGAATGAATAAACCACACCAAAGATATCATAGACGAAATGCTGATTGGCAAACTATAGGGGTAATGCTGAGTTGACCCCAACAGGAAGTTGTTAGATCTTGTATTGGAGCATAACGTAGAGCATCGTGGTGGAGAGGAATTACAAGTCTAATTTCAATTAGATTGTAATGTTTGGGACCATGAGTTGGCCATCAGCTTACAGTTCTACTTAGATGAAAGATTCTTTGTATAATTGTTACGTTGTTTATTAAAGCCACTTTGATGACAAAGAAAATACGTAAAAGATGAAGTCCTGTCTTTCAGTTGAATATGATGTACCAGTTAATTCTGGCCCAGAAGAAAGCGAAAGAAGCGGCGATAATGGCAGAGTTACCGGGGAGGAAGGCAAGTAAGATATATGCGTATGATTCGGACGAGGATACAGAGGGAGGCACGTGGGAACACAAGAAACGTTCCAACGAAATGTTGGCTACAAAAGGTAAGTTATTATTTCAGAAAAAAAAAATCTATTTTAAACTTGATTTCAATCAAGTGCAAAATATATCTGGTACATATTGCATAGTAGTTTTTGCTTATGAATCCACACTGATTCCACTAAATTGTAAATTGGTAGAATTTCTTAAATTTTGTTGCCACTGAACATTGAACACACAATACTAAACATTCATAAATCTGATATTTGTCTATGAATCAATTGCTGGAAAAAGCATGGAATTATGCTTTCTTGTTTAAAAAAAAGTAAGAAATTAAAAAACTAGAATGTTTGATAAAGCAAATATTTGTCAAGAATTTTAAAGAATTCCAGATTTTGTTTAAAAAATCTGCCTTGAAAAGCAATAAGAAATCAGTAAAGTGAAAAAAGATTGATAAAGTACAAATTTGTCAAAATTTTTAAAGGATTTCAGATTTTTTTGTGTTGAATGTTTGAAAATTTTTACTTATTGTTATAGCTCTGTTTTTAGAACCATAACATAACTAATATCTTACAGAATGGGCTGACTCTTTGACTGAAGCGAACAGAGGAAAGCATTTCATCGGCGACTTCCTGCCCCCAGAGGAACTGGAACGCTTTATGGAAACTTACAGGGTATGGGCCAGTATAGAGTTGAAGTGGTCAATAAGAGATGATTATTAGTCATGATTACGTTCAGGGAAAGGGCTACTGTAAATGCCATAATTAGGGTTCCTCCCCCGCTTCTTCCTGTGATGGAGTTGAAGTTATTTATCAATTTTAAAACTGTTTGATGCTAGTGATTTGATGTTAATTATGTTCTATGACAGTAAAATTTTATTTTTTAGGCACTGAAGGAAGGACGAGAACCAGATTTATCGGACTACAGAGAGTTCAAGCTCACCTGTGAAAACCTTGGCTACCAGATGCTTCAGAAGCTCGGCTGGAAAGAAGGGGAGGGGCTTGGATCTGAGGGGCAGGGCATCACTGAGCCAGTCAACAAGTAAGTATCCACTGTACACTGGAATCCTCTTAATATCATATTCTATTTGTCAGACAAAATGCAATCTTAAGAGGAATGTGACGTTCACAGTTTTAAAGTCATTATCATGCATTTTTGCAAAATAGGTGATGTCGCCGTTCATGAAAAAGCTACCTATTTCAAAAATGAAGGTTATTTTGATTAAGAAAAAAATTGGATGAAATATTTTCTTTTCTTTTTATGTATCAGTTCCCGCTCAATTCGTTTACAGAATATTATTTTCATGATAGACAAAAAATACTGGCTGAATAAAGGCCCTTTCCCCCCCCAGAGAAATTTTGTTATATTTTCCCAATATTATGTTTTTATTTTTTTCCCAAAAAAGAAAGACTATCTAAAATGTATATCTTTCAAGAAAGATAAAATGTAGTCTTTTTCCAATTCAAAAGGTACAGGCCCCTGTTATTTAAAGTGAATAGTCGGGCAAGGAAAACCAGTCTAAATGCGTTCATTGGCCTTCCAAAAGTTCTCACATATTAATACGACGGCCAAGTTCTGCTTAGTTTCCCAGTTCTGACCATTGAAATAAAGAAAAGGTGAAAGCATTGAAAGCGAGGCTGCGTGGAAATGTAACCACGGACATAGTGAGCCGAGAGGACGTTTTAGAATTTCCATACTTTAAATTAATTTCTTCGTACGCAGGCAGATTTTGACGAGAGATTTTATTTTTCTATTTCACAAGAAATTATACTGGATACATTCACACCATTTTTACCGACTTTAGCCATCCTTGCCCGACTGTTCACTTTAATATAATTATTCTATGTCAGGGGAGGAGACTAGGATTTCAAGGGACATGGGGCACTTAACTTGTTGACAAATGTATATCTGATATACAGGGAAATGGAGAGGGGGGTTAATCTTTTTCAATATTCAAATATTCAAAGTTGATGCAAACAAAACAAGTAGAATTTACTAATTCCTACCTTATGGTTAGTTAGTTACTGTATTTACGTCCAATTAACAGCTAGGACGGCATCCAGTTGTATACAATGTGTTTGTGTGAATATCTGTATATTTTGGGAGGCTGCAGTATTCTGTATTTGCATATCACAGTGTTATCAGCCCTTGTGGGATGTAATGATTTTGACGTCATGTGTTAGCCGAGAAAACAACACCAATTGATGACCAACAAAATAATGACATAACAATGGACACCTACCCACAAGGGAGCTAACTCTATATTATGCAAAAAACAGAGTACACCTTATGGGAAATCGTGTTTTTAAAGGATGAAGTTCTTGTTATATTGGTTCCTATAGATAAAGATACGTAAAGATGTTGAATATTCATTTGGAAATGCGACAAGGAATTATTTAACTTACTCATGTAATCTGTGATTGTTTACAGAGGTCAACAGTCTATTGAAGGACGTGGACTCGGTACAGATCGCCCTGCAAATCTGTCCCGGGACGATGATGAGTATGATGCCTTCCGTAAGAGGATGATGTTGGCTTATAGGTTCAGGCCCAACCCCCTGGTAAAATATATTCTGTCTTTCACTGATATTATTTGTTTATTTTTGAAATGTAGCTATCTGCCTTCAATGACATCCATGTATCCAAACAGAGGACAAATGTATTGGATAGGGACTTGTGATTCACGGTAGTTATGGTATGAGTTATGTCCCTTTTCAGATGTTTTGCTCAACAATGGAACCTGTTCAATAAGACATATATACCATACTCACTAAATTGGCCACTGGTCTCTAGGATATTGAAAAAGTCACTAAAATTTGACTTATATATTCTTTTCTACAAATCTGATTTAAGAGTTTCAAACTAGGGGGAGATAATCCAGTAAAGCTTTCTCTGCTGAGAAAGTCTTATCAACAACTTAGGGTCTGGTGGCCAGTCTAGGGGGAGATAATCTAGTAAAGAACTCTGCTGAGAAAGTCTTATCAACAACTTAGGGTCTGGTGGCCAGTCTACATAGTTGCTATTATCCTTAAAGTTGTAATGATCAACAGAAAACACTTAATTAATTGACTTAATAAAATACTTCACTATATCACTCTTTGCTATGACTGTAATTTTGGAGACTTATTCACCTACGACATTTTCTGTTTAGGGTGATGGGTATTAATGATTCTGATCTGTCCTTACTGAGTATGTGTCTCTCTCTTTCAGAACAACCCTAGAAGACCATACTACTAAAGTTGATGTGTTGACTGACGAGGATTTGTATTGAAGTGCTTTTCTAGAAGTGATGACACAAAAAAAACAGAATTCTAGATGCAGACATTAAGACTTTATCGTTTTTACAAACTGTTTTCATTGATAGCTGATTACTTGTTTAATCTTGATTTGTGTGTAAATCGCATTGCATTCTATTTTCAGAGTGCAATAGCTGTTTGGTTGAAAATTTAGAATTGCCAGAAAATATTACCAATGCGTGTTAAATTACATATGAAGAAACAGTTTCATGAATAATTAAGAATTATCAGAAAAATATTAAAATGTAATAATGCAAATGAATGAATATTGAATAATCTGCCTACTTGAATTATTTGAGTTAAATGCTACTCCAGACATAGATTGATAGACAGAAATTATTTTGAGAGAAGTGGTTAAGCTAGTTACTTTATATTCCAGCAAGTTTGCTTTACTCATTCCCCCCTGAAATTTCATAATGGACTGGTTAAGTCTTTGATAGAGAAGAGTTTAAATGTATCTTCAGGGTGGAGGTGAATAAGTTAATGAAAGGTTCTTATGAAAATATTTAATAAATTGACACACACTAGTGTGTAGATGTATTTATGTTCTTCTCAAAAAGATTGTTACTGTAGACATGAAGATTTATGTTAGGGGGATGGGTTAGAGGAAATTTATGCTAATTAAGCAAAGATAGCTTGATAGCAATAATTTCCCTATTGTAATATTTTGTACACGCATGAACTTATTTGTTCAAATTCTGAAAGTGTATCTATCATGAAATTAACAACATTGCGAAAGTTTTATGCATACAATTCTCAGAATAAAGCACTCGCCAAAATGTCCACATTTACAGTTGTCTGTTGGAATTATGAAAGAGAAATTTTGGTTTGATCAATGTTGTGAGAAGTTCTATTTAAAACTTAATTTTATAAAGTTTTCTGCCTGTTAAAACTGTCATTTTGTGAGTAAACAGGTGAAACGAGATTTTTATGAAGTACATACTTAATCACTTGATTGATACACTTGTTTGATTTTGTGAGAAATGATAAGATTTTTTTTTGAGGCAATCAAGAAGTAAAAACAGTATTATTATGGTGCTGAACCTCAGACTATGATATATATATATATATAATAATATATATATAATAGTTCTGATGAAGAGTTGTGAATGAATAATAAATTTGTTTTACGGTTCAAGAAATGCTCATACGACAAAATGTCTGCTAATATCTATAATCATTATTTCTTTTTAATTTTTGGTAAAGGGATTCAACATTATCTTAGTATTTAATTCTTTGTTTTTAGATCGGTTATAGTTTTAAGGATTGTATCTAGATATAGATTACAGTTACAAGTTTATATGAGTTAGGTTCAGATACCAGACTTTGGGACCAAGTTTGATTGAATGCCTGCCGCCTTGTAGTTACATTGTATACTAAACTGTTACAGAAAAGATTTGTTGTGTGTCTTGCGAATGTTGCTGAGACTTTGAAATTCAATTATTACGCATGCATTTTTTTTCTGATTTGTTATTGATTATGTAGTGAATGTCTTATTATTACGACAATTACATTTTCATTTGATAATACAGTGCAAATGGTTTGATAAGCTCAGATGGGAATACCATATAACTTGTCTTTTTTGTTGGGATGAGATGATCATGGGTCATTGATATGATTGCAGAAATTTTATTCGTGAAATATTGAGAAATGAATGAAACTTCTATACGCTTATGTCAGGTCACAAAAATTTGTTCATCATGAAATTTATCTAAAATTTCAACATTGTGTTTCTTTTTACATGTTGAAACGTTTGGGTAAATGGAATTTCAGAATGGCGCCCGGTAAATACAGAAAACTAATGAGATCATATCTTAAGATTATAATGTGATATGTATTGTAAAATGTTGTACTATTTTAGAGTGCTTTTGGTGATATTAAATTTGCCATACCGCAAAGAAGGCCATGGTTCGTCTTTAAAACATCATGCCAATGATGGCAGATGAAGTTCAGTGATTATCTTTGAAACAAGGTCTAATTGTCAATATCTGTACATAGATCGTAAAATGTACAAAATGTCAATACTATTATAATAACCTATTTGACCCAATAAGAACCCAGTGTAGTTAAAAAATTGAAAATAAAGGGCGCGTGATAGAACCAGATTTGGGGTTATCTCTTGCAAAAGTATTGTACAGAGTATATATTAAAGCTATTATTCAATAAACAAAAGATATCGAGTAGAGAAACTGACATATTTTCATAGTTTCAGTCTGTAGTTTAAGTCAATGTAAATGAAATTGAGGCCTCATGGGAGTGGGGGGTCACTTATTGGGTGGAATACGGTAGTAACTTTGACCTTTAGGTGAGGGAAGGACATTTTCTATAGATGATAAAGGATAATACAGTTTAATGCGATAATTTTTTGTTGGAATTTCTTTTCTCTGACCATGCACTTACCATGTATGATTTATAGTCTTCAAAATTTTCTTAACATTTATGTAAGCCTTAACTGATGAAGGTTGATAGTGAAAAAAAATAAGGGATATTTTTCTAGATTTGCATATGTACATATTTCATGTTGTAAAAACTGTAAGTTTGAAATGCACTGCACTAGTTCATTCTTAAGTTTTCTTGTTCAGATGAATGATATCAGATAAGATGTACAGAGATATTTCCTATTGGTATAGCTTGCTTCAATAGGAGTAAGAAAAATTTAGTTAATGTTTTCTTATATATTGTAGTATTTGTGATTTGTTAATCATGCTTGTAGGTCAACAGCACTTTGTTTCTGTAAATAGACACAAAATTTTAGCCAGCTGCATTTTGCACAGTGCATCTCCAAGTCAACAGATCACTCGCACTATCAGAGTTACTTCCCTTTGTACCACTTTGTCAGATGATACAGCGATATTTCCGTTGACACTTTGAGAAATTCATACTCAACCACAACTGAAAAATAGGCTATTCTTTATGTATTTATTGCTTTTGGAATAGTTTCTCTTGTGAAAAATTCCCTTCTTTGTGTAAAGAATCTAATATGTTCTCTTGTGATAGGAAACACTTTTCCTTTTTTGTGGTATTGGTAAATAATTCATTCAAACTTGGGAAATATTTTCAAGTCTCTGTCAATTTTCACTGCAGACTCAACAATCCCTGTAATCAACTGTGTACTTATACAGGTAGTTTACTGTTGAATAACGGTCGTTTAAAAGGAGTGGTCATTTATCTGAGTGGTCATATATAAAGGAACTACTGTATAATTGATTCCAATTAAAACAAGCATTTTACTGATGTTGTAAAAAATTTTCCTTTCAACGTTCTTAAGTTGTTCAGACCTTGTGTTATGATTTCATTGGTGATGTAGCAATGCTTTAGTTATAAAAGTGAGTATTTGTACCATAGGGACCTGGCACAAATTTCTAACCGACAGTATTTATATGTGTGGTATAGTGTCAATATAGTCCAGTAAAAATACGAAAAATAGAGCCCTAACCTTTAAATAATTGCAACAGAATTTGTTTTCTGCTTTTTGGGTTGGAGGATCTTAGTATTTTACCATGAAAAAGTCGCCAAAAATCATATGTTCGGAAAGTTGTTTTTTCAACACCCGAAAAATAAGAAAATATATAGAAATTACACTTTTGACCACTTTTAAAGTACAATATCTGCTATTTTTGCAATACTTGAAATATGAAATCGGGTATATAGTAAGACAAACTTTAGGTTAGTACAAATAAGTTGAAATGATACAATAATTTCAGTCAATCCAAGAAATAAAGAAGGATGAAAACGGCTCAAAACCTTTTGAATTTAGCTAGCATTACCGTTTTTGTTCTTTTTAGATGCAAACATTTATAAAATCTTACCCTGAACTATATCAGTTTATGTTTTATGCCTTAAAGAATTACATTTTCTTTGATATTAATGCATGATCGATAATACATTAGCTAGAAAAAACCTAAATATTAACCTGTCAAGTTGACTGATCGTGCCAATTTGAAGCGTTTTTATACTTAGTTTTTGGCAAAACACCCATTTTGGTAGTTAATATTTCCGAAAATAAAAAAGCAAATGCTTAAAAATATGTTATATCCTTTTTTGTATATTTTGTACTTGTTATTTTTATCATTTGTTGTAAAAACGGTATAAATATGCACATCTTATTTAGTAGTAAAAACTTCCTATCACGTTAATTTGGCTGAATACCAAAATATGTCTAAGTCCATAAATCTGCAATACAAAAATCTTAATTTTTCGAATATGCTTTATTCGTTTGTCATAAAATTTTGCCAGTAAATAAATCAGAACTGTGATGATTTTCAGCTATAAAATTGAACTTGAACTTTTATTTTATTCCTTTATCTCATTGAAAATTATATAACCCCCATCCAGTTCCATTATGGAAAAATGAAAAACTGACCTATGCAAATATTTGATCAAAAAGAAACTCCAATCTCACTTTATAAAGAGCGCTCCATTATGGTGGTAATATCTGCCAAAGGATTTTGCAATCTGATTAGTCACAAAATAGATATTCACATTTTTGACATTTCAACTTAAGGACTTCGCCAATTAGAGAAGTTAAGTCAAATTGACACTAAATGAGGATTTGATCGACCTCTCTTCTTTTATATTTTGGGATATCTTGATATAGCAGTCTCTTTTAGGTGAGTATAGCTTACATAGAATCTGAACTAATAACTATCTAAACACTTAAGACGGTACTTACTGAATAATTCATGAATGAAAACAATCTGATTAAAATCAGCTGTTTGATACTCCGCTTACTATGTGCTCCGCTACCAAAGCGGAGTATCAAACAGCTGATTTTAATCAGATTGGAATGAAAAAGACATATTATTCAATTTGGACTTCAAAATGTCCTTGGAAAACGCCAAAAGACCAAATTTGAGCAACCATATTATCTCAGGTAGTGAAAGTAAAATGTTTTACTTTTAAAGCCTTTAATCAAAAGGTTGTATTTAAAAAGATTCCACCAAAATGAGTATCAATGGTATTGTTGATAATCACAATTTTTTATCTTAATCAAACAAAAGCATATTTGGCTGTTGCAAGGACATAATTATGCAATTTTCATGCTGTCATACTTTTCCCCTGTGTTGATTTCAACTTATGTTTTTGGCAATCTGTGCTGTCCTTATAACGTTCTAGTATTTTCTAGTATCTCATGATAACCATGTAAGTTTATATTTGGCTTCAAAGTTGGCAAATTATGCAAATATCCCTTTTTTTTATATTTTTTTCGGGGGGTCAAGAAAAACACTTTCCCAAATTTTTATTTGTGGCGACTTTTTTTCTTGTATAAAACAAAGTCAGATCTGTATGAAAAACAAAGAAAAAATTCTGTTGCAATTATTTTGGGGTAACATCCTATCTTTACTGGACTAATACTATAATATATGCATATATATATTCTTGGTTAGAAATTCATGCCAAGTCCCTGTGCTTTGTACAGCTGATTTTACTAGAAAATAGGCGCCTTAGAAAAAGACCTTGTAGAAGCAATTGTTTTATATTAAGTAGCTTCAATGATATTAATGTTTTAACAAGTTTGCAGCCTTTGTTAAGTGTACTTTATATGATACAAACGGTAAACAAAATTTTGTTTTGATTCTTGTTCAGTGCTTTGAGACATTAATTTGAATCAGTTTTCTGTAAAATGTACAACTTTTCTGGATGTCATGTTTTAAGTTTCATCTAATAAACAGAAAAGTGTCAATTTGCAAAAATGAATACAGTTGTAGTTGCTGTTTTTCATGTTTTCATTTTCAGTTGCCATCTTGAAAACACATTTTGAACTTCTTCTCAAGTTCTACTGGTGCAATTTGGCTGAAACTTGCCTGAAATGATCAATCCCAAACTGCAATATCCACAAATAGGGCCATAGAGAAACCTCAATATGAAATTTGAATATGAAAATCCCTTCAGTATTTGCTGAGAAATAGCAATAACAAACTTTAACTATCAAAATCCAAGATGCGCAGCCTGGCAGCCATCTTGCTGACCAATTGGTCCCAAAATGCGATATGTGCAATTAGGGCGCTAGGGGAACCTACATATGAAAATTGAGAAAGATCCCTTCAGCACTTTCTGAGAAACAAGAATTGTAAATGGATGAACCATGGACGAAAGGCGATTTGAATAGTACACCATCTGATGTTCAAACTTGGTCAAGTGGTGTAATTCATAGATTCCTAATATTTCGCACATAACATGATTTGAAAATGGTTACCATGGGAAAAACAAAGGCTTTTGATTGGTCAAAATTCAGATATTGTCCGATTAACTGAATATGGTTGCTATGGTTACTAAAGGAAAAGTCAAAATAAACATAAATGCAACTTGTGTGTGTATCATTGGTCCTGTTAGTAACAGCATTTGGTTACCATGGTATGAAATATTACTTAACCATTTGGCTTACAGCTCTAGTTCGAGCAATTTTATCGAAAACATTAAAAAAAAATTGTGCAAAATGAACTAAAAGTGAAGTTCCACTAAAATATTCAGTCAGCATTATTATATCCTACACTTACCGAGATTGATAGTAAATTAATGAAATCATCGCACTCCCCTGTATGTGTAAATCTCTGTATATTTGAGTGGCTCCATTTTATAGTGCTGTCTCACTAAAGCATGCTGCCAGATACACCAGATATCTCATCCCATCCGGTCACATTATACTGACAACTGGCAAACCAGTCGTCCCGCTCCTATCCTGAGCACTAAGCAAGAGCAGAAAGACTGTGTTAACTTGGTGTCTTGGCCAGAGGACAAAACCCATGGACCTTCATCACAGGGGCGAGTGCTCCGTTAAAGGAGTAAGTGTTTGCATTTGGATAAATTCTTATCGGAACTATCACTTGGACATCTAGGTCAAATTCAATCTGTAAAAAATGTCTTTCTAATACTTGGTGTAAGGACCAAACTGAAACTGGGCTAAACAAAGGGCTATCTTGTTTTTAGAATCGGTAGCATTTTTTGGGATCTTAAAATGAAATACAATGTAACAATGAAAAGAATAAAGATTTTGTTTTATAGATGAGAGTATTCCTGGCCCTGTGAGTGAATGTTTGATATTTACAATATAGTAACACTATTTTATTTCAGTAAATGCCCAAAAGTATCGATTAAATTTTCTTAAAATGTGCATTACATTAAAGTAAGTAACCATCTAGTAAAAACATCAAACGTTTCTCTAATGCATTACTCATGCACACTTGCACACATAATATCGTGACTGCTCAGTGCAATATTGATGGATGAATGTTTCACAATTTAATTTGATGAAATTAACAAAAATGTGCAAAAAAGATTCTTATCAACTCGTATATTGGAATTTTAGATTTATACCATATATGGTTTACAAGATAAAGAAAACGACATACGCACGTGAGATGGTTTATGACAATATCGTATGCGTACAGTAGACGGTGCATGGTATTTGATAAATTCTTTAGGCATAAAGTGTCATAAACTTAAGCTAACGTTAATCAAAGATGTTCAATTTAATTAACTTGTGTCGATTCCTAGACCTATTATACAGTTTAAACCGTTTGATGCTCTCAAATGTTCGAAATCAAACAGCAAATTTTAACCGTCAGTTAAAAGTAAATGGCAAATGGCACCACCTTGGCGCAAACCCTTGATAAACCTTAACCTGCTTATTGCTCGTTTCGAATAGCTTTTTGTGGAATGTTTGATACAAAATATATTATATACATTATTTGGATAAGTCGAATGAAAATGGATGGAAGATGACAAATGATTGTCATTTATAAATGCAATAATATGATGGATGCTCCATGAACGCTGAATATTAATTGCAAAATACTGACAGTTCATGAAATACCACATGCTTATTGCGAAATGATAGAATAAATAAATAAATAATATTTTCGTATTATTTTTCAATTATGACTCTGTTCTTGTGTATCTGAAAATTCTTGAAATGACTCAGAATGTTGTGTTAGTGTCGACTTAATAAAGGAATCGAACAATTGACAGTGTCACTCACCACCTTTGTTTGATAAAATCGGAACAAAGTCGAGCTTGACGCTGAAAAAAAATAATTTAAGCCCAAGGGCAATAACGCTGACAGGCAACATATGCTTGGTGATATTTGCCTGAAGATATATTGGTAATTTAGACAATATCTTGCCATTAGAAACGCCGATATTCCAGGGGTTCCGTTCACTTATGATCTCTACACCCCTGGACTATCTCATAGTGAAATTGAAGGCAGCTCAGCGGAAAACATTTGACCAATCACAGGCTAGCAAAGATTTCCTTTGAAGACTACAGAGAGAGAGCGACGCCTAACATCAAAGCCACACAGTCAACCACAGTGTACCGTTATACGGCTCTTTTGATGTACATCGTATGACTAAATTACCTGTTCTATTCTGTTGGCTCCAGTTTTACTATGAGATAGTCCAGGGGTGTAGAGATCGTAAGTGATCGGAACCCCTGGAGTATCGAGGATGGTTGCCATTAGAAACGCAGTATTGATTGGTAGGGGTTAAGGAAAGAAGACACTTTGAAGTGTTTATTTGTAAAAATGTTAATTTCTACTGGCTGAATATTGCGTAAGATATTTGAGTTCACTAAGAAGTCGCCGATCAATTCATATTATGTATATTATGTAGATGCTTTGGCTTGATTTATCTTTGTTTACGAAAGCTTCTTTCGAGGTGATACTGATTTTTAATGACTTATTTGTTAATTTTTTTCAGGTAGTTGTTTTTCTGTCAAAACAAACCGACCTTGACCTTTAATATATGTACATGTACTGAGGACGTTACACCCAAATCAAAACAGATCCATTCATATATTTGTGGTTTACGTCAGTGAATCAGCAGGTGTCACGCGAAGATGGACGGTGTCAGCTGATGATAGGATATATACGTAAAATAGCACGTGTGAGTATCGCGACAGTTTCCTGCTTATCGCATCAGTTCCCCTTTATGACGATAGTTCTCCGTTTATCCAAATAGTTTCCCGCTTATGACGACAATTTTCCGCTTATCACGACTGTTTCCTGCTTATCTGGACTAGTTCCCGTTTATCATGACAGGTTCCCGCTTACGACGATAGTTTCCGCTGATCACGATAGAATTTCCCGCTTATCAAGATAGTTTCTCGTTTATCCTGACAGTTTCCCGCGTATCACGATAGTTTCCCGCGTATCACGATAGTTTCCCGCTTATCACGATAGTTTCTAGTTTATCCTGACAGTTTCCCGCTTATCACGATAGTTTCCCGCTTATCACGACAGTTTCACGCTTATCACGATAGTTTCCCGCGTATCACGATAGTTTCACGCTTATCACGATAGATTCCCGCGTATTATGATAGTTTCCCACTTATCACGATACCGTTGATAGTTTCCTGCTTATATCACCATTATATATCATGACAGCATATTATATATATCTAGGCACCCTTATTAAATATTGATGGTCATTCTGTATAAAGCAAGGTTAAACCACAGCTATATATATTCGTAGTATCAGAAACATACATGTATTTTGTATTGTATATGTATCATGTAACTTGCATATATATGTAATTATCAAATGACAATGTGTTTTAATAATAATAATTAAAAAACCAGTTTCGGTTTTAAATCTTTAAAAAAACTAAGTTCTTGAATCAAGTCATATGATAAGATAGTACAGGTAAATCTTCATGTACAACATATAAACATTATTGTAAAATGGATCGGTCTAGGTTTTTGATTTGTGGAAATTGCTAATATAGGCATTATACAATACGCACGCATATACACATGTACATACAATCAATGTATAATTAAAGCCTGTAGCGTTCATTACGTAACGAATCTATGTTTAAGTTATGTATAGGCTTTCATGATAGCTGTTGATTTCTAAAATTTACGTTGAAATTTCTTGGAAAATACCTTTTGTTGGAGATATATACTATTTATAAAGTTGATGCAAGTATTGTTTCTTCGCATGCCACAGCTGTATATATATTGTACATATTTAAGTTCGACAATATGAGAGAAGAGTCTTTTATTCTTATAAATGTATTCTATTATTTATGACTCTGCCTTATCAACATTCCAATATAATGTCGTGTACTAAAGGGGATTTCCTCACCCAGAGTGAAACACTGTCTAAAAATAGAACGGATACTTCCACAAATGACGTTGTCCCACGTGACAATACCTTTTATGGAAGTTGACACAGTTCACAGCGCCACCGGAAGTAAGCAAATACACACAACTTCAGTAGGTTGTAGATCGATGTTGCAACGATTTCAAAATAAGTTCAGAACATTTCTGCAAATAACACCTGAAAGATGGATTTAATGACGGACAGCATGATTTTCAAGAATACGAGTAAGTATTGTTAGTATCAAACTATTATCGTCACATACGCCGTTGAATTAAAAAATACAAAGTGATATTGGCAGGTGCCCGATATATTGGAAATGGCGTGAGTCACCGGTTTCTCGGGTACAGACAACTACAAACTAAGTTATAAGTAGGCTTAGTGTAGCAGCCCATTGGCATAGCTGTGAATTCAGTGTTCAGGTCCTGATGCACCAAAACAGACTACTGTCTGATGTTTTGTTCTGAAACGATTCTAAAACAACAACAACAACCATTACATTTTTTTCAAAAGAAGAGGTTGACATATCTTTTAAGTTACAAAATATAAATCCTAGGGGAATGTCGTTTTAATGTAAACAGTAAGCAAAGTTTCTTATTTCATTCCTTTTGTTCCTTTTACATACATTTCATTTGTTTACAGTAAGTGGCATATGTAATAGACGTGTACGTATGCATACTAGAGATTCAATACCACTCCTTATTATCAGTTTGTGACCCATTTGTACTATAGGCCTACATGCATGTAAACATTTGTGCCTAGTATAATGAATTTACATGAGAACCCTCTTAAAAGTAAGTTAGAACATGGATTGGTGCTGTCTTCTAGTATTTCATTTTAGAAAACCCAGTTAATGACCTCCTTTCAAACTAAATGCATGGTGATAAGTCATTCTGTAATCTAATGTAAAGATTCTTCACCACTATGTACTGGTCGAAGATAATTAATTACAGGGGCACAGGTCACACAGCGGGAAATGACAGAAGACATACGGCTCCAAATGATACAGTTTGTTTTATATATGAGTTTTAATTTGAAAGCTTTTTATAAACCAACATTTTTGCTCATATAAAATATACTTATGTTTTGTGTTTTGAAGAAAAGCCAAGATTTCCCCTCCTCTCGTGTTAATTAGGGCATGTACTAGAACAAGATGTTATCAGAGTTGGATGTCGAACAGAGTGAAAAAATAAAACCCCCTTACATTTACGACTCGATCAATTCTCAAACACTGAAGTCAAAGAACTAGAAATGAAAGTAGTTGATAATCAAGCTCCTAGGGTGCTTAAAATTAATTGGCTTATTGGAATAGCTAGATTATCTTTTAGCACAATAGAATGGAATATGATATATAATTATCTTGGTGATGATATAGGCCAACATTATAAAGAAGTCTGTCAAGTTTCAATGTAAAAGTAAACAATGTAGACTGAGGCTACGTACTAATAACAATAACAAAATCTTGTATTATGGCATAAAATGGTATTTTTATCTTCTGTTATGTGTGACTCATACACTTTTGTATAAAAGATTTTGAAGTTTGTTGAAACTTGTTACATCATCAGCATTATAAATACACTTGATGTAAGTAACGGTTGTAAGTATGGAAATTATCAATTATTAAGTTCTCACAGACTTCTATATATATATACTGTTTACATATATACTGGGAACATTGCCTAATATCGTCAGCTGCTGTCTAAAAATCAACACTCTTGTGCGGTAAATATTTTGGTTATAATCATTTTACATCCACATTTTAGTTAAGTACATCATGAACTTGTTGAGTGGGTATTATTGAGATAAGATTCGTAATCATGATCACGTCTTGATAATTCATGACACAAAAATAATTTACTACGTACTTAAAGAAGTTCAGACTGATAGGTCTAGTGTAATGAAACTTTCTGACAGCTATATAGATATTGCATAGAGAATTCAGTAGAACCATCTTCTTGGATGAAAATCTTATGGAACTAAATAGAAACTCTTTCTTCAATTTATATGTCATAATTGAATGATATATATAAAACAAATATATTCAACCCAATAAGCAACAAGGGCATTTAAAAATTGAAAAAAAAAAAAAATGAAAATGTCTCGATAAGCACAGGCACCAGGCCTGGTCTCTTCCTTTTTCTGGCCTCATGTTTTAATCGCCTTATACAAAATACACAATCATATGATATCTATAGTATAGAACAAACAGATAGATTCCTGATACTGCACTATAATAATGATGCAGAGGGAGAAAGAAATGTTGCTGTATGAAATTTAATTGAATTTTGCATATACAGTTTATACTGCACTGTACATCTTTTTAAAATGAGCTACAAAAATCTATAAATAGAATCTGGATTGATTGGTTTAATCTATTAGTCGTTATGGTCATGTAATTATAAAGATGTTAAGAGGCAGAGGAAACCCAGAGCGCCATTTGGAAAATCACCAACCTGCTGTCAGTACAATTAGCAACTGTCCCACATGGGATTCAATTTTGTAACCCATTGGATATAATGGTTTAAAATTTTCACTTGTTTGACCTGCTAGATTCTGACGCATTGAGAATTTCAAATGAAATTTAATTAATTTCCTATTGCAATATAAGTAGATGCAGCTATTATATATATATTAATATGTCCCAAATCTGTAGACAAAAACTAGATGATTTAATTCAATTTAAGTTCATACTACTGGGAGTAGGCCGACATTATGTAATATTAAAATTTATTTGCAAAATTATTATCAAACCCGCCATTCCAATACAATGAGTTTATAGATATTACATTAATATGTTAATTAATGAGAAGTGAGAGCAGAGATAAATCTGAAATATTATAATGAAAAGCATTAGTTTTGGTTAGCTGACACAATGACATACATTTTAAATTAACAATTATCATAAAAAAATCCTATCGCTCCAGACAATACAGATGCCTATATATGACTAAACCAACTGTCTCGGCTCAAGATCGTCATTAGGGACATGTACAGTAAATATAATTATAATATAGAAAATGTAGTCAGTTCAGAATTTATAATAAGAAAATTAAATATGACGTAGAACGGACGGCTAGAGATAGAAGCTTGGTTAACCTAAAAATAGACAGTAAAAAATGAAAACAAAAATAAATGTATATTCGTCAGTGAATGTCAGTTTGAGATTTCCTGAATGCTATGTACACCTTCATAGCTTGCCGTCAGTCCACTACGCCTCCACCTCCGTCAACGGCAGTTCATGTCATTATTTTAATTATTCTACTAACATATTTCTTCAATGACGTTGACTATGAATGGTCCGTCTAGAAAACGTAGTTACACATTTTTCTACACTGGTCGAGTTTACATTACCTGGTATACCTATAAATAAACATTATGAAAATTTTGGGTTAGTGACCATGAATAAAGAATGATCCATTATAAAACTAAGGGGGTTATACCTTTTACCACTAATACTTTCTTTCTTTGTTAGAAGCTGATAAATTATTTCAGTTAGAAATATTTGTGGTTGAATGGCCTACGATACAAAATTTTTTTCCATTGTTTTATAATTATAAGTTACGGTTGAATAGCAGCAATGAAAACAATGAAAGTTTTTTTCTTTACATACATTTCATGTGGTAGGTGAGATTAAGAAATGGATATGTTGATTGATTAGAACATGTTATGAAATTTTATGCAGATTTTTTTCTGTGAAAAGTGTCTTTAGCATAGGTTGACATTAGACCTTAGAAGTGGATATATCTGGATGAAACCTGGTCAAAGTATTGAAACAATTTCTGAAAACTAAGTACCTATGGCAAAATTAAAGTTGACCTTGGATCGATATATCATCTGGACAATACGTATATACCTGGACAATGTACTGAAGCAATTTCTGAAAACTAATTATAAGTGTACAATGTCTTTAGCAAAAATTGACCTCTAATCTAGAAGTGGACGATTTATACCTGGGCAATACCTGGACAATGTATTGGTACACAGATTATGATCAGCAGTACTGTGCTAACTACATCTATAAACTTACGTAATGTCTGGCATCCCCTGGAGGTATATGGTGGTAAATTTATTGGCCTTCATTCACTTAAATATGTTTCTGACATTTATATACCCATGCAATTAGCATATCAATAGTGATTTATTTGACATTTTCCAGATTTTATATTTGTCAAGTGTCAAGTGTGTGCACTTCATGTGTAACTTAGTGTTAAATCTGTTCAATATCAGCAAAAGTCAAACCCATATTTCGATAAGTTTAATGTGTGCAGACAGTTGTTAAAACTTTCTTTGCATGATCAGTTGACACCATTTTGCATCCTTTGTATAAATCAAAATTTTATGTTGTATATTTTATGTTATAGTACAGTAAGTTTGATTGTGAGATTTTTGAAATGAAATTCTTTAGAATGATTGATGTCCATTGTTATATATATCAAAGTCAATTACATATGCATAATATTTAATACAGGTACAAGTATGCTCTTATACATTAATTTGTAACTGTGTCCATGTATTTTGAGATAATAACTTCATCACATAGCAACATTGTTATTGTTTTATAAATTAATGCTTCTTGTCTGAGAGACTGATCATGACTTGAGATCAAATTTATATTTCTTAGAAATAATTTGAGGAGTCAAAACATAATTCCAAATCTATGTCAAAACACTAGTAATTTGCACAGGTACTTTTTGGTGTTAAAAATGCTAACAAAATCTTCAAATTTTGTCATTGTCATATCATTTCCGATCAAAAAGAATTGTATCTATCCTCCAAAATATTACCCTGCAGACTGTCCAGTGATTTACTGGACTCGCCTAGACCAGTCCTGGACTCATGATTTTCCTGTGGGGCTCACCAAAATTTTGAGAACCCTCTGTATTTCTTTGTACTGAGACTATTTGAAAAAGTGTTCTGGACTTGGCTTTAATAAAAATCCTACATAAATTGTTGACTGACATAAATATCTTTTCTTTTATCAATGTGAAACCATGCTTCAGGAGACAATCGGAGTCACCTGGACATTTTAGTGAAGTTTATCTAAAAGTTTAATCAAAGTCATCAATAATCTGTATTTTAGTGTTAACCTTTATTATGAAGAGCCTTAGTAAAGAGCTTAAAAGCCTTTAAAAGTGTAAGTTAATTTAAGTATCGTTTTTGACAATTTTTTTGTCCCTAATAAAAGGTTAAACCCACCTAGCTCTGACTTTGTACTTTCTCTCTACTCAGACTCTCAACTTGTTTTTTTAACAAAATTGACAGGGGATATTTTGAAAATTGACATGTATGTATTATCTACGACTTTCGGCTCTTACGTACTTTTCCCATTTTTTTTAAGGTTTTAAAAATTGACAGGTATTGTATCAGTTGGCTTACTGTGATCGATAGCCCCACATGAGTTCTGTGTGAGAGATATAAGGGCGAAACACTAACCTAGTGACCTTGAATGTGTACTTCTCTCAGGTTATTATCAGCTGATTGGGGGATGTCTGGGTCATTGCTAGGATATGTGACAGATATATGGACCAGAATTGGGACATTTTACAGGTATATTATAGCTCTTTATTTGTTGTTATATTAGTAGAAGGAAGTGTTTCCAATTATACCACATAGACGGTCAGTGACAGTTGATTTTCCAGTCAGTGCTCTGCATATAGAAATTTGCTGGTTATGTATATACGCATGTAATGTACATGTATATCCATGTTAAAGGCCAGTGGAATTATTGCAACTGCCCTGTGGCAAGGACAGACTAGAATTACTTATATAGGACAGAATTAATCTTTTTCATAGATGTTGTTTTCTGAAATAAATGCATTTTAGTCACATTTTTTTGCATATTACTGCAGTGTGTGATTCAAGCTCATCCCATTCCTAGCATGTACGTCACAAGCAAGACATGCCGACAAGATCTTAACAAGATGAGATTTTAAATAAAAATATGATATGAAAGAAATTGAGATTTTTCAATAAAAATATAATATGAAAGAAATTACTATAATATTGTTAAATACTTCCAAAAGGTATGTGCTTCCAGATTGCTGAAGATGTAATTTAAAGTATGAGCAAAGCGGAGGAAAGGTACAAGAATGTTGTTGGAAAAATCTTGAAACTTTTTCGGGATTGATAAATTGTCATGTCGGCACTTTTTTAGAGAGGGTATAAAGACTAATTTGCTGACAAACAAAATTAAGAAATACTCCGTCATGTTACACCTTCTGTCTCTTTTGAAGCTTCTCAAACTTTTTCCTGGACACTCTGTTGATGACCAAAAAGGAATTGGAAGCTTTTCAAGACATTTAGAATTCCTTAAGATCTTTACTTAAGGCGGATAGCAGGTCAGGCATGTTTTCTTTTGTTATTAGATGTTTGGATATAAACCCTTTGACCATGGGTCATTTTAACTGTAATAACATATTGTACTTCCAAGGCCATCATGAATGGGACCCATGAATAGGGGCCAGCCAAAGTACATGGGTCATTTCACAGATACCCAACGATGACCTATTACATATGGTAAATTTTACCCTTGTCCACCAAATGTCCACAGTGATCATTTAAATTCAGGTATTAAGGATCAGGGCTAGGTCAGCATTTGGTCAGTAGGGTAGCTTAGGTGTATGTTTAATCTCATTTAACTATATATTTAACCTTTGGCTTGGTTCGTGTTTGTCCTGTCGTAGCGGGATATTTACCTATTCATTATTTATTGGTAGGGAATTAATAACAAATGATGTACCTAGCTAGCTAGCTTCAGTTTTGTTAGGACATTGTTTGGACATGTACATGGCTACATGTACTAGTACTATATTCCAAAACTTTAAATTGCATAAAGACTCATTTCTGTAGTAGCATTAATCTTGTCCCAGACTTTCAAATTTCGGTATTAACCATTCAGCTCTGTCATATCCTCTTTGTAATACCTTAAAATCCATATTAAGATGCATGCTTAATGATAGACATTCATTAATTGATGATGGGGTGGGTCTGAAGGGTGCATTATTTGACCGAGACCATTTTTCAGTAATTTCTTATAAAACCGCGTAGTTATTTTGTTTGGTAACAATAAATTTTGCTTGCAATTATAGTAACAAGGTTTTAATGTTTAATATACAGTCTGAACTTCAAAAGTATTACCTGAGAATTTTGAATGTCCTTCAAATGGATTTAGGGATTAGTTGATCGAGGATACGACGAACATGCATGCTGATGATACGAGATTGGGGTATCACGCCTGAGGAACATGATGGGTGTATTTACTAACACAGATATTGATATTTGGGACAGTAAAAAGGTACAAATGTCGGGCATGTTATCTAATTTGACGTCAGTATGCATGTTTGTATACACTAAAAGATTACAGCTGGATGGTCATGAAGCTAGATCAGTGCCACTGAAAAAAATCGGTCAATCATCTGATGATTTGTTCAAAATTTTTTAATTTGTTTAACTAATTTTGTAAAATAATATTTGACATTATTGCTTTTTCTTTTGTACGTGTCTTAGTTTATGGTTATAGTAAAAGTTAGAACTTGCTCCGAATGCGGAAGTATTTTTTAGAAGGTAAAAAGTTATGTTGTTCCTGAGGTAAAAGTTTGGAGTTGTACATATACATGAAGTGAAAGTTTGGAGTTGTTTCTGTGGTAAAAGTTTGGAGTTGTTCCTGAGGTAAAAGTTTGGAGTTGTTTCTGAGGTAAACATTTGGAGTTGTTTCTGAGGTAAAAGTTTGGAGTTGTTTCTGAGGTAAACATTTGGAGTTGTTTCTGAGGTATAAGTTTGGAGTTACTTGTATGGTTGAAGTTTAAGATCTTTCTAAAGGCTATAAGTTAAGGAACTGGTAATAAGGTGTTGCAATGTTAACAGTTTTTCATTCAAAAAGGTGAAAGTTTGGAGTTGTTTTTGAATTTAAGTAATATTTTGGTGTTGTTTCTGAGGTAAACATTTGGAGTTGTTTCTGAGGTTAAAGTTTGGAGTAACATTTATGGTTGAAGTTAAAGATTGTTCTAAAGGCTAAAGCTAAGGAACTGGTAATTAGGTTGTTGAAAACTAAAAGTTTTTCATTCAAAAAAGGTGAAAGTTTGGAGTTGTTCTGAAGGTGAAATCCTAGGGTAACCATTGCATCATTCTTACCTTTGTTGACCTTTTGGTACATGAAACATTGCCAATGGATGCCAATGACATCTACAGGTATTTTATCCCCAGACTGGGATTACTATTATTTTATCTGTATACCATTTGACAATTTTGTTGTGTCTGGCTGTCTAGTAGCTGAGATGAGCAAGTGACAAGGCCAGTTTAAATGTCATCCTGAGGTGAAGCAATATAGTTAGAATAGAATTTCGTAGAACAATTTAATTTCCTGTCGGTACACAAGATGTTTACCGTAAAGCCTGAGGTTTTTGAACTGTTACAAAGACCAGAGTTGATTGTATTCACTGCACATTGTGTTATTTATCCCTACCCGACCCAGTTTGTTTTCATCTCATTGCTGTGTGTGTATAGCTTTGACAAACATTTCGGTCTTAATGGCTGGGTTGGTAGTTTCAATAAGGTATTATATATGGGCTGCAAGAGCTGAACCATAGGAACAAGTCAATATATTCTATAGCTATCTAGACATGATATGAAGCTTACACTGTATAGACCTAATTCCTATACTGGAAAGTCATGTAAACACAGACATATATATTCTATGTACTGAAAAGGATGGGTATTTTGTCAGTGTCTGTGGGCTAAAAGTTTATATTTAGTGCTTACAGGTGACTTTTGTATATATGTTTTTGAATGTTTCTTACCTTATACATGTACACAAATCTAATGTTATATGAATTTAAACTATGTACAACAGTCAAGCTCGTGCAGCTATATATATGTATGCATCAGTTCTGATGAATTCAAATTTATTTAGAGTGATTCAGCAAGCAATGGACATGAAATTCATTCATGGTGTCCCGTTGGCTGGTTTTGATTCGCTCGGATCGCACTACAGCACAGGAAAGAATCCACAGTGTCTTGCAGAAAAAACAAAAACACGTACACCAAGCTTTAAGATACACACTTCTCCAAAAGAAAACAAAATAACTAATTAATGAATAGAAAACTATATGCTCACACTAGCACAAGCTTCTTATTTGTAAGGATACCACCTTAAAATTACTGTAGTTTCTTCTGTTTAATAAGTAGCCCCCACCATGAAATGAAATTAAGAATTAGGGAGAGGGAGACATAAAGCTTTGCCCATATCATTTCCCATTCAGATTTCATAAGAAGCCGTGGGCATTCATATCTTGTATTTACATGTATAATATGCATTTGATGATTTTGGAAAGAAAAAAAATGTGTGGATATGCATATGGTCACCTTGTATGATTTGATTTATTTTCCAGAATGGATGCTGGAAATGTCAAGTAGGTTTTGTAAGCAGGCTACCTATGTGTACTTGTCCTATACAAGGGTCACCCAGACCTTTATTGGAGACTGATACTGTATCACATTTGATGATTTCTACCAGATTTTATCCACATTAAGTCAATATAATCAAGGCTATATTAATACTGTCTGTACCAGGTATGGTATCGATCCGTTGGGTAGTATAACTGTACCTAGTGACACTAGACATCTATTCTCAGTCAATAGAAGCTACACATGGCGCCATCAACGCAATAAATATTGAACACAGATGATGAGGCTGATTCGACTGAACTTTGAGTGAATGGGTCTGAATTAAGAGATTTCAGTATGTAGGTTCTGTAAATGTACATAATATTTATGCAAATATGAATGATAATCATATTGCAACAGATAGTATATGGATATTTTTTTTTTCAGGTGAAAATTTGGTTCACTATTTAGCATGCTGATGGAAGATTTAATTATTTTGTAAAGTTAATATACTACAATCACTTTTGTGACTCAGGAATACCCTTCATTATTTCATGAACATTTCTGCTTTCATCATCTGGGTTATTTGGATGCTTATGTGTTTCCTAAAATTTTGAAAAATACTATGTATAGCATGACTTGTACACCGGTATGTGTCTGTGCAGCAGTAAATAAATAAAAAATTACAGGGGCAGATAACTCTAGTTCTGCGTAATGAAAACCCCGAAATGTGTTGTTTGTAATGACTATAGTGTTAATGTACATAACTGTTATAATAATTAGTGACAGAACGATGCCTCTCCCTATATACTAACAGTACGCTAAGTCCTGCGAGTCTGCAACCCTACATATCTATTACTATAGCTAGTGCTAGATGGGTTATTATATCATTAGGAGGGAGCCATTGTTGGTCCTGACATAAGTTGTGGTACCCAATGTGATTACGTAACCACATGTGTTGAATGGTTAGTAGTTTATCTGTGTTTACACAGTATACATGGTATAGGTCTGAAGATATATTGAGTCGTCTGTGGCCAGCTGAGTGAGAGATAGGGAGGAATCCACTTAGACCGGCCACAGTGTTGTTCTAGGGGTTAGACAGGTGCTGGGTTTGGTGATTATTGTCGGTAAGTTATCTCGAAATTCAGCAGCTATCTTTATTGTTGGTATCTTAATGCCCAGCTAATGTGTGTGTGTAGTAATTAAGGAGGATTAAGCTGGATTAGTACAGGTGTTCATAACGGTATATATATATATATATATATATTGTAGTATATAACGATATGTTTGGCAGATCATATGGTCATATTGGAAAATACAACAGACAGAAAACACCAATACTTGTGTGGTGATCTGTATCTTGTTAATCCAAGAACAGAATTAAGGATTGGAAGTATTACTAGTTTAACAATATATATACTCTCAATATATATACTCTCACTGTAATTAACCTTTACCTTTCGGATTAATCCATTTGGTTTGAAATAACAGGTAAGTATAGCGATTGATTTATACAGATTCAGTTTCAATAGATCCATGGTATATAAACTTTTCATGCTGGCCATAAATCTGGGAAAGAATGTACATGTTATGTCTGCTTGGATTTTAATTATGACAAGTGACTATGCATGATGAATTGATGTCAATTTTGTAAGTATGCAAATTAATTAACCTTGTAATTTCAAAGTCTGGTGAGGGGAGAGAGGGGGTACATTGATAAAAGGATAACGTAGCCGAGTGAACTTATAATGTTAAAGATTTGTATGAATTTTGTTAGTACCAGCAGTATACAAGTACTTTGATTTGCACAGTTTGATTTAACGAGATCAAATGTTTTATAATAAGGTCAATTAAGCATGTTATTATGTTTTAATTTAGAGCACTCGAATTGTGTGTTAAATTTAACTATCAATGTTATGCTTGTCAATGCTTAAGTGTGAAGATATTTAATCCGTACTGAGAACCCTACAGATAGATAAATTAGGTAACTGGTTGAGTTGACAAGCCTCTGGCAGTTCTAAGGCCATTATGGTATATAGGGTGGCCAGTCATCGATGAACTCCGTGTGTGAACCTGTGGATATATACATGGCTTTAAGTGATCTTTTGTGGTAACCTAGTTCATGTGGGTGTGTATATGTTTATGTGGACCTGTGTTGGAAAGAGTTTCGGTTGTTCAGGTAAGGTAGGTACAAATTCTTTAGAGTTAAAAAGTAAACATTTTTATGTTCTTTTTAATGTTAACATTATGGATTTGTAAACAGACTTGTTTGACAGGTACATAAGGGGATCAGCTGAAACACACATATATATATAAGCATCATGTAGTTTGATTATCTGACATAGCACCCGCATACCTGTATGTAATCATAGGTAAAATTACAGATAAATTACAGGTTAATTACAGATACACATACATGTTTTAATATCTGTACACATAAGTTCTGTATACATCGCTGGATCTGCTTCAGCTGTTAAAGTTCATGTCATGGTTCAGTTATTAATACTGATGTCGTCACGTCACGGTTCCCTGACTCTCTATCTACCTGTAACAAGTTTTATTTCCTAGTATACAGGTATATATATATATGTTACATTGTCACCTAGTGTAGCCAGTGTTCGGCCAGCTCTGGAGAGTGACGGTACCAGCAAGGCTGTTGGTTCCGATAACTTGACAAAGGCCGGCACTCATCGAGCCCCTGACAGCATATTTGCAAGATTCAGTGGGACCTTAGAGAACTAAGTCATTAAGGGACACTTTTTAGGGACAGCGATTGTAGTTATTACATTTGGGTCCCAAAAGTGAAGTCGGGTTTTTTTGTGAATGTGCTGTTTGGTGCTTTGACCACTGTTTAAGTATACTACGAAGGAATTATTCGGAATATTGCGAAGTATTATAAATATAGTTCATTATACATCTTGTTGGATTGTTGCACTTCTCCTCAGGTAATTATACTGTTTATTTATTGTGTGTAATGGAAACACAGAATATATATAAATAGGAAATAACTTAATCAATAAACCATTGAAAAGTTTCTCTTTGGTCTTGGGTTTTCCCGATTTGCATGTATATAGACTGATTTCTTCATTCAAGGATTTCTGCCTTAGGTAAAAGTGTGTATGTCATCGAATTTCAGCGATGTATTTATTTTGTAAACAAATTTTAGTCAGCCATAAGTTTTAAGTTAAATGTAGGTGTACCTCCTACGTAACTCCACCTTTTATTCAAAGGTGTAGTCACCAACTTCAGTCGGTGATGTAGGCGTTAAGTTGGTCATACCTGCTGCAAGACAAGTATGGCTATATTTCATGTATCCTTATTACAACATAATGGAAAATTTAGCCAATTGCTTGTGTAAACTCGAGAAGCGTTCCGAGAGAAAAATGAACATGGCGGTGACGGTTAAAGTAAGTGAGCTACACGATGTTTAAATGGAGTTTCTACAAAGTACGGGTCATGACACCTCCAAAGGAATTTGTGGATGACCACAGTTATGGGTACTGTTTACCACCACAAGCGTAGATTTTGTGATTATGGCTTGGTTTTTGGGGTGCCCATTAGAGCCGAGACGACATTTCGACCGGACAGGGAAATGTCTACCTGGCATATTTTTCGTAAATTTCCCGATTCATCAAGTCATAACTTCGTCAATACTTGGCCAATTTTGTTCATCAAGCACTCAATGAAAAGAAAAATTATTTCTCTTTAAGGTAAGATATCCGTCAATGTTGTATAGAACCAATTTATTAAAATAATCACGGTTTTAAACAAATAGGTCCGTTTTCCTCGACCGCCGAGTTCATACCCTTGATACTATAATATGTATATGTATACTGTTAGTTTAAAAAAATCGTGCCAGGTCCCTGTGAACCTGGTCACCGATGATCGACCCAGTCCAATCCCGCTACACTCCTCCCTCCTTTATCGAAGTCTTTGCCCTCGAAGAAATACGTGACCCTTCGAAACACCACCTCCGTGGGTTTTTAGTTGGGCGCAAATTCTGTAACAGGAGAGGAGAAAATGTAGCGGCCAGACCGGGATTCGAATCCGGGACCCTCCGAACACTAGCCGAGTGCTCTACCGATTGAGCTACCTGGTCACCGATGATCGAACCAGTCCAATACCGCTACTTAATGATACAGTCTCTTTTGCAGTTTCCTTGGACCAAACCTATCTTAGTTGGTTATACTGTTTTCCATATTCTCCAGACCTCAATATGGATGTTCACTTAGGACAAACTTGTTGTTGTTCTTCCAGTTTTTATTAAGCTAAGTCTTAAAGCTGTTGAGTGACTTGGTGGCGTTGACTACCTCATTTGGTAATGCATTCCAGTTGTTGATGACTCTATTTGAGAAGACATTTTTGTTGTGTTCAGCCCGACCTGCCTCTTGTACAGTTTGTAGGCATTCCCCTGAGTTGACTGGTATGGTCGACTACTAAACATTGTGTCCGAGACTATTTTATCGTGTTTATTAATAATTTTGTATACTAGTAGTTGAATCAAATCACAACGTTTACGTCTATACTCCAGTGTCGGGAGACCTAGTGTTATAAGTCTGTCTTCATAGGACAAGTAATCTTTTTTGTAGCTCTACGTTGGACGCTTTCAACTTTAATCATATCTTTTATAGGTAGAAATGGTGACCAGATAGTAGTGGCATATTCTAAGTGAGGTCGTACCAGGGATTTTGTAGAGGGTTCTGAATATATGCTGATCCATGTACGTGAATGTCTTAAAAAAGACTCCCATGATACAATTGCCTTTTTGTGCTGTTTTGTTAGCTTGTTCTGAGAAGTTCAGGTTCTCATCTAGGATCACACCTAGATCATTCTCTGTTGAAACTTTCTGAATGATTATGTTTGAGGATTCGTTCCGGAAGTTGCACTGGGATGTTTTCTTGTTTTTTTTCCAATCTCCATGTGTTTATACTTGGTAAGAGTCACTAGTCAGTCCTCTGTCCACTTTACCAATATTATCTATACTATTTTGTAATTCTTGTCTGCTATCCGGATTAGAGATTTTTTTGGTATAGTTTGGTGTCATCAGCAAGCATTTTAACAAGGCATGGCACAGCTTCTGGAATATCATTTACGTATATCAGAAACAGTACTGGTCCCAGAACGCTTCCTTGGGGAGCTCCACTTGTTTTTATTATCCCCTTAATCTCATTATTAGGTGCTGACTGAGGACTTCCCAGGCTTCCGAGACATTATGACAGTTCTCAATATCTTGTAGTTGAATGTTGGTAAGACTTTGCCTAATAGCTTTATAGTCTCCTCTATGGAAGTTGTATCTTGTTTTAGTGTTGTCTTCTGAGTTGCTATCAACGTTCACGATTTCAGATCAAATGTAATGTACTAAAGTGGTCACTGGAACCAAGACTTTACTCAAGATTTTCTACCATCCCTTCCTCGTTAGTGATGACCAGGTCCAGGGTATTACTTGCTTGCCCTTCTCTTTATCTAGTCGGATCCTTTACATGATGGAACATGTAGCAGTCTTGGTCCTGCAGGGAGGGCGTTAGAATTGTACCTGCTGCCCCTATTGCATGATCGTAAAAGGCGACTAAATTTAGGATCTTATCTTTTCTCTTTTTCCTAACTGACTATCCTTCCTTATGCCTTCCTTGGCACCGCCTCACTTTTGGCCTTGGGTTGAGCGTTCGCCCTTGTGAGGAAGGCTCTGGGTTCTGTCCCCTGGCCGAGACACACCAAAGTCTATAAAAGTGGTAGTTTCTACTCCTGCTTCGCGCTCAGCATACAAGGAGTGGGACGACTGGTTCGCCCGTTGTCATTTTAATGTGACCGGGTGGGGTGTGTTGCTTGGTGTCTTTGGCGGCATGCGTCAGTTATATTATATAAATACTACCTGCATTAGAGGGTGACAGTGCCAAGTGTCACCCCGAGGATATCACTGTCACCCGAGGCGAAGCCGAGGGTGACACTGATATTCCGAGGGGTGACACTAGGCACTGTCACCCTCTAATGCAGGTAGTATTTATTTTATTATACCAAAAGTCTAGAAACAAAACTAGTTTTCAAGTATTTGCAATATATTGAAACATTTTAGGCCTAACTATCATTGCATTAAAAAAGAATACTCACAATAAGCATTTATTGAAAATTCTTGTTGTCTTGTTTCCCGCGTTTGTTTAAATCTTAACGTTTTTGTAAATCTCAATGAATTTTTGTTTCGTCCCGTCGTCTGTTTACAACATTAACAACGTCAGGATGACGCTTGAAATCGCATGTCTTCCGTTCACCTAATCACCGACGGGTTCATAAAATCCAGCATATAGCGCTTTGACGGTAAGCGAAAAGACGTGAACGGAAAGCTCCGTCCTTAATATGATATTTTTATTGATAAACAGACTAATTTGGCAAAACTATTACTAAACAGCTCCAGATAAATTTTGAAGCGTCGCTTCAAAAAACAAAGATGGCGTCGAAATAAGAAACGAGTGCGCATCAGTTTTTCGGGCGTAATACACCCGTTGCTAGGGGGTTGCTACGAACGTGTCAATTGTTTCCTATTGTTTTAATGTTACCTGCCGTGTGATAGTGTTAAATACCAAATATCTCTCGACCAATCAGAATGCAGGATTATCACTTGAGGTATAATAAAGTACTATAAAAAGGGCAACAGTTTCATTATACAAGAGCCCCGAAACGTTTTTTTATCGCACCTCGGACAGAAATGTCCCCAAATGATTGGCGGAGCGCCGTCACGTGGTGACCCCCTATCACTTTATAGGGGGTCAGTAAATTTTATTATGGTGCAATATGGCGGCTCTCAGTCTCGATTCAAAATTTAAACACATTATCTTCAACTAAATATACCACTTCACTACCGTAAAACTATATATTAATTGTTTATTTTTGTGTAAAAATAAGTTGAATCGTTTTAATACTTTAAATTACATGAAATGCATTTTTTAAATACGAGTTGCTTCCCCTACGCCAGTTTGAAAGTTGATGACGCGGCGAAAGTCAAAGCGTTTTCTAGACTGTGATTATAAACAAATGGAGGTGTTCGTACCTACAGATCAATCTTCACTCTACAATCAAATTATCGGCATAACTTTTAAGTGATTATCTCAGCGAGAATGCACAGATGATCAAGGAGATTGTGCTTAAAATGTTAGATGGATATTTGTGTCACTCTTGTTTATGATGCTTTCAATATACAGACGGTCTGGTGTCGTATTGAGGTAACGTTAGGCCTACTGTGCACATAGGAATGTCGAAATCATTGTTGATTTATGAATTATTCATTATTATTCTGCAGGTTCCTTATACAGTATATTTGAAAATTCTTGAAAGAAATACATAGATAAATATGTAGCCTAGGCCAATTATTTTAAAATTGGCGATTGTTTGTTATCATTCGCGCCAGTGTGATTTAAGTTTGATTTCAGATTCTTGACCAAACAAATAGAAATCTAGGAAACAAAGAATTAATAAAACAAATAAATGGTCCTCGATGCGATAAATTCGTTATATAGTCAGTTACTGACCCCCTATAAAGGCACAGAGGGTCAGTAAGAAGTATAGGAGGCTCGGGCTACGCCCTCGCCCCCTATAAATCTTACTGACCCTCTATGCCTTTATAGGGGGTCAGTAACTGACTCTATAACTAATAATATAGCGTCACGGTACGTAAAACACTTCATTATACAAGAAGACACAACATGAATATACCGCAAACCGCAAACATACATGCAACACACCACATACATGGGAGCAGTCCTAAATTGTAGACAGAAATTTGTTAGCAGGATGGTTGTATCCAACCGATGTTGACATAGTCTCCCAGTTGATTTGTTTGATATTGCTGTTCCTCTCTTCGTGTTTCTCGCTACATAGTGGTGGTAGTTTTCTATCTTGTAGTGACGATCGTAGTAAGTATACGATGAATCTCTGTTAGACTTATATTATGTCAGGGTCACTAATCCGTATAATGTCCGTATATTCAACTTTTTGAGTTTGTGTTAGAGTATCACAGTTTTTGTACATAGTCGTTAGTTTTCCACATACATCATTTTGGACATCATCTTGGGAAACACTGGTAAAACAGGTATCCTATAGATATGGTCTTTTCGGAACCAGATTCAGTGATGGTATCGTTGACTGGGTCATCATCGGAATCGATTGCGTATGCTAGTGTTTCCTCTTGGTCATCGTTGATAGAAATTTGGGAGGAGGTATTAGTAAGAGTTGTGTCATTGTATACACTAGCTGTAACCAGTCTCAGTTTGGCTAACCTTTGACAGGGCCTTATATGACTTACATAGTCTATTGTTTGTAATGACTTAACATCATCTACGGTTGTTGATTTCTGGATGATTGAAGGATTTGGATGACTAGGGTTTCAGATAGGACCTGTGGCGGGGCTATCCCCAGACAGCAGGTCTTTCTCCTTAGATTTTCATTGGTCTTAGTTCCATGGGAGCTCGAGCTTAAGGCAATAGCCTTCAAGTTTTCTTCAGTCTTTCTTACGTAGAATTTTGCCTTTCGTTCCTCTCTTTGTTGTTTGGTGAGGTCTCTAGTCAATATGGTTTTCTATGTAGCTGTCTTTGATATTTATTGCCTTCTCAAAAAGTCACAATTATCATGTCGGAATAACTTCAAATAATTTGAAGCTAAGATTACGTAGATCTATTACAATGTAAAATACTGCCTTTTCAGTCTCTAATGATCATGACCGTTAAACTAGTTTTAAAACAGTTAAAGTATGGGATTGAGTGATATAGTTATTATTTCAATGGTCAGTCTACGGAAATACCGTTATGTACAGTACTTCCAGTGAATGCTGAATGGGTATTTCAGTAACGTTATACTCATTTGTTGTGACTGTCCCTGTAGAACCACAGGGCCTCGTTACTAATGATGAGATATATTAGTCCGCTAAACCTGCCTATATTATTAGTCTTTCTTTTTTTTTTTTTTTTTAATTTTTTTTGCCTAATAAATAGGTCTATATAGGCAATTTTTTTTTAAAAAAGCCTAATAATATAGGCAGGTTTAGCGGACTAGAGATATATAAGATAGGTCACGTCTTAGGCGTCTATTAGGCCCTGTGTATAAAACGATAAAGGGGGGGGGGGGGGGTAATAAAAAAGATCACTATTCAGCAAAGCAATTTTACAATTTAATGTAGACAGAACGACAAAACGTTCTAGGCTACACCCAATATATTAATGCTAACAGGTTAATTAATACTGCTGTAATACCGATAAGCCGGGCCTATATTGTGCACTACATATTCGGGATATACTGTACCCATTTGAAACACATTTACTGAATATGCCCCCCCCCCCCCCCACACACACACACACACATACGATATGTGCACACACACCCTCAAGAAATGTACAAGATTTACATTGCTGTACCCTGATATGTAATTACAAGCTGTGTAAAAAGTCTGACTGTGTATGTCATGTATGTGTGAACATCATACACACACATATATATATATGCACATACGGGTACATTATATCAAGTATATCTAGAATTTGCTTCTATCTTAATACTCAAATAGCTACTTTACAGTAGATAGAGTTCTGTAATGTAAACCTATTTTCCAGTTTCACTCTAATGTTAATCTGTCTTTTTTATTATAGCATTTTGAAGGTGGTGATGGTCCATCACTGGATTTTCCTGATCCTCTGTCTGCAGATGGAAGCTCTGTACAAAGAAGCAGATCACATTGGCGACAACGTCAGCAGAGTAGGTTAGTAATTTGCACTGAATGTTAATGTTAATGTAAGCCTAACTTACAGAGCTGTAATATGTAGAAGTGACCAGACTAGGAATTGAACCAGGGTCGCCAGTACATGTAAGCCATGGTAGATTGTGCCAATATTATTTTGATTAACACTATCCCATTCCTTTTACACCATTATAGATAGACAGAGTCAGGAGTAACATGGTTTTTCAAGAAATTTATTCTGTATCTCTCTCATAATTATTTCAGCATTTCTTTAAATCACCCAGACCATTCTTAATTGAACTTTGAGAGACTGTTACACATATAAACAGATACTTAGAACATGGTTGCAAAATAAACTTCATTGTTTACCACCAATTTATAGCTGTGAATCATGTACATTTTTACATAATGAAGCAATAAATTATACATGCATTGACACAATTATTATATTATTACTCAGTGATTTTTGATTTTATAAATTATATAGTTTGACATACACATCAAAATTATGAATGATTAGTCGTTGAGTAAAAATACGTACATATTTCTATTTGCACCACCTTGCAAGACTGCAAGTTAATAATGTTATTCTAATTACTGGTGCGAGGTGAAGTATTTAAGTCTTAACTGAGGTGAAAAAGCTTTATCAGTTCTTAATATTACAACCTATTATAACAAATCATATCATTTATTTATCTATGTGATTCAGTTATACTCTTTTGGATTAAATACATAGTTTGTCTGATTTAAATAAAAAAAAACGGTTGATGATTTACCTGGTAGCTAATGATACCTATCTTTTTTAGAAACAACCCTGACAACCCTGATCATAAGGATGAAGAGGTCGACATGCATATGGCTGCTGATCAGGATGTTCCATTACCATCACCATTGCAAAAACCTCATGAACAAGATATAGGTTCAGGTATGTACAGGTCCATTGTATAATACCACAGTAAGACACATTACAAATTACTAAAATACTATTTGAAATGATGTGTAGCAAGAAAATCAACTCATCTCACAAATAAATCTGTATATCCATATATAGACAGGATCTACTGATTAGATTTACCTATAAATTTGAACTATGAACTTGCATGTATATGTAACGCTTCATATAGCTAGTGTCTAAATATGGTGAGCTTTATTTTCTAAGATATGGTAAAGCATGATATTTGTAGAACAATGAAAGTTGAAGTAAGAGTGATGTCATGAATGGAACATCAGCTGGAATTCTCTCAATATACAAATCTTTGGTGGTATACACTACAAGATCACACCATGGAGCACCTGTTACAAGAAGTTGTCCCTGTATTTGTACATAATACTGATGTTCCCTGTTCATTTTTATAACATTGTTATCATGAACAAGTACAAATTTTTTCACTTTGTTGCATGCTTCAATGATTGTCATCTGTCTTGCAACAAAGGGACATTTAATTTCCAGTATGCCACTCTCCCCTTTATCACAAACCTTACCATCAGGTGTGGCTGCAAGATAAGGAAATTCATTGTTGATGACTAATCCACATTCATGAACATGCAGGTTATTGGCTGACCCCATGCTTACATACCTTTCCCTTGCCATTTGTTCCCTACTACTACCATAATCAGTTGCCACAGAACTAAATGATTTGGTCTGAAACAAGTCTTTTAGCATAGCTTCAGTGGGACCTTTTTTCCTTTGCGTGATTTTGTGCATTTGAGATGCTGTTATTCTTTTTTCTCTAAGACGGTTCCAAAGGAAGCTGGCACTCTGGGGACGGGTTTCTTTCTCGATGTAGGGAGGGTTATCTACCCTTGATGGCTCTTTTAAATCATGATACCAAGGTGGTAATGGGACTTTGGAAGCTTTAGGGAAAACAGGATCTCCACAAGACATTGACTGACTGGTATTTAAAGATTGGACATTCTTCTGAGACTGAAAACAAACATAGAAAAGTCTTAATCAATAACTACAAATTCTGTTTTAATTTTGTTTTCTCTCAATTTCAGATACGTCTTTGCAGCTTCTGTCTGCCGCAGCTGAAATTAAAAGACTTAAAGAACAGCTACACCAGTATGAGGTCCTGTGCCAACACCGCTCCATCGTGGAACAGCAACAGAGTTTTACTACTGCAACTGCGTGTTCTATACCTGATAGCTGTGAAACTTCTTGTAGGACACCACTAACTGTGAACAGTATTATTAATGAGGAGTCTCGTGTTGAAGGTTTACTCGAATACTATACAGGCTTTAAACATTCTACATTTCAAAATCTGCTTCAGTTTTTAACTACCCAAGGTCCACAACATCAAAATAATAGAAAAGAGATAGTGAATATGGGACTTGATAATCAACTTCTGTTAACATTGATGAGACTTCGTCACAATTTTGGTCTAAAAGACCTTGCATACAGATTTTCCATCTCAGTGCAGGCTGTGAGTGAACTATTTCTAACATGGATTGATCATATGTATGTTAGCCTTGGCTCTATTCCTATCTGGCCTCATCGGAATGACATTGTTACGAACATGCCGTCTAAATACAAGGAAGAATTTCCAAGGTCTATTGCAATTATTGATTGTACAGAGTTGAAAACTCAGAAACCATCTTCTTTAAAACTACAGTCACAAATGTATTCGGATTATAAATCTTCTACTACACTGAAAGCTCTTGTAGCATGTGACCCAATGGGCAACTTGATTTTTGTAAGTGAACTTTTCACTGGATCCATGTCGGACAAGGAAATAACTGCAAAGAGTGGATTTTATGCCCTACTGCAACAACTTCTTGATGCAAACTTTATTGAAAAGGGTGATGCCATTATGGCAGATAAGGGATTTACTATTACTGAGGAACTTAATAATCTTGGTTTAAACCTTAACATTCCTCCATTTGTTTCATCAGGATGTCAGTTAACTTCATCTAATGTCAACATCACTCAAACTATTGCACAACACCGAATTCATGTTGAGAGAGCCATCCGCAGAATAAGGACCTTTAATATAATCTCTGACTTGATTCCAACAAGTATATTTGGATCCATCAATAAAGTATGGACTGTTTGTAGTTTACTCACACTGTGGCAAAACCCAGTTTTGAAGTATAAGTAGAAATATAACTACAGATGTTGTTTTAATGTAATACTTTGAATAACTCTCTGTCTTTTACTGTTATTCAAAACTTATATTAAGTAGTACATGTATGCATAACTTAAATTGCTTTAAAAGTCATAAGAAGTAAATTAACATACTATGTACATACCTGGTAAGACAGTACTGATCCAAGTAACACAGGGACAGGGTTGCAGGATACAACTGGTGTTGCTTCTAAATTCAGATTTGATATTGGCGCACCCTTTACACTTTTCAGGATTTGTTTGTGTTGTTCAGTAAGTTTCAAAAATGTTAATGGATTGTATTTTGGATCACATCTATTGCAATATAATTCAATTTTGCACGAGCATTTTCATTGGCTTAACAATTTACTTTTTCCATAAAGGAAAAATTGCGTGTTTGTAACGTCGCTTTGATTGGCTGAAATGACGGCGTAATAATTTTAGACAAAAAACCAAAATGTGTTATTATCTTTAGTAAATTGATTATAAGATTAATTTGTAGATTTTTTGTTAAGATATAACACAAAAATCTGAGTGTACTCTCATCATAAACCGCTTCGCGGTTTATTTAGAGTGCCACTCAATTTTTGTGCTATATTTAACATAAAAATCTATTCAAGTTAATCCTTAAGAGTGCCAACAATTTTGCTACATAAATATAATAGAGAGAAGTTTACATTTAAATTTATTATGATTTTGTTCATAATGCTATGTGTAGCTAATTCAAAATAGTGGTTAACTGATATTTAATGTCACTTAAAGATCTTAAATAATACTATATTTAAAATTAATTTAGGTTAGATGGGAATTATTGTCTTGTACCTGTCAGATTTGACAACTTGTGGGATGATAGGCGATTTCTTATGAGTTTCTTTGGCTTTTACAACCACTACCTGGTTGACTGACACAGGCTTGATTTTATTTCCCCGAGGAATATGCCATGTCTGTGGTATGCTTGTGCATGCTTGTTCAGCGGGAACTTCAGTAATTCCGAGAAGTTTCAGTTGTTGAATACTCTTGACAAGCCCCACTATATGGGAACATCTCCCTCCAGATCTATAATGTATTGTTATGTCACATTCTTATAAACATTGTTAATTGTTACTTAGTTAGAATATAAGATCCAGACTTTGATCTTAATACATATTTACTAGAAGACATTTTGGTATTAAAACTTTAAAATAATTTGTTCAGAAATTTTACAAACTACTGTACACATTTAAATATCAATTTATTATCATCAATTTATCTGATAACAAGATCACACTTTATTACATAGTTATGTAGGTTTACCTGATAAGATCATTTATAATACAGTATGGTTGATATATTGCAGTGTTGCCTTGGTAATAATGAATATAAGCTTTAGTTTTAGTAAAAAAAAACAAATTGAAACTGTGAACAAACTGTTGAATAAATATGTAAATTGAACGGTTGCACTTTAGAAAAGCAGGCATGTACATGTTTATTCATGGCAATAGGTGCTATTTTAGAGCACCTGTTCACTAATAATGTGTCAAGTCCTTTATCTGTATGATTTGTTGTCATCATTTTACACATAAAAAGTACATATAATTTTAAGTCAATAGGGTATACACATGTGTTAATGTGTGAAATGTATAAATATGAAGAGACGGAAGAAAACAAACAGTTTTAACTAGGTTGGAAACTTTTAAATTCTGTGTGTGGACATCTGCAACCAATGAAATATCCAGTGACTCGTGATCATGATTATAGAGATGGAAGGTCAGATAAACATGACATGAGGATTCTTCAAAACTCTCATGGTACTAGCTGTAGCCTTCTGTACAGTACTTGTTAACAATGTTCATGATATACAGTAGGGGAATATATATTAGGCCTACTGTACAGTACAGCATGTATAGGTGTCTTCTTGATCATCTGTACTAGTAAGTTATAAACAAGGCATGTGAAGAAAGCCTCTACAGTAAATAAGAGTAATTTTTCTTCAAGTTGAATATGTTTCTGTCAATAATGTTATGTTTTGTAGCAAAGTGCTGAAGTATTTTTGTCTAAACCAAACCAAACAAAGTCTCAAACGAAGAGGAAGAAAAAAGTAATGAATGTTCGTACGTGATGACAACAAGATAAACTAATGAAACACTGTTTTATTGAAACAGAAACAACAACAAATGAACATGCTAGATATTTACCCAGCAGTGCAAGAACAGTATGAGTCCTCAATGCGCTTTTTGGCCAAACAAATACACAAATTGAGAAGATGTGGTTTTTCTCCTTTCCTCATACTGCGGTAACAACGAGCCCCAACGGTGATTTCAGATGCATTTTTTGACACTTTCATATTGTCTTATAGATTTACCATCGGGAATTTCCGTAAATGAAACAGTAGAACCTGCCTCAGGGGAAACCTCTGTGGAATAATGACCCCCTGCTTAATAGTATTACTTTTTTAGGGTACCAAATGGCTAATTTCAACCACCTGGCTGTAAAGACCCATTTTCCCTTGAGTCAGAGTGGTCTTTGTGTGGTAAGAAAAAATAATTTAGAGTCAAAAGTGTGTACCTTTTTCATCAGCAGTAGCTTTTTTGTATGGCATTCCACTGTTGTTAAAAATTTCTTTCTTTAAGCTATTGGATATGCAAGGTCTAATATATTCTAAGGAACCAGTATATAATGGTTTTCCAATTTGTTGTGTTCATGCAGTTGGTCATGTAGGTTAAAATTTCATGTGTAATGCTTAACACTAGGATTTAAATGTGAGGGTTAAATTCACAGTGGAAACACAATTAGCGAAGAAATGACCTATGCATGGGTCTCTGCTGTTGTGTGGTTTGTACCTTGCATAAACACTTTATTGAGCAAGTATCCTATATGTTATTTCACAATTAAGCTCTATACATTGTACCTATATACATATAAGGAGACCCGATCCAGCTTTGTTTATTTACTTATTTAAGGGTGTTTTTTTTTGTAGAGTGATATAAACATAGCAATGTATATGTCTGTGTTTGCAGGTTTGTGCATCAGATCAAAGCTGCAAAGATCTCTTACAGAGAAGTACAAGGTAAATTTAATACATTTGCAGTTAAAAATAACGAGTTATCTCCCTTACTTTATGTAACAGCTATTATTGGCAACCCTGATAAATTTGAAGTTTCAATTTAGCAAATTTACTTTGAAGTGTATTGCATTAAGGGAGATTGTCACTCATCTATTTTTATATAGATCCAGCAAACGGTCAGAATTATAATCTCGCTATATCAAAATGAAAACATTGGTTCTATTCCATTCTATTTTACAGTTGGACATTTATATAAAAAAAGGCACACATTCCACAGCAGATGAAAGTAAGTCCATCAGAGTAATTTTTAGGGATCAATTAATCATGTTTTTATCATCGTTATATTGAAATTAGATTATATGTAAAATTATTAATTTTATAATGTTCCAATTATAATCACCATATTTACAATTTTAAACATATTTTCAAGAAGAAAAAATGTTGATTTTTGGTGTTTTGTATTGTATTTAATGTTAAAGTTGTAGAATAAGATTTGATTTAAATGACATACCAGCTACTTACAGGTTTTGATTATGATATTTGTGGAGCTCAAATACCTAATTACAGTACATGTATATGCCAATCTCAGCAGATATTGCCTCATAAAAATCACAGAAGCAATCAAAGATAAACTCTACTTTACATGTATTTAGGGAATATTTTAGCCGATATGAATTTGACAAAAAAAATACCTGTCAGTTACATCACTAAACATCTCAAATAAATCTCTATAGGATTTTGTTTATATTGAAACTTGAACTTTGAATTTTTAGTAAACAAACAGATAAATGACAAAGAGCGGATAGCAGCCGCCATGGAAAATCCAAATCTCCGTAAAATTGTGGATCGATGTTTGGAGGAAGCTTACTGACTGCAGCTCCACCTAGTGGATGAAAAAGACATGACTGAATATGAGGACAGCCCCACCTAGTGGACAATGGAGCATAACAAGATACGCTCATGTAGTTAAGGCCATACTGTGATATATTTTATTGCTAGACTTTAAAAATATAACCATTGTGTCAAAGTCTTCCAATTTATCCAGCACTGCTGGATGTTTCAGACATTGCAATTATCAATTGTAAATAAAAAACCTGCAGACTGTTAGTTTTTTAGATGTTTCTTATAACGTTCATGAGTGCCATCCATATGATTAATCTTCTTTTATTTTTAAAGAAAATACCAGCAACCTGCAATGATACACTATATACAGGGTATAGTTCTCAGTCAGAAATCAAGCATGTTATTGAATGAATGAGAATGTATGTTCTAGAAAAGTGTAAACTAGTTCTCAGTCTGAAATCAGGAATATTGTTGAATGAAAGAAATTGTATGCTTTAAAAGATATATTATAATATCATCCTGTCTGTAATGTAAAATACAAATGGAAACAAACAAAAAACAATAATTCAACCCTACATGCAAAATTTTCTACAAAATTTTCTACTAGAATATATAATATTTAAGGAGTTATCTCCCATGCATTACAATATACATTGCCATATAGACAATATTCTGATAGACTTATGGTTGCTATTCCCTGTATGTTGCATGATAAATATAAACACTGCAGTACTTTTCTTGCGACATTTTTTTTCCTATACTATATTACTGGTATATAAATTGAATATTGTATAGTTCTGTCCATTGGACAAGAATGACTCAACCAGAAGTGTGAGTTGTCTTTGAGCTTTTGTTGCTCTATCATTAATGAGCAAAGAATTGCATTTTGGAGTTAAAGGGACAATTCATTCGAGAGAACATTAAAATTTGTACATATATCGGAAAAACCCCAGTTCTAATGGATATTAGATAAACCGGTTTTACTGTGATATGCCAGAAACGATATGCCAGAAACACCCATGGTGGTGAAATGCGTGTGAAATGTTCAAACTTGTCTTGCCTCATTATATCACCTCCTCAGTGGTTATGTAGTTTATTTGTTTAACGTGCGTGACTTTGGCTCGGGTATGGGTACATTAACGTACATATTGTACCTGCTTAATAATATTGATCAATGATTTGTAATTACAACGGTATCAATTAAAATACTAATTAATGACGTGGAATTTGTCAATATTTTATATTATATGTTCCATGAGAAATGTACAACAATACATTTATGCCATGTTTTGCTTCTTGGTTATGTAGAAGAATCAGCCTGAGTGAATTGTCCCTTTAATAAAACTTTAAAAAAAAATGGTAAACATTATGTAGAATTATATCATACATGCATGTATTAGCTTACTATATATACTGATACAGCTGTAATTGCCTTTTCTTTAGCACCCCAAAGTCCCAATATGTCTAAAGTATTTGAAAGATACTTTTAATGACTTCTGTTCAGAAGTCTCAGATAGGACATTCAAATGAAATGGAAAAAAATAGAGGTATAAATGGTACTTGGTGAGTAAATGAATGTTTAAAGAGACAATTCACTCAGGCTAATTCTTTTACATAACAAAGAAGCAAAATATGACATAAATGTATTGTTCTACATTTCTTATGAAACATATAACAGAAATTCCACGTCATTGTTTAGTATTTTAATTTATACCGTTGTAATTACAAATCGTTGATCAATACGATTAAGCAGGTACAATATGTACGTTAATGTACCCATACCCGAGCCAAAGTCATGCACGTTAAACAAATGAACTACATAACCACTGTGAAGGTGATATAATGATTTTTTAGGCAAGACAATTAACCTAATAAGGTAAACACACTTCAGTCAGAGCGATTTGAGCAGTTCTAGACAAAAGTAGCATTACTCTACGAGCAAGGGACTGGGTTCGGCATACAAGATATTCGACCACAATGTGTAATGGCCGACAGCGAGTAAGTTTGAACAATTCACACGCATTTCACCACCTTGGGATTTTCTGACATATCACAGTAAAACCGACTGATCTAATTTCCATTAGAACTGGGTGTTTTCCGATATATGTACAAATTTTAATGTTCTCTTAGAATGAATTGTCCCTTTAATATGCAATGAATTGTATGATTTTTTTAAAATGTGAATGTTTATTGGTTATTGATTGATAGTCCGCTTAATATTAGGCAAAAAAAAAAATTTAATGCCTAATAATATAGGCAGGTTTAATGGACTAAGTGATCGAGTGTTAACGAAATAAATTAGTCATATTTCTTACCTCATCATAATTAATCATGTGTTAATTTATATATCTTAAATTGCATTAATCAGATTGATAAGTGATTGTGATCCTCGTTAACATGTAAGATGCATATGAAATGCATGTTATTGCTTTAAGTTTCATCTTTTATCATGTGAATCATTGTGTAAAATAATGTGTGTGGATAATGGCAATTTTACAAAGCAGGGTTTTTACTTCAATATTCATAATAGTGTTTAATTTTTCATATGTTGGATACAAGTATATGATCAGTATTGCTCTGTTTTAAACTTGAAGCAGATACTTCATTGATAAGTTTAAAAAATGATTGGCAGAAACAAATTTTTGCAATTTTCTTCTTTAGCCTAAATCAATTAGCCCTTTTCTAATTCTAGAATATAACTTCCGGACACTCAATTTGTAGCTCTTCTGCTTCTGGAAGCTCTTCTATCTCTGAGGTGGAATATCTTCTGAGAAGCTTAAGATTTATAGTGCAAATCAAGTTGGCCTTATGCTATCAGACATTGATAAAAATATCTGGGTTATCTCCCCTTATTTAGAAATAAGTTTGCTTGTTTGATTAATTAATGTTCTATTGACAGCTATGGTCATGTAAGGACGGCCTCCCATGTATGCAGCCAGCTATGGTCATGTAAGGACGGCCTCCCATGTATGCAGCCTGTTGCATGTATGTTGTGCGAGGTGCATGTTTTGGGAGACTGCGGTATGTTCGTCTTGTTATATAGTGGAACTGTTGCCCTTTTTATCACTGAAGCATGCTGCTGAAGAAACCAAGCAACACACCCCACCCGGTCACATTATACTGACAACAGGCGAACCAGGCGTCCCACTCCCTGTATGCTTTCTAGCACTAAGCAGGAGCAGAAACTACCACTTTTATAGACTTTGGTGTGTCTCGGCCAGGGCACAGAACCCAGAGCCTTCCTCACAGGGGCGAACGCTCAACTCAAGGCCAAAAGTGAGGCGGTGCCAAAGGAGGCATTAGGAAAAATAAAGTCAGTTAGGAAGAAGAGAGAAGAAAAGATCCTAAATTTATTTGCTTTTTACGATCATGCAAGGGGCAGCAGGTATAATTCTAATGCACTACCTGCATGGCCGATAAGAATTAACTTGACATATCACAGAGATCAAAATTATTATTAATTTTAGTAATAATTTGATATTCTAAGTGCTGGTAACTACGTGTAGTGTCTTTAGTATATCCAAAGGACTGGACATCTTCAGTGCATGAACAGAGATTATGCGACAATAATATCTGCATGTGTACTAAGCTGGGTGCGCTTCAGACGTATGTCAGACACAATATTATTACCTTATTTAGTTGAACCGTGTTAATTAGAACTCATATCACTCTGTGACCCTGTGTAATTTAAAGTATTTTGTTAGTTCTGTTCATTTTCATTGTACATGATTTAACCAAATGCACTTCTAGTTAATTACAATGTTTCAGTGTAATTTCGGAAATGATAAAGAAAACATTTCTGTAACTAAAGACAATATTCAAACACCAATTGTAAAGTTTACAGCTATTTCTGCATAGAATGCAAAATTTAGAACAGCACTTTTGTCTGAAATCTATTCAATATACGTCTTTCCAGTTCCACATCTTCTACTCTCCAATTATGTCTTTTATTATAAGAGATTTACAATAAAGGGGAATAACTCGTGTAAGTTAGAGTTACAATTATCTCCCTTAGAATATACCAAGTAATCTACTTTCACCCATATAATCATATACATAACAGTTGTCGTAGATGAGAGGTTGAGTCTGGGGAACTTGCTCTACATTTTAGTGATAGAAACAAGAAAACATGTCTTTCCAGTGCCACGTCTTTTTATCTACTCTCCAATTACAATCTATTGGAGTGTTTCATAGAGCATTGCAGTGGAGTGGATTTACAAGTCTAACATTGTGTCATCAAATTGTATAATGGATGTATGGATACTTCTAATACATATTGATGATGGCAGAGATTTAAATATAATTATAATAACTATATAAATCTCTGATGATGGCAATGGATTGGTAATTAATAAATATAAAAATGTACAGTGTATATGTTTTCATGATCTCATTATTTATATGGAATTTTAAGGTACCTATAATGAAACATCAAAATGTTTCATTTTGTTATCATCACTGTAATATCATAATAACCTGCATTTGAAGTGGAAGAGTCCATTTGTTTAAATAGGGATGATAAGGTAACACAAAACACTTTTTGCCTAGTACAACTGTATCAGTTTAATATACAATAGAGTGCTCATTCCATCACCTGATGCCAAAAATTACATAATAAAATTTTACATACATTATACAATATGTTCGTTTTATTTTCATTTCATAATAAAATTTGGCTCTATGTCTCAGTCCAAGACCAAACTGACTTTGAAATTCATCAAAAAATTGTATTTGATGGAAATTTAATTTAATAACTTTAAAGTGTCCTGAATCAATATAAATACTAAAACATGGCTGAAAGATGTGTTCCATACCTCCTTAATTAATCTTTATTCATACAAAAAATGTATTTAAAAGAGCCTGTGGAAAACATAATAAATGTTTTGGAACAAATAATGTTCAACATGAGAGAAATTAAGAATAGAGGTATGTGTGGGATAAATATGTTGTAGATGGATGGTTTTTTTAACTTCAGTATTTTAGGGGAGGTAACTCTAAGTACAAATGGGGTTGTACATGTAGTTGAAAAAACAGATTAAAAAACTATGCTATAAAAATATCAAATCAATGTAAAACAGAATAGATGTACATAATATTATTTTCGAAAATATTTTATGTTAAATAACGAAATTACTTTTTCGAGATGAAATTTATTTTAGATTTGAATCTTTTTTAAATGTATTGGTCAATAAAATAGGCTTTTTAAAATTAAAATAAATAATAGTTTCTTAAAATGAAATGAAAAGTGATTTATTTGATAAAATTCCAATAAAGTAAATCACTTTCTATTAATTATGATTGATGCATTTAGTCATTTTCAATTCATACCTGGTATTTTTCAAATATTACTGGCGGAGTGCATGTATTTGGTTTTTTTTGTTGTTTGTTTTTTTTTGCTTTTTTTTATGAAGAAGAGAACGATATACCAAATCTTACTTGTGGTTAAGCAAAACAGTGATTATTTATTTCTATTGCATATATTTTTACCAACTATATAATTTTGTGTTTATTCTTAATTGGTTGTCGCTATAATCTCCCGTTTGAAAATAAGGAAAATGGTTCAATTCTAATTTGCTAGAATTTAGACCTAGAGAGATATGGTTAAACATAACTGTAAATTGTAAAACGAGATTGATAGTTTTGTAGTGCCGCAAACGTAATTAACATATAATGTAGGAAATCGTGCATATGTTTGGTGTTGTAACCTCATCTTAGGCCATCGGTGATAAAAACTATTCAAATTTTAATTCTGAGGAGGTATCAATACATTTATTCAAGGAACTATGAACATTTAAAAATATGCGGACATTAATATTTTGGATTTTTTGTGGTACGATAAGTGTATTATCAAAAATTATCGAAAGGTTAAAAAGGTCTCATTATACCTGGTACTACATATCTATCTATTGTGATCTACATATGTCCATGGTGTCCACATACATTAATTATTTTAATTTCATAATTTTAGTAGAATCTAGTCATCTATATTGAAGCTTACATGGGTGTTTTCTGAACAAAATATTTATAGATGTATACTGTATGTACTACATGTAAATATTTGATGTAATTGGGTGTGATTTCTAGGTCAACTGTTATGGTCATTTGGCTAAAATGTCTGTCAATGTTGAATTCTGATGATGAATCATAGATGAATATTTTGTAAAGACATGTTGAAGCAAAAACTATCAAAATAAAACACAGAAAAACAAACATTGAATACAGGTCATAATTCAAGGCAACTTTAAGTACATGGACATTGATTTAAACACATTTTATTGTGATTGTTTATATGCAATGGGGTTGGGGACAAGTTTTCCAACTTATGTATATATGAAAATCTTATATTTGGCCTGTGGCATGCTAGGATGAAGGGCTAACATGTTTGTTCAAATGAAAATAACTTGTCTTTGATTTATTAAAGTATTTCAAGAAATCCTTTTTAATTAATAAGAGGCATAGAAACTTGTCTTTAGGCTTGTAACATGTTGGGATGAATGGCTACAAAAAGTGTTTAATTAAATGAATAAACTGAATTAAAGACCACAAGGATCAAAGAGGCAAATACGTTTAACTGACTTTTTGTCATTAGCTAAGATGCAGATTAACTTTAGAAAGTATTGGAAATGTAGAAAATGTTATATAAAGTACAGGGCTTCTGAGTATATATGTCCACACAATTTATTCGATTATGTTTACCTTCATTCAAACAAAGTCACAGGAGTCTTTCTAACTTGTGTGTGGTGTTAGTAAAGTTGTTTTGTCCTTCTGACTTGTCTGTGGTGTTAGTTAAGTTGTTTTCTCCTTCTGTCTGTGTGGTGTTAGTAAAGTTGTTTTGTCCTTCTGACTTGTCTGTGGTGTTAGTTAAGTTTTTTCGTCCTTCTAACTTGTGTGTGGTGTTAGTAAAGTTGTTTTGTCCTTCTGACTTGTCTGTGGTGTTAGTTAAGTTGTTTTGTCCTTCTGACTTGTCTGTGGTGTTAGTTAAGTTGTTTTGTCCTTCTGACTTGTCTGTGGTGTTAGTTAAGTTGTTTTGTCCTTCTGACTTGTCTGTGGTGTTAGTTAAGTTGTTTTGTCCTTCTGACTTGTCTGTGGTGTTAGTTAAGTTGTTTTGTCCTTCTGACTTGTCTGTGGTGTTAGTTAAGTTGTTTTGTCCTTCTGACTTGTCTGTGGTGTTAGTTAAGTTGTTTTGTCCTTCTGACTTGTCTGTGGTGTTAGTTAAGTTGTTTTGTCCTTCTGACTTGTCTGTGGTGTTAGTTAAGTTGTTTTGTCCTTCTGACTTGTCTGTGGTGTTAGTTAAGTTGTTTTGTCCTTCTGACTTGTCTGTGGTGTTAGTTAAGTTGTTTTGTCCTTCTGACTTGTCTGTGGTGTAGTTAAGTTGTTTTGTCCTTCTGACTTGTCTGTGGTGTAGTTAAGTTTTTTGTCCTTCTGACTTGTCTGTGGTGTAAGTTAAGTTGTTTCGTCCTTCTGACTTGTCTGTGGTGTTAGTTAAGTTGTTTTGTCCTTCGACTTTCTGTGTGTGTAACTTGTCTGTGGTGTTAGTTAAGTTGTTTTGTCCTTCTGACTTGTCTGTGGTGTTAGTTAAGTTGTTTTGTCCTTCTGACTTGTCTGTGGTGTTAGTTAAGTTGTTTTGTCCTTCTGACTTGTCTGTGGTGTTAGTTAAGTTGTTTTGTCCTTCTGACTTGTCTGTGGTGTTAGTTAAGTTGTTTTGTCCTTCTGACTTGTCTGTGGTGTTAGTTAAGTTGTTTTGTCCTTCTGACTTGTCTGTGGTGTTAGTTAAGTTGTTTTGTCCTTCTGACTTGTCTGTGGTGTTAGTTAAGTTGTTTTGTCTTCTGACTTGTCTGTGGTGTTAGTTAAGTTGTTTTGTCCTTCTGACTTGTCTGTGGTGTTAGTTAAGTTGTTTTGTCCTTCTGACTTGTCTGTGGTGTTAGTTAAGTTGTTTTGTCCTTCTGACTTGTCTGTGGTGTTAGTTAAGTTGTTTTGCCTTCTGACTTGTCTGTGGTGTTAGTAAGTTGTTTTGTCCTTCTGACTTGTCTGTGGTGTTAGTTAAGTTGTTTTGTCCTTCTGACTTGTCTGTGGTGTTAGTTAAGTTGTTTTCTCCTTCTGACTTGTGTGTGGTGTAAGTTGTTTTGTCCTTCTGACTTGTCTGTGGTGTTAGTTAAGTTGTTTTGTCCTTCTGACTTGTCTGTGGTGTTAGTTAAGTTGTTTTGTCCTTCTGACTTGTCTGTGGTGTTAGTTAAGTTGTTTTGTCCTTCTGACTTGTCTGTGGTGTTAGTTAAGTTGTTTTGTCCTTCTGACTTGTCTGTGGTGTTAGTTAAGTTGTTTTGTCCTTCTGACTTGTCTGTGGTGTTAGTAAAGTTGTTTTGTCCTTCTGACTTGTCTGTGGTGTTAGTAAGTTGTTTGTCCTTCTGACTTGTCTGTGTGTTAGTTAAGTTGTTTTGTCCTTCTGACTTGTCTGTGGTGTTAGTTAAGTTGTTTTGTCCTTCTGACTTGTCTGTGGTGTTAGTTAAGTTGTTTCGTCCTTCTGACTTGTCTGTGGTGTTAGTAAGTTGTTTTGTCCTTCTGACTTGTCTTGTAGTGTTAGTTAAGTTGTTTGTCCTTCTGACTTGTCTGTGGTGTTAGTAAAGTTATTTCGTCCTTCTGACTTGTCTGTGGTGTTAGTAAAGTTATTTCGTCCTTCTGACTTGTCTGTGGTGTTAGTTAAGTTGTTTTGTCCTTCTGACTTGTCTGTGGTGTTAGTTAAGTTGTTTTGTCCTTCTGACTTGTCTGTGGTGTTAGTTAAGTTGTTTTGTCCTTCTGACTTGTCTGTGGTGTTAGTTAAGTTGTTTTGTCCTTCTGACTTGTCTGTGGTGTTAGTTAAGTTATTTTGTCCTTCTGACTTGTCTGTGGTGTTAGTTAAGTTGTTTTGTCCTTCTGACTTGTCTGTGGTGTTAGTTAAGTTGTTTTGTCCTTCTGACTTGTCTGTGGTGTAAGTTAAGTTATTTTGTCCTTCTGACTTGTCTGTGGTGTTAGTTAAGTTGTTTTGTCCTTCTGACTTGTCTGTGGTGTTAGTTAAGTTGTTTTGTCCTTCTGACTTGTCTGTGGTGTTAGTTAAGTTGTTTTGTCCTTCTGACTTGTCTGTGGTGTAAGTTAAGTTATTTTGTCCTTCTGACTTGTCTGTGGTGTTAAGTTAAGTTGTTTTGTCCTTCTGACTTGTCTGTGGTGTAGTAAGTTTTTTGTCCTTCTGACTTGTCTGTGGTGTTAGTTAAAGTTGTTTTGTCCTTCTGACTTGTCTGTGGTGTAAGTTAAGTTGTTTTGTCCTTCTGACTTGTCTGTGGTGTTAGTTAAGTTGTTTTGTCCTTCTGACTTGTCTGTGGTGTTAGTTAAGTTGTTTTTGTCCTTCTGACTTGTCTGTGGTGTTAGTTAAGTTGTTTTGTCCTTCTGACTTGTCTGTGGTGTTAGTAAAGTTGTTTTCGTCCTTCTGACTTGTCTGTGGTGTTAGTTAAGTTTTTTGTCCTTCTGACTTGTCTGTGGTGTTAGTTAAGTTGTTTTGTCCTTCTGACTTGTCTGTGGTGTTAGTTAAGTTTTTTTCGTCCTTCTGACTTGTCTGTGGTGTTAGTAAAGTTGTTTCGTCCTTCTGACTTGTCTGTGGTGTTAGTAAAGTTATTTCGTCCTTCTGACTTGTCTGTGGTGTTAGTTAAGTTGTTTTGTCCTTCTGACTTGTCTGTGGTGTTAGTTAAGTTGTTTTGTCCTTCTGACTTGTCTGTGGTGTTAGTTAAGTTGTTTTTGTCCTTCTGACTTGTCTGTGGTGTTAGTTAAGTTGTTTTGTCCTTCTGACTTGTCTGTGGTGTTAGTTAAGTTGTTTTGTCCTTCTGACTTGTCTGTGGTGTTAGTTAAGTTGTTTTGTCCTTCTGACTTGTCTGTGGTGTTAGTTAAGTTGTTTTGTCCTTCTGACTTGTCTGTGGTGTTAGTTAAGTTGTTTTGTCCTTCTGACTTGTCTGTGGTGTTAGTTAAGTTGTTTTGTCCTTCTGACTTGTCTGTGGTGTTAGTTAAATTGTTTCGTCCTTCTGACTTGTCTGTGGTGTTAGTTAAGTTGTTTTGTCCTTCTGACTTGTCTGTGGTGTTAGTTAAGTTGTTTTGTCCTTCTGACTTGTCTGTGGTGTTAGTTAAGTTGTTTTGTCCTTCTGACTTGTCTGTGGTGTTAGTTAAGTTGTTTTGTCCTTCTGACTTGTCTGTGGTGTTAGTTAAGTTGTTTTGTCCTTCTGACTTGTCTGTGGTGTTAGTAAAGTTGTTTTGTCCTTCTGACTTGTCTGTGGTGTTAGTTAAGTTGTTTTGTCCTTCTGACTTGTCTGTGGTGTTAGTTAAGTTGTTTTGTCCTTCTGACTTGTCTGTGGTGTTAGTAAAGTTGTTTTGTCCTTCTGACTTGTCTGTGGTGTTAGTTAAGTTGTTTTGTCCTTCTGACTTGTCTGTGGTGTTAGTTAAGTTGTTTTGTCCTTCTGACTTGTCTGTGGTGTTAGTTAAGTTGTTTTGTCCTTCTGACTTGTCTGTGGTGTTAGTTAAGTTGTTTTGTCCTTCTGACTTGTCTGTGGTGTTAGTTAAGTTGTTTTGTCCTTCTGACTTGTCTGTGGTGTTGGTTAAGTTATTTTGTCCTTTTGACTTGTCTGTTGTGTAAGTTAAGTTTTTTTGTCCTTCTGACTTGTCTGTGGTGTTAGTAAAGTTGTTTTGTCCTTCTGACTTGTGTGTGGTGTAAGTAAAGTTGTTTTGTCCTTCTGACTTGTCTGTGGTGTTAGTTAAGTTGTTTTGTCCTTCTGACTTGTCTGTGGTGTTAGAAAAGTGGTTTCTCCTTTCCCAGCCACGTCAGTTATGCTAGTAAATAGTGGGTGCTCCAGTATGATTGTGATGGTGTGGTTAAAATGTTCACCGTTTTCTGGTATAATGACTGATGAAGCATTCGATAAAGATTATTAGGTCAAACCTGAAGGGTCAGGATGACCTATTGTCATCATGCACCATCCGTTGTCGTGCGCCGTGTGCCGTCCACCGTGCGTAAACTTTTTATTCAAACAACTTCTTCTCAATAACCGAAAGGCCCAGGGTACTGATATTTGGCCTGTAGCATGCTGGGATGAAGGGCTACCAAGTTTGTTCAAATGAATGACCTTGACCTTCATTACAGGTCACAGGGGTCTAAAAGGCTTAAATATTTAAATTACTTCTTCTCAAGAACAGGAAGGCCAAGGGTACCCATATTGAGCCTGCAGCATGCTGGGATGAAGGGCTACCAAGTTTGTTCAAATGAATGACCTTGACCTTCATTTAAGGTCACAGGGGTCAAATAGACTAAAATCCTTTAAACTACTTCTTCTGAATAATTAAGAGACCTTGAGACCTGATATTGGGCCCATGGCATGCTGGGATGAAGAGCTGTCAAGTTTGTTCAAATGAATGACCTTGACCTTCATTCAAGGTCACAGGGGTCAAAAAGGCTAAATTCTTTAAACGACTTCTTCTCAAGAACCAGAAGGCTCAGGGTACTTATATTAGGCCTGTAGCATGCTGGGATAAAAGGCTACCAAGTGTGTTCAAATGAATGACATTGACCTTCATTTAAGGTCACAGGGGTCAAATAGGTTAAAATCTTGAAACAACTTCTTGAGAATAACTTGGAGGCCTAGAGACCCAATATTGAGCCTGTGACATGCTTGGATGAAGAGCTACCAAGTTCGTTCAAATAAATGACCTTGACCTTCATCCAAGGTCACAGGGGTCAAATAGACTAAAACCTTGAAATAAGTTTTTGTGAATAACTAAGAGGCCTAGAGACCTAATATTGGGCCTGTGGCATGCTGGGATGAAAGGCTACCATATTTGTTTTTTGAAAAAAATGACCTTGATCTTCATTCACAGGGGTCAAATAGGCTAAAATCTTTAAACGGCTATGTTGTATTATGCCAAGAGTCAGATGACCGTTTAAGCCCATGGGCCTCTTGTTTACTGATGTTGATCTGTTGTACCAGGTTTCAGTATATTAATGAATTCCTTAACCCATCCTTTCTCCTCCTCTGATAAGTGTTCGCGCAGACGATCCTTTGGTAGCTGGTCTTGACATATTTGGATATAAGGTAATGTTCTAGCAATGTCAGGTACATTGCATCTCTCATCCGACACGGCCAATAGTTGTGGTTTCCCTTTCTCTAACTTCGTTTCGACAGCACAGGTGACATAATACAGGTCTTCATCACACAAGTCTGCACTGTCGTGGGTCATGATGATAACACATGGTGTATTCTGAATCCTCGAATTCATGGATGTCAGAGTCATCTCATTCCCCAGGACGTCATCAGTATTAATTGTGTGCTGTAGCCCTGTGCAAGTTGCTATCACAAATCCGAGAGTTTCGGCCAAACTACAACGCCTGTCGTCTGAACAAGCGTGTAATATTAGGATATGCTTCTCTCCTTCATCATCACCATCGTCAGCCATTTCGAACATGCCATATACTTGAAAAGCGCGTCTGAAGCGTTGATATGCCAGCTGTGCGTTATTCATTGAATACGCGTGAAATGCACCATTAATGTACACGTCAAAGATCAGATGGCAAGGAAGACTTGCATGAACGGTTGTACACTCCCATGAACTTAAAAGAGAAACGCATTCTTCGAACTCTCCGTCTTTCAAGTGGCATTCCAACATGTTTTTGCAGTCATTCGGCTCCATTTTGTCCTTGCCATCTGAGAGCAACTTTTGGTATACAGCGATAGCATTTTTATGATCTCCCATAAGCATGTGTAGGACTGCCAGTTTTTTTGGCTTATCCTCACGTTCATCACTGAACAGTTTTTTGAGTGTCGGTTAGGCATTCCATGCCTCTTTGAATAGTGGATCATTTGCTACTATTGCCGACTGAAGTTGGACAGCATATGAAAGATGTGCTTGGCCGTCTTTGTGGTATTTCGCCTGTTTATCCGGAGATGTTTCAGTAGCTTCACTTATTTCAAGAAGGCAAAGTCCAAGTTGTTCATAGACAATTGTCAGCAGTGTTTTATTAGGAAGGCGTTTTCTGTTGGAAATGATTTGTTTGAAAACTTCTACGGCATTTTCAGGCAGTCCTAACATTCGATATATAATGCCCTTGTCATACTGCATGTTCAAAGTAGAAGAATTTAGTTCTTCTGCTTTGTCGATTAGTTCTACAGCATTGATAAGCAACTCATTTCCGGGGTGAGTGGAAACAACTAATGGTGACTTCATCATTTTACGTAGGTAATGTTTCATTTTTTCCCTTTTATTGTGTGCTTCATACCGACAATCCTGTCTTAGTCGCCTCTTTTCGATTTTGCCTTCGGCGTTTTCTACCTTCCTCTTTAATGTAAGGGCAAGGTGATGGTACGCATGGCACGTTGGTTTGATTTTAAGTGATAGTCGAAGGAGTTTCTCAGACTCATCCAGTTCATTTCTGTATCGCGCATACTGGCCACAAACCTGCAGTACAAATGAATCTCTTGGGGAAATTTTTAATGCCCTTGAGAAACAACCTTTTTCACCAAGCTGCTCTAATTCTGATGGCAATTCCTTGTTGTAGCCATTTGTCTTACGTATATACAATGCTCTTCCAAGCTCTGCATAAGCTGCCGCACGTAAAATAGTATCTTCTGATTTCGTAACAGTTAGTAGGCTCTTGATGGCTTCTATCACTACCTCCTCGTGTTTGTCGTCTGTTTTTGAATGGAATCGATTCGTTTGTCTGAGTAAAGTCAACCCCAGTCCGAACTGCCAGGCGTACTCTTCGGGATGGACCTCTACAATCTCCTTGTACAGTTCTATCGCCCGTTGGTGGTACCAAGGTCCTGACCGTGAATACGCGTATGCTAAATCAGCCTTTGCGTGGCACTTTCTCGTCTCAAAGTCCTCTCTCTGTTCTAATTCTTTAAGTGTAGTTATAATGTCGTCAACATCTGAAATTTCCCCATGTTCCAGGAGAATTCGGGCTTTATTTGTGTTTGCTATGATATTATCAGGATTTTTACGTAGAGATTCGGTGAGAAGCTCAAGTGATTTCTGGTGATTTTTCACCAAAAAATACAGATATGAAAGAAAGTTTCCTATTTGTAAGTCTTCCTCATCAGGTTTTGTAGTATTTTCCCTGTCATCTGTTAACTTTTTTATGAGACTTTCAACTCTGTCCCTAGATAAGTTGCTAGTAGCGAATTCGAAAGTTGACGGAAATCGCTTCAAATCTTCTTTTAGTGTATCCTTTTTCGACAGAGCCATGCGTCCCCGAGAATTTCCTTTCTACAAAACAAAAAATGGGCTGTCAAATTATCAAAAACTCTAAGAGTCCAGTAGAGAAAACAAATACATATACAGAACGATAATACATGTGTGTGTGTGTCCTAGAAAGTGATGATTAACCAAACTTCGCTAGCCAAGGGTAATAGTCCGATTCTCTCTACTTCTACCAGAATACTTCGATTCTCTCTATTTCTAATCGGCTAATACCCTTATCTAGCGAAGTTGTGATTGACCATGCAAGTGGTGCTGGAAACGATCTTAAGCTAACCACGTGTATAGTTGTACATCAGTAAAGTAAAATACTAATTTGTAAAGTTTAAATAGTCGACCCGAGTGCGTTCTGTGGTATATATGTAGGTACATGTATAGTTTCAGTCATGCTATAGTTGGCTACAAAGAAATGGTTGTATTTCCATTTGGTGTGTTCTCCATTTGCCCACTTTTTAGAGAACAAAGAAAAGTGTTGGTATAGGAGAACAATAGAAAACCAATTATAGTCAGTTTCCATTTGCCAACTTTTTATAATCTGATAATTAGCAGAATGTTGTGACAAGGATTATAGCCTATTTCAGAGAAGTTATCCCTGATTTACCTGTGTTTTACCTGTGAATTTCACCTGTGATACGTACTGTACTTATTCCATAAGGGTATCATTGTATGATATATTTTAAAGAGAAAAGTGCAATATATGTATGGAAATAAGTTTGAATTTGACTTTTTTAGGATAATTAAGTATCTCATAACTCTTTTTATAGTGACTTTTTTAAGATTTGTACCTTTAATGTTTTAATATGATTGTAAATCTTTGAAGGTGAGACGTTTATAAATTATCTTATCTTACCTATGAATTCCTGAAATGGGCTTACGAGAATTTTACAAGTATATATCAGAAACATATATATATGTTTCTGTATATGATAAATTTAAAGAAAAATCCTTACTTCCTTAATTGTTTCTGTATATACAGTTATGATGGCGATTTGATTATGTATAAGGAAATATTGCAACTGAAACAAGGTTAAAATACATAATTGTGCAGAGATTTCAATAATTTAATTATCTATATCTCTGCCTTGTGTAAACTTTCATACATGCACGGCTCGGTACGTACCTTTTTACTAGAAATATAATCTCTGTTTAATAAATTATTTAATTATCAAAGTTCGGGAATATTTAATTTTCACTATGTAATCTAAACGGAGAGGATTTTGGAAAATGATGGACATAAAATATTGTAATATGTTTCTGTATAAATAAAGAACAAACATAACAAGAAGAAAGTTTGTTATATAATGTATTTCATAGTTCAAAACACTAGTTATCACAAACATATTTTATTTTTATTATTTTTTTATTTTTTATTTTATTTTTTATTTTTTTTTGGGGGGGGGGGGGGGGTAAAAAACAACAAAAAAACTTACTATGTAGACATGTGTTATTTAAACAATCTTCAACAGTGCATTTATTGGTCATAAAGATTATCATTATTGGTGTCATATAATGATCGAAATTGACCAAAATTAACAAAGAATTGGAACAACTACCATAAATATTAACCATGCATGTAGTGTGATACACTTGTTATATATCATATACGAACGGTATATTTTACTGTAAACAACAACTACATGATGGCCCGTCTAACTTACCTGTGGACAGATATTTTGACACGTGACGTGTGCTAGTTAACACAGCGTGACAGGTCACTAAACACCTTTCTTACGTAACTCGTTAGCCCCCTAATTAGCCAGAGCTGACCACGCGTTTTAGTTACTGCAGTATACAGGTAAAGAGATTAACGCAGCACGACATTTGCTATTCGGAAGTATTCTGATTTGGATACTTGATATCTACTATTTGGAGTAGACATAGACATCTTCAGTCTCATTTTTTATCGCCTGACCCGTGCATGATTTATTTTTCAATTTAAGACACTAATTAATGACCTTGAGCGAAATATCAGCAAGTCATCGGATGCACTGTAGAAGATTCTATATGAAAGCTGAATGTATTTCGTCAAAAAAAAATTGATCGAAAAATATCACATCTGCTAAAAAATAAATATTTGTGATGTGACGGTTCTCAAAACTTCGTATATAGAATTAAATCCGCCAAATCACAGTAGAATTAAATGACAAACATGTACAGTAATTAAAGGCCAACTACCTCTCCGGGGCAAAGTTTAAAGGTTTCTTAAAAAACATTAATAACATCAGAAAACCCATGCCGATGCCCTAAGATGAGGTTATAACACCAAACATATGCAAGATTTCCTGTTTAATATATGATAACAGTGGAGAGTCATCTCGCTGTATAGTCAACTACCGCGTGGTATTTAGGACGACGGCGGGAAACATAAGACGACCCGCGTTGTGAAAATTAACATTTTATTTATTTTGATTAAATTGTTCAGAAGGTGATGATAAACGTAGTATTAACTGTAAGTTAATAACTTTTGCGACTCTACAAAATTATCGATCTGTTTTTACATTCCCATTTTAAAAATTAAAAGTCGTGTCGGAAAGGTAGTGGGCCTGTTAAGTCACACAATCGATTTCAGACATAACGCAGTTAGTAGATGCATTTACATATATGCAAAAAAAAATCTGTTTAGAACAAGGACTTATAAATCCTTGGTTAAGAATCATACCTTAATTCGTATGGGCATATTTTATGAAAAATTCAGAAATTTTAGACGACCCGAGTTGGGTTATATATATACGTCCTTGATATCACTTATAAATCCTTGTTCATGTATATGTGGTTCCAAACACCGCGGATATACAAGGTACGTGGATTATTATGTACATTTTATTGTGTATAATTATGCAGTAATCGCACAGAGATGTTCATTTATCTACGACAGGTACATCAATATATGTGTATGGTATAAATATCTATTTCCAAGCGTATTCCAATCTCTATCTTTGATTGAGGATAAGATTAAACATGTATCAGACATGTACACAGGTATTTGAGTCTTCAAAATCGATATTTACAAACAGGTAGTTTATATTAGATGGCAGTCACCGAAAATTGTCACTCTAACTTATGCGAGTAGATTCGATCCCGTTGTCCTCGTGACGTCACAGGTCAGGGGTCAATGGCTTTGGGCTTCAGGTGTGTTCTAGAGAAACGGCGTATTATCTCTAATACCGTACGCTATGAAACTCGTACTTTCGCCACTATAAATTTCATCCAATGACGCATTTATCAAGCCTTATATATCAAACCATTCCGTGTACACTTTAAAATCACCCATAACAATAACGATTCCAACCGAAGAAAACTTCGTGTAAAGTTCGTCGAGCTAGTCTACATAAGAGCGGAACAGCTCCATTCCATATCGCATAGCTGGAAGATACACTTACATGATATAAAAGACGGTATCGTCAAGTACGTCTTTAATTTTCGCAATTCTATCGTCTTCGGAATCGACGACAACTATCTGTTTATAGAGGCGCTTAATCTTTGTATCTACATGTATATTGTTACATGTATCATCCTATAGAGTTAAACAGTATCTTCTGATATATAAGTGCACATGCCAACATGTATATTACAAGCATTATTGTCTTGACAAAGTCTTTATAATAATGACAGTGGAATATGTGTATTACTAAACATCACAATTGCAGCAGTTTGTAAAAAAAACCACTTTTTCTGACACTTAATTCTCCTAAAACTTGGATGCAATTTTGTTCTTTAATTCACAATTGTAATGGTGAAATTTATTAAGATGTAACTTATACAATATTATATATATATATTTGTCTGTCAAAATGTTCAAAATTATGGTGGCTGATTACGGCCATCTCGTGTTGTTGTGTTGTCGCCTTGTCGTGCTGTCGCCTTGTCGAGTTGTCGCGGTCTCAAACTGCGACAACCCGAGATTTAACAGTTAAAATGTCGACTTGTCGTGTTTTCGAACCGCGACAAGTCGACAAGACGACAAGACGACAACACGACAAGTCGACATTTCAAACACGCTAATTAGCGCGTACAGAATCTCCTGTTGTCGCGGTAAAATGTCGACTTGTCGTGTTGTCGAGTTGTAGTGTTGTCGACTTGTCGTGTTGTCGAGTTGTCGACTTGTCGCCTTCCTGTTACTCATGCGCAAATCATATGAAATAGCCACTATCTTTGAATATAGAAAACTGAAGTCAGTGCTTGTACCATAGACCATATGGTGGCATATTTCTGCCATCGATTTGCCGACTTACGACTTAATAATGTCGACATCGTTAAGGCATTAAGTCGACATCATATCGGAATATGTCGACATAAACAGATGAATATGCCGACTTACCACATGTACATGCCCACATAATGAATCCAAGATATTTATGTAGACAATCGGTAACTCGGCGATTAATGTGTTTATGCTCGGGTGTGACACCGACTTGTCAGTTATTGATGTCGACATCTAAACTAAAAGATGTCGACATCTGGTCTTGAAAGTGGAAATCAAAGGCCACCCTTTCATAGAACACTATGTATATGCAGCAAAAGCCATACAGCAGAGATCGACGTTGATTTTGTTAATTCAAGTTTTTATTCATTTGATTTTTTTTTAAAAATGTGATCCTGCACATCCCGGCCATGAAACTGTTGCCTGCGTGTACGTAGCTGTTAGCCCGAGCTAAGGAAGTGTGAAAACAACGAATTTATTAATATATATAACCGTGGGTTGAAAATTCGTTTCAAAGCTGTGTGTGTGTTTTGTTGATTGGCTAAAAGATGTCGACATTGCATTCGTAGTGGAAATCAAAGGCCACTCTTTCATGAAGCACTGTGTATATGCAGCAAGGCACCATACAGCAGAGATCGACGTTGATTTTGTTAATTCAGGTTTTTATTTATTTGATTTTCAAAATTAAAAATTGTGATCATGCACATCCCGGTCATGCAGCTGTAGCCTGCGTGTACGAAGTTGTTAGTCCGAGCTGAGGAAGTTAGAGTGCAAAAGGACTCTGCTTTTTACAACGAATTTCCATCCTCTTGTGAATTGGCCATAATTATTCATTAATTTATATAACCGTGAGTTGACAATTCGTTTATAAGCTGTGTGTGTTTTGTTGATTAGCATTCGTACCAAGTCCATGTGTAGGTACATACCGTACTATACATGTATGTATATGCTATATTAAAAACAATGATTTTATTTCATGTTTTATTTTTCTTGCGAATCACGAAAAATACCAGTTACGTAATGTAAAAAGCCATAAAGGTCACAGTACAGGTACACACTGGGAAACCAGCTAATATATACATAAAATATTTACATCCCTCGATACACTTACAGTATATAAACAGGCACAACGAATTTTCGTTATGGGTCTTAAATGGCCAGAACCAACCTTTGGGCTAAAAAATCCTCCCGAGACGCGGTCTTAAACTCCAAACTCGGGATACATCTGCATCTAATTTTTGTAGTAAAAACACGCGTTCTTTGCACAGGGGGCCAACTCAATGAAAGTGGATGATGTTGTCATGAACATTTTTTTCATACGGTATTTGGTGGATGGACTGATGAGTACATATAACAGTCATGATGAATTTTTTTTTTTCGAAAAATACGAGATTTGAAAATTTATTAAAAAAATCGGGATAATTACTATAAAATGTATGACAACATCCATTTTCATTGAGTTGGCCCCCTGTGGTTCTTTGTAGTCAAACGTAGTAAAACAAGTCACGTGCTCATACCCACATTCATGTCATTGACCGGAACATACAATTGTATCATGGGTAACTAGATATCACGTAATTGTGTGTTTACTTCCCAAATATGGTGGGATAGTTTGCTTGCCATTTCTCTGTGTTAAATTTATCTGTTCTGAAACCTAAAGCGGGTAATTATATATGTAATATGAATTTAGAATTCTACGAATTTTAGCCGGGAGTGGCCGATCTTCGCTGATCCTAGATAACACGGTTACACCTATTGAATTGGTCAATTCGCTTTATATCATTTAGTTTACAAAAACGTGTAAATTTTCAGTTTTATAACTCATTTCAGTTCATATATAATATAGTAAAACAGTACATATGTGCATGTCAAAATGATATGCATGCAATATCAATAACATTTTGGAGTCTAAATATTTTCAAATAAATCAATTCATCCGAAGAAATGGCAAGCAAACTATCACCATATTTGGAAGTAAACACAAAATCACGTGATCACTAGTTACCCATAATACAATTGTATATTCCGACCAATGTCATGAATGAGGTATAAGCACGTGACTTTTGTTACTACGCTTGACTACAAAGAACACGTGCTTTTACTACGAAAAATATATAAATGCAGATGTATCCCGAGTTTGGAGTTTAAGACCGCGTCTCGGGAGGATTTTTAGCCCAAAGGTTGAATCTGGCCAATAAGACCATAACAAAAATTCGTTGTTGCCTTTACATAAGTGTATCGAGTGATGTAAATATTTATGTAAATATATGGACAGGGAAAGCTAACAAGTAAAGCTGGTTTCCCAATGTGTATTGTGTACCTGCACTGTTACCTTTATGGCTTTTACATTACGTAACTGGTATTTTTCGTGATTCGCAAGAAAATAAAACATGAAAAGTTGTACGGTATGTACCACATGTACTTGGTACGAATGCTAATTCACAAAACACACACACATTCACATTGTTTTTAAAAAACGAATTTTCAACCAACGGTTATATTGATAAATAATTATGGCCAAGAGGATGGAAATTCGTTGTAAAAAGCAGAGTCCTTTTGCATTCTAACTTCCTCAGCTCGGACTAACAGCTACAATGTACGTACACGCAGGCTACAGTTGCATGGCCGGGATGGGCATGATCACATTTTTTTTTTATTTTGAAATCAAATAAATAAAAACTTACCTGAATTAAACAAAATTAACGTCGATCTCTGCTGTATGGTGCCTTGCTGCATATACACAGTGCTTCATGAAAGAGTGGCCTTTGATTTTCACTTTCAAGACCAGATGTCGACATCTTTTAGTTTAGATGCCGACATCAATAACTGACAAGTCGGTGTCACACCCGAGCATAAACACGATTAATCGCCCGAGTTACCATATTATCTTGGAATCATTATAGTGGGCATGTATTGTGGTTTTGTTGGTAAGTCGACATATTTTTTCTGTTTATGTCGACATCTTCCGATATAATGTCGACATGTATAAATGTAATTTTCGTTTAGTAAGATTTGATTATTTACATATATCATAATACAATCAAAACTTACAGATGACGTTTTACATTTGGATATCTTAAAGCTTGTATATATTTGTAAGATTATCATAAATGTATGCTTATGTGGCATGTTTTCTGCCATACGATTATGTCACCAGGGGCTTCTATACGAGCTTATATGGGATACGGCGACATAAGTTTATGTGGCAATTATTAAGTTGACAGATAAAATCGTGAAAGATGTCGACAGTAAACTAGGTTGAAGGGAAATCTATTGTTCGGTAATTTTATAACTATGACATTGCCTCCACCATAATTGAAAATATCCAAGTATAATTATGTTAGAGAGATTGGTAACTCGGGCGATGTGAATGTTTTTTATGCGCGCGGTTAGTGACAACACGAGCATTGTCAGTTACTTGTAGTGTCTGAAACGTACTTATAACAAAAATGAAGAATCAGCTAATTTTAGGTAAAGTTGTTTGATTTTATCTTGATTTTTCAAAATTAAAAAAATGTGTATCCTGCTAAATCCTGGCCCCATGACAGCTCGTAGCAGCCTGTCGTTTTTATGGCCTTGAGTGAACGTACACCCGTTCATTTGTACATGTAGCACTTTCAGTCCGAGCTGAGGGAAGTATAGTCGCAGGGACGGGTTCTAGGAGTGGGACGACACAAAGAGGTACCACATGCTGTTTGTATTTCATAACGCCCTAAATGTTTCGCAACCTCTTGGCCACAAATACAAATTATTAATTATATATAAACGTGGGATTTGAACATTCGTTTTTTTTTGTAAGAAGACTGTGGAGTCACTGTGACTTTTGTGGATTAGGTGATTCTGTCACCATTAAAAACGTCCTAATGTAGGTATACAAACTCCCCGTACCTTCATTCTGTATGTAACAAATGTGCTCTGTTTTTCATCGCGAGAATTTCCATTTTCTTGTCTTCGAAGTCTGAAATCACTGAAAATTACACAGAGTTTAGTGATCTATTTCTTTCTTCTTTTACAAAGCCCACGAACAAAAAAAAAATGTCACTCAGAAAAGTATATCACAATACCTCCCATGGACTCATGGATTCAAGAACAGCTAGCATTTTCTTGTTTCGCTTTGACCCCGGTCCATAAAATACATAAATACTTTAACATCAATCGATAAGACCCATCTTATAAAAAGTCAAGACACAACATTTTTTGTTACGGGTTGCTTTACTCTGGCACAGATATCAACCATTGGAGCGTAAAAATCCTCCGGAGAGGACTGCGGTTATTAGGGTTTTTTAGCTCATCCTCAAACACGAGAATTTATCTGCAGCACCTCATTTTTTGTAGTTAAAAAAAACGTCCCAGATAATAATAAGGGGGGGTCACGTGCTTATACCTTCATTCTATGGCCCATTGGCACGGAATAAACAATAGAATTATGGGTTAACTACGTGATCACTTGAATTAATGTGTTGCTGTACTTCCTAAATCTATTGCGTGATAGTTTTGTCTTTGCCTATGTTCTTCATCGGGGAAATTGATTTTATTTTGAAAACTTTTAAACCTCAAAAAATTTTTTAATATTGTGCCATGACGTATGTTTGTGGACTGTGCAACATGAGGTATTATTATGACGATAATTGTGTGTTGAACTCATGGGGAAGATGGAGTTATTAAAACTGCCATTTCCACTGTTTGTAAATAAATGAATATTAATGCTGAATATGGATTCAACTTCAATAGGTTGCTAACCAGCTTGATTCTAAATCTAAAATGCAGCGAAAAGATCGGGCTACATCCCGGCACTAAAAATTCGTTTAGCTACTTAGTAAGTTCTAAAATGTTATAATTATAATAATTGTTATTTCCTACTTGTTGGTTTTTCCAGGTAAACATATACCGATATAAAACCACCAGAGAAGATAATAATCTTTCGTTCAAAAGGCCTTAACCTGTAATTATAAGTACTAAATACCATGTGCAGATAAATCTCTACTAGTTTGGAAGTTAATACACACTCACTCATGTGATCACCTAGTTACCATGTCTAACTACAAATCCATATTTATTTCTGCGCCAATGGGCATGATTGAGGTTAATGATCCCACGTGACTTGTTTTTAGTACGTTATGAATACAAAGAACGCCGTTTTGGTTTTTGGTATGGTATATTATCTGGGGAAAATCCCCCTCGCGTTCTCCCCGCCCCCCCCCCCAGCCCCCCCCTTCAGGATCGGTGATTTCATTTAAAGCACATTTGAAAATCAGAGATGGTCATTTGTTGAAGACTTTTGATGTGTGAAACATTTTGATGTAAAATTGACAGATTACAATGACATGTTCTGTGTCTTCATGTGAGGCAGAAAATGGATTCAGAGTCGCTACAAGAAGAAGGATATGAATATATATACTCGACTCATTTTACTTGAGAAAGTCATTCAATCTAATAAAATTGGTGTGTTGAAAAGGTATAATTTTGGTTGGTTGACAAGGAACAATGTACACTCAGAGGTGCTGAAAATTTTGGTTGTAAAATTTCTTCCTTTGAATGAGTGCATGGAAAGGGTGAATTATGTTCTTAACTTGTTCACCACTTTGTGGTAAAATCCTTCATAAACGGAGTTTCTTCTCTCTACCCAGGTGATGTAAAATGGGATGAATGCCTCCTTTCCATGCTACCTTTCGCTCAATTGTATATAATAGTTGTTTGTTCGCTGTTTTTTGTTTCCATTGTTTTTTTCTTTAAGTTTTTAATGAACTGCATGATTCAAATGTAATAATCAAATGTGTGTATGAATTTTATTTGAAAACATGTTTGTTTTGCTGAAAATTTGCAAAAAAAAAATAAATATATATATATATATGTAATCAATACAAAATATTCATGATTGTTAATTTTATTGTTGTTGTTTTTGTACTTGCTTGTACAATGTAAAATGAGAAAAAACCGTTGATGTGAAGGAGAAGTTTGTTAGGAATTGATGAATTGTTTTTACAAATGGATGAGAGTTGAGAATGAGCAGAAGGCAAATAAGGATATATATGTCTAACAGTCACCTGAATTCCGATATGCACAGTTATAAATAATGTTTTGCTTTTAAACAAATAATAAATATGTCTCAGTCCTGTGACTTGGCACATAGGTCAAGATCATTGATTTGAACAAACTTTGTATCCCTTCATCCCAGCATGCTATGGCCCAATATCAATGTCCATGTATGAGGTTCTTGGTTATTAAGAAGATATTAATTGTTTACAACAGACACTGGATGATGCTGTTTGCAATTGTTTGAGAGGTCCATTTAGGGGGTCTCTCCCGGAAAAAAACTTTATCACTTTTTTTAGAATGGCTGTAGATAATTATCAGATGGCGACGCTAAGATGTATTATTGATGATTTTGCGAACGCCGAATGCGCGAGATTTTGGTGTTTGGGGGGGGGGGGGGGGGGGGGTCTGCGGGTCTCACACGGAAAAAATATTACGATTTTGTGATGATTTTGCGAGCGCTGAATGCGCGAGATTTTGGTGTTTGGGGGGTCCGGGGATCTCCCCCGGAAAAAATTACGATTTTGATGATTTTGCGAGCGCCGAATGCGCGAGATTTTGGTGTTTTGGGGGTCCGGGGATCTTCCCCGGAAATAATTACGATTTTGGTGATTTTGCGAGCGCCGAATGCGCGAGACTTTGGTGTTCTGGGGGTCCGGGGGTCTCTCCCGTGAAAAATATTATGATTTGGAATGGCCAAGATGAGTTTTACGGTGTATTTTGATGATTTTAAAGCGTTCTTAACGTGGTAATTTTTCGATTTACATTTACCTGCATTTAGAAATTATAATTGTGAATGTCGTCATATCATTATGCAACCCTGCTCGATCTGAACATACGACTTCACACCATCAGTACATTATTGTTTTACTAAAAAACATGATGAATTGATTTAATTGTCTTGCTCAGACATATAAACAATTTAATATTTGAAGAAACATTTTTGAAATAGTAGAATCCCTTGATGGACATTTTTAGTCTAGTTCATGTGTATTGAATTTTTATTATTAAAGGTTTGAACATTACGTGCATGAACTTTTAGGAAATGCGAAGCAATGCGGCAAAATTTTCTAAAATGAAGTACGAAAAATGTGCAGGAGGACCCTTTTCTTCCTACGCCCCTGCAGTTGCACATTTAAAAAGTTTAATGAACTTGGTACCCACTACTGACTGATGTAAATCATGCCAATAAAAGATGGATCTTTTCTCTATTTCTGGAATCCTTTACCTTTTCCTTTCCTCTTGGAAATGTTTTGTAACATGGAAAAACTAAAAATGAAGTCTATATAGCAGTAATAACAAAACACATAGCCACCTGTCAGCCATGTTTTTTTCTGATTGGTCACCCGAGTTCGGATACAGAATGAAACAAATATATTGCATATCAGGACCATGAAATCAGCCAGTAATGATATCCATTTAACCTTTTAATCTATGAAGAGTATTTGATTCCATTACATCTGTTACATTTCCTATGAAAATTGAGCAAATAATGCTCATAAATGTGTTTCCCTATATAAACTATGGTAAAGACCTTTTCCCTTAGGGAAAATTCCGAGACCCCAGGGCCTTGATAATCACAATATTGGTAGAGGGCCTTGAGACCTTTCAATCTATGAAGAGTAATTCTGACAAACAAAATGAAACATTTTCGTACGGAACCTACCGAAGCATAATGAGTTAGGTCCTAGGTCCCAATTTACCAGGCGGGAAGCTGCCATGTAAGCACATAAGCCCGTGTTTCTTAGTATGTGTACATACATGTATGTATTAGATTCCCAAAAAGCTAAGTGGGCTATGCGGAAGCTTATAACTATTTGTTTGGAAATAATATGGAAAATAAACTATAATATGATAGTATTGCTTAACAATTTCAAATGGTGGAAATGCAATCACGATCCGCGGAGGATTTTCCCCATAATGGTACAAAACACGCGTTCTTTGTACAGGTCAGAGAAATCACTATATTTGGAAATAAACACGCAATCATGTGATCACTAGTTACCCATAATACAACTTCATATTTCGGCCAATGGCATGAATGAGGTATAAGCACGTGACTCGTTTTACTACGTTGTTACTACAAAAAAAAACACGTGTTTTGTACCATTTGGGGGAATATCCCTCGCGGATCGTGGTTTCATTTGCAAAGTTGGGAAACAGATTGAATTTCATAAATATATATTTGCATTTATCTTTTCACCAAAGCGTTTGTTATATAAAGGCATAAAGAATTTTTCATTAGGGTTTTAATGGCCGTGTACTATTAATATTGGTTCAATCTTTAGGATGATAATCCTCCCGGGACGTGGTTTTACCTCCAAAGTCGGGAACCACATTGAATTTCATAAATATATATTTGCATTTATCTTTACACCGAAGCGTTTGTTATATAAAGGCATAACGAATTTGTAATCACGGCTTTCATGTATACACATACATGTATGTATATGAATAACAGTTACACGTGTTAATCAAGTTTGAGAAAACTACCCTCGAAAAACTATATATTACCATATTTATTCATATGGATTTTGTAATTATCTATTATGACTGTTTAAAAAGTAATACTTTGAAAAAAAAATGGCACGTAACATGTGGATGATATAAGTTTTATTACTGATATTGTCGATACTGAATGCTTTTATACAATTTTAAATCATATTCACGATATGCATCCCAAATAATTCAACTTTTACTGCACATGTGAGGACAAATGAACACGTATACATGTTCCTGGATTTAAGGAATAGATGTTTATTTTGTTGAGGTTATGAGGGTATAATGATAATGATAATTACATAAAATTTACACGGGCTCCATTATTATTATACCCCATAATTATATTTACAGTTTTTCAAATAAATGAATATCATTTTTTCCCGCGGCAGTTGCATATTTTTTTTTATTAAAATACCATATGGTCCCGCCAAAAGTGGGGTGATGACCTCACGTTGCTACGCCATCGACTATTCACGTAACAATATAATAGAATCGCCGCGCGTGTTGTGCTAACATTATACACCGATAATGATAATACTAGAAAGCATGGTTATTGAGCCCATGTCAGTGCAAACTGTAAATATTATGTTATAACACGTGTGCATAATCAGAAGTCACGTTAAACATGAAAATCGAGGTCTCACGATATCTTACGTCGCACGTGCACCATACCTACGTGAGAAAGGTGAGTGGATTTACAGAATGAAAAGAGAGAATGTAAGGAAGGCAACGACACCACTGCTCTTGTTCTTTCTTGTCGAGGTACGCGAGTATACATGTGCATGTACATTTTACATGTAAATGTATCAAAAATGTGATGATTCTAAATAAAAAGGCAAACAATTGAAGGTACATTTATATGTGTTGATTCTTTTGCTAATGCAAAATCAAAGCAATTCTGATATTCTTCAAAGAAATAATTTACTCTGTTGATTGCTATTTATACAAAATCCATGCTAAAAAAATGGATGTGTACCCACAGAACTCTTAGTCAATCTGGTCTCAATTTCGGAGGTGAAATCACTTCCCGGGGGATTTTCACTCTCTATGTTAAGATATCAAACTTAATTGTTTAACACGTACACTTTGAACTGTTATTTATATGCATACATTACATACATTTTGGTATATGTACATAATACATGAAAGCCGTAATAACAAATTCGTTAGGCTCTTTGCATAAGAAACGCTTCGGTGAAAAGATAGATGCAAATATATATTTATGAAATTCAATGTGGTTCCCGACTTTCGAGATATAATCACGTCTCGGGAGGATTTTACCCAAATATTGAACCAATAATAATTATACATGGCTATTAAAACCGTAATAAAAAATCGTTATGCCTTTATATACAAAACGCTTCGGTGAAAAGATAAATTGCAAATATATATTTATGAAATTCAATCTGTCTCCCAACTTTATGGAAATGAAACCACGATCCGGGGGGGATATTCCCCCAAAAGGTACACAAAACACGTGTTTTCTGTAGTAAAAACGTAGTAAAACGAGTCACGTGCTTATACCTCATTCATGCCATTGGCCGAAATATGAAGTTGTATTATGGGTAACTAGTGATCACATGAGTGTGTGTTTACTTCCAAATAGAGTGATTTCTCTGACCTGGTATTTTATACATAATTAGGCCTTTTGACGAAGTCTTATTTTCTTTGTGTTATATGTATATGTTCTGAACCCTAAAGCAGGTAATAATATAAAAAATATATAAATTTAGAATTCTACGAATTTAGCCGGGAGTAGCCGATCTTCGCTGATTTTAGATTAGACGGCTAATACTATTGAATTGGTCAATTCGTATTGTATTCATTTATTTACAAAACGTGAAATGGCAGTTTTATAACTCATGTTCAGTTCATTATATATAGTAAAACAGTGCATATGTGCAAGTCAAAATGATAATGCACTGCAATATTAAAAACATTATGGAGTCTAAATATGTTCAATTATAATTCAATTCATCCGAATAAAATGGCAAGCAAACTATCAACCATATTTGGAAGTAAACACAAAATCACGTGATCAATAGTTTTACCATAATACAATTGTTATTATTCCGGCCAATGGCATGAATGAGGTATAAAGCACGTGACTTTTTTTACTACGCGCTGACTACAAAGAACACGTGTTTTTACTACTCGAAAAATATATAGATGCAGATGTATCCCGAGTTGGGAGTTTTTAAAACCGCGTCCCTGGAGGATTTTTAGCCCAAAGGTTGACTCTGACCATTAAGACCGTAACAAAATATTCGTTGTGGCTTATATATAAGTTGTATCGAGGGATGTAAATATTTATGTACAAGTACAGCTGGTTTCCCATAATGTGTATTGTGTACCTGTACTGTGACCTTTATGGCTTTTAAATTAAGTAATTTTGGTTTATTTTTTTTTTTTTTTTTTTTTTCGGGGATTCACCAAGAAAAATGAAACATTGATAAAATCTTCTCTTTTTTCCATTCATTCATTTTTAATATGCATGTAGTACAGTACGGTGTGTACTACAAGGACTTGGTACGAATGCCAATCAACAAAATACACACACAGCTTTGAAACGAATTTTCAACCCACGGTTATTATATTAATACTTCGTTGTACACTTCCATGGAAGCTCGGAGCAACAGCTACGTACACGCAAGTGCTTACAGTCCATGGGCCGGGATGTGCAGGATCACAATTTTTTTTATTTTGAAATCAAATAAAGAAAACGCTTGAATTAAACAAAATATACGTCGAATCTCTGCTGTATGGATACGTATGAGTGGCCTATATTTACTAGTCCAATCGTGTTATTTTAGGTCGAGTTATGGAAACGTAAAACTTTGCCGAGCTAATTATCTGTCGACCTGTCGAGTTAAATCATGGGGTGTTGTTGGGATAATTATGGCGTCAAGTACGTCTTACCATCACGGAAAATCGACTTACATCCTGGAAAATTGATTTACATTATTACGACTAGGATCCACGATAGGTCAGAACGCGATATGCTATAACCTCGACCTTTTTTTCAATAAGGACTATGGAGGACTTGTCGTGTTAAAAACTCATCTTTACCGACATAAAGATCTCAACTAAAAGTACATGTTATAACTCGACGGGTCGAAAATATACTATCTAGTCTATAGTTGAGTATACCCTTATGTCGACCTAAATTAAATCGGTATGGCAGAAAAAATGCCCATACAATGGCTTTGTGCTTCTCACATACACAGTGATTTGTGAATGGGTTGGCCTTTGGATTTCCACTTTCAAGGCCAGATGGCGACATCATATTGAACTGACAAGTCGGGGTCACACCGAGCATTTCATAATATCTAGATGAATCACCGAGGTAACCGACTGTCTTCATTAAGTTTCTGTGGGTAATCAATTAAGTGGGCATAGTACATGCGGTAAGTAAGTCGATCAGATTCTGCTTGTTTATAGGCGACTTGCATCCGATAATGAAATGGACTGAAATATAAGGCCTTAATGATGGCGTCATTATTTAAGTCGGTAAGGCGGCTAATTGATGGCAGTTAGATGGCCACCATGGTTGGTGATTAGTCGGGACTTGGCGACATGGATAACTATCTGGTCAAAGGTATGTGTTACCCTAAGTCGACACTAAACTAACTCGATGGCAGAAATATGCCACCATAGCATTCGTACCAAGTCCATGTTAGTACATACTGTACTATACTATATTAAAAGAATGAATGAAAATGAAAATAAAAAAATAAAATAAAAAAAGTATTTTCTTGTGAATCCCGAAAAAAAAAACCAGTTACGTATATTTAAAAAGCCATAAAGGTCACAGTTACAGGTACACAATACACGTTGGGAAACCAGATTTAAATGGAAATCTCTGCCTCAATACACTTATATAAAGGCACAACGAATTTTTGTTACGGTCTTAATGGTCAGATTCAAACTTTGGGCTAAAAATCCTCCAGGGACGCGGTTTTAAACTCCCAACTCGCGATACATCTTGCATCTATTTTTCGTAGTAAAAAACATGCGTTCTTTGACTTGTAGTCAAACGTTAGTAAAAAAAAAGTCACGTGCTTATACCTCATTCATGCCATTGGCCGGAATTATACAATTGTATTATGGGTAAAACTAGTGATCAACGTGATTTTGTGCTTACTTCCAAATATGGTGATAGTTTGCTTTCCATTTCTTCGGAGAAATTGATTTATTTGAAAATATTTAGACTCCAAAATATTATTTAATATTGCATGCTTATCATTTGATTTGCACATATGCACTGTTTACTATAAATAATTGAACTGAAATGAGTTGTAAACTGCCATTTTCACGTTTTGTAAAAAAATGATATAATATAAATTGACCAATTCAATAGGTCTAACCGTCTAATTTAAAATCAGCGAAGATCGGCTACTCCCGGCTAAATTCGTAGAGTTCTAAATTTATAATTTATATATATTAATACCTGCTTTTAGGGCTCAGAACATATACATATAACACAGAGAAAATAAGGCCAAAGTATGTATAAATACCAGGTCAGAGAAAACACTCTATTTGGAAGTAAAACACACTCATGTGATCACTAGTCACCCACTAATACAATTCCATATTTATTTCGGCCAATGGCATGAATGAGGTATAATCCAATCAAGTGACTTGTTTTACTACGTTTTACTACAAAGAACGCGTGTTTTGTACAATTATGGGGAAAATCCTCCGCGGATCGTGGTTTCATTTCCACCATTTGAAATTGTTAGCAATACTATCATATCATAGTTTTATTTTCCATATTTATTTCCAAACAAATAGTTATAAGCTTCCGCATAGCCCACTTAGCTTTTTGGGAATCTAATACATATGTACAACACATATACTAAGAAACACGGGCTTATGTGGTCACATGGCAGGTCTCAAGGCCCTCTACCAATATTGTGAATTTCATGGCCCTGGGGTCTCGGAATTTTCCCCAGGGGATAGGGTCTTTACCATAGTTTATATAGGAGACATATTTATTTGTTTGTTTAAAAGCAAAACATTATTTATAACTGTGCATATCGGAATTCAGGTGACATTCTCAACTCTCATCCATTTGTAAAAAAATTCAAATTTTAACAAACTTCTTCTCCACAACACGTTTTTTCTCATTTTACAGCAAGTACAAAAACAACAACAATCAAATTACCATCATGAATATTTTGTATTGATATTATTTTTTTTTTTGCAAATTTTCAGCAAAACAAACATGTTTCAAATTAAATTAATACACATATTTGATTAATATATTTGATCTGCATTCATTATTGAATTTAAAAAAAAAAAAGAAAATAAAAAAACTTTATAACATAGCAAAGGTACATGGTTTTGTCATTTTAATCAAGGGAGATAAATCCGATTTGAAGGATTTCCACAAAGTGGAAAAGTTTAAAGCCGCATATCAACTAAAGAAAATTAGGGTACATATATTATCAAAAGTTATCAACTTTCCCCTAATTACACACCCAAAAAGTCCCGAGTTCAAAAGAAATTAATGATTAAAAATTCGATATCCAGAGTGTTTGAATAATTCACTTTCCATGCATTATTCAACCAAAAATTTAGACTGGTACATTTCCTGGTCAACATTAATTATAATTTCAACACAAATTTATTAGATGATGTTTCAAGTAATTGTCGAGTATATATACATGAACTTTGACATTTGCCATGGCACAACACGTAATCTTCAATTTATCAATGTTTCACAATCAAAGTCTACTCTAAGCCTTCTGTTTCTAATGGTGGAAATGAAACCACGATCCGCGGGGAATTTTCCCAATAATGGCACAAAACATGCGTTCTTTGTAGTCAAACGTAGTAAAACAAGTCACGTGATTATACCTCATTCATGCCATTGGCCGAAATAAATATGGAATTGTATTAGTGGGTAACTAGTGGTCACATGATCATGAGTGTGTGTTTAGTTCCAAATAGAGTGATTTCTCTGACCTGGTATTTATACATAATTAGGCCTTTTGAAGAAGATCTTATTTTCTCTGTGTTATATGTACATGTATATGTTCTGAAACCTAAAGCAGGTAATAATATATATAAATATAAATTTAGAATTCTACGAATTTAGCCGGGAGTAGCCGATCTTCGCTGATCCTAGATTAGACGGTTAGACCTATTGAATGGTCAATTCGCATTATATCATTTATTTACAAAACGTGAAAATGACAGTTTTATAACTCATTTCAGATCATTATTTATAGTAAAATAATACACATGTGCAAGTCAAAATGATATGCATGCAATATTAATAACATTTTGGAGACTAAATATTTTCAAATAAATCAATTTCTCCGAAGAAATGGCAAGCAAACTATCACCATATTTGGAAGTAAACACACAATCACGTGATCACTAGTTACCCATAATACAATTGTATATTCCGGCCAATGGCATGAATGAGGTATAAGCACGTGACTTTTTTTACTACCTGTTTACTACAAAAAATAGATGCAGATATATCCCGAGTTTGGAGCTAAAACCGCGTCCCGCGGGAGGATTTTTAGCCCAAAGGTTGAATCTGGCCATTAAGACCGTAACAAAAATTCGTTGTGCCTTTATATAAGTGTATCGAGGGATGTAAATATTTATGTATATATATATGGACAGGGCAAGCTAACAAGTAAAGCTGGTTTCCAAATGGGTATTGCGTATCTGTACTGTGACCTTTTTGGCTTTTAAATTACGTAACTGGTATTTTTCGTGATTCAAAAAAATGAAATCTTGAAAAAATAATTGTAATATAGTATAGTACGGTATGTACCACATGGACGAATGCTAATCCACAAAGCACACACACAGCTTTTAAACGAATTTTCAACCCACGGTTATATATATTAATAAATGATTATGGCCAAGAGGATGGAAATTCGTTGTACAAAGCAGAGTCCTTTTGCACTCTAACTTCCTCAGCTCGGACTAACAGCTACAATGTGTACGTACACGCAGGCTACAGCTGCATGGCCGGGATATGCAGGATCACAATTTTTAATTTTGTAATCAAATATATAAAAACTTTTCTGAATTAACAAAATCAACGTCGAACTTTCTGCTGTATGGCGCCTTGCTGCATATACACAGTGCCCTATGAAAGGATGGCCTTTGAATTCCACTTTCATGACCAGATGTCGACATCTTTTAGTTTAGATGTCGACATCAATAACTGACAAGTCGGTGTCACACCCGAGCATAAACACATTAATCGCCGAGTTACCGATTGTCTACATAAATATCTTGAAATCATTATGTGGGCAGGTTCATGTGGTAAGTCGACATATTCTTCTGTTTATGTCGACATCTTCCGATATGATGTCGACTTAATGCCTTAACGATGTCGACATTATTAAGTCGTAAGTCGGCAACTCGATGTCAGAAATATGCCACCAATATATGGTGATAATTGCAATATTTTCTAATTTTCGGATTAACGGGCCTTCGAACTATTAGGCCTTAGCGGTTCAAGTGACCTTAAAGAGACAATTCACTCAGGCAAATTCTTTTACATAACCAATAAGCAAATTATAGCATAAATGTATTGTATCCACAACATTGTTAAGTATCTTAATTAATATCGTTGAAATATCAAATCGTTGATCAATACGATTAAGCAGGTACAATATTAACTCTGTACCCATACCCGAGCCAAAGTCACGCACGTTAAACAAATGAACTACATAACCACTGAGAAGGTGATAAAATGAATTTTAGGCAAGACAATTCACCTAATAAGGTAAACACACTACTGTCAGAGCGATTTGAGCAGTTCTAGCCAAAAGTTGCATTACTTTACGAGCAAGGGACAGGGTTCGGCATACAAGAAGTTCGACCACAGTGTGTAATGGCGGACAGCGAGCAAGTTTGAATATTTCACACACGTGTCACCACCATAGGCGTTTCAGGCATATCACAGTAAAAACTGACTGATGTAATTTCCATTAGAAGTTGTTTTATCTGATATATATAAAAATATTGATGTTCTCTTAGACTGAATTGTCCCTTTAAAATTAACAGATGACGATTACTGCGTACTAATCAGACGGCGTGACCAGACCATTATTACACGATTATCATATAATAAACAAATTATTGAAATTCATAGTTCAGAGAAAAATACTTTGACAACTCTCGGTAAAGAAATTGCTATCAAATTTCTTCATCTAGGTACAAACACATGCACACAATTATTTTCATTAGCAATCCAATATGGCGAGTGTTATCCATTGTTTGCGCATGTGTACAGGAAGGCGACAAGTCGACAACTCGACAACACGACAAGTCGACAACACGACAAGGCGACAACACGACAAGTCGACAACTCGACAACACGACAAGTCGACATTTTACCGCGACAACACGAGATTCTGTACGCGCTAATTAGCGTGTTTGAAATGTCGACTTGTCGTCTTGTCGTCTTGTCGACTTGTCGCGACAACTCGACAAGGCGACAACACGACAAGGCGACAACACAACAACACGAGATGGCCGTAATCAACCACCATACAAAATACATGTATTATATAGTACTGTACTGTTTACATGTATATTGATATCTCTCTATTTCCCCACTTTTGACAAACTATAGGTAGCTCAGGTAAACGAACACAGGTAAGCACAGGTAAAAATTAATATGGAACTAACTATAATTGGTTTTCCATTGTTCTCCTATACCAACACTTTTCTTTGTTCTCTAAAAAGTGGGCAAATGGAGAACACACCAAAGAGATAAGTAGGCCAAGTTACTTTAATTGATCCGTTGGTAATTGTGCTTTAATAACGACTCTAATGTTATTGTTGGTGGCATATTTCTGCCATCGTGTTATTTTAGGTCGAGTTATGTAACGTAACTTTGCGGAGATAATTATGTCGTCCTGTCGAGTTATATCATGACTTGTTGAGAAATTTATGTCGGCAAGTCGACTTACATCACGGAAAGTCGACTCACATCTTGGAAAATTGACTTACCTTATTACGACAAGATCCACGATAGTCAGTCGCGATAGTGTAACTCGACTTTCCAATATGAATATGTGGACTTGCCGTGTTAAAACTCATCTTACCGACATAAATATCTCAACAAGTCATGTTATAACTCGACTGGTCAACATAACTATATCAAAAAGTTATGTTATAATTCGACTTGCCGACATAATTATCTGGTCAAAGTTGAGTTACCCTAAGTCGACCTAAACTAACTCGATGGCAGAAATATGCCACCATATATTGTTATACTAGAGTAGACATTGTCGTAATAATACAATACAGTGTTACGTGTGTACAAACTGTGACGAATTGTATGTGTTTGAAAAAAAACCATAAAAAATGTTGTTGTAGTCCATAGACTCGCGATAATGGCAGTATTTTCAATTTTGTAACTAATACGATTGATTTTATGTCTCTTTAAAAATAAATGCGAAGTAAATATATGATAAACAAGACATCTCTAACGGTTTTATAAGTCACAAATTGTATATTTCGTTGAGACTACAGGTAAACCGTAGGAGACAATGCAGCTACAAAGTTTCTTGTTCGAACTCGCTGATGACGTCACATATCAAACACACTGTTGCTAAGGAAAATGGTTCTTGACATATTTTTCATCAAAATAAACATTTTAATCGACATAGAAATTGTTATAAATGTAACATACATTATAATATACACTTATATCCTGACGACATCGAGAGACTTACCATCACGTTATCTTGGACAGCCGATCAGCCAGCCCAGTCTTTATGAACTACACATGATTCGCCGAAACGTCTTTATGAACTACACATGATTCGCCGAAACGTATTTTGAAAGTTTCAGTTTTGCTTTCTGCCTCCTTACATACAAGTGTAGATATATAGGTATATTCGTTGGTGTTCTGTTACGAACGCTATGAGATCATTCACAAGTATAATTTATAATTTGATCATTAATAGCCTAGTCCGGTACCAAATTTCCGTGTGTAGCACTCGATCAGTGAACAACTACACATCAAGGGTATGAACTCGGTCGCCGAGTTCATACCCTTGATACTATAACATATATATATGTATACTGTTGGTTAAAAATTTTCGTGCCAGGTCCCTGTGACTACACGTATCGGTAATTTTCTTGATTACTATTATTATATTTAAACTGATTTTTACTACATCTAAAAAGACAGGACACAATTGTCACATACATGTACACACAAAAACTCTCAGGGTCCATATGTTACATGAAATAGAGTTTTAAAAAAATCAATCAATACGTTGACAGCAACTGCACCCACAGGGACCTGGCACAAAAAAATTTAACCAACAGTGTACATATATATATCGTGCCAGCGGGTCCAGGGCAGCGCCCTGGTTGGGGGGTTCAGGGGGGCGAAGCCCCCCGACGGAAAATGGTTTTAAGGAAATGTTTAGCTCCGAAAATGATGTTTGATAATGCTTGGTATTGCTTAACTAGAGTTATTGAAATCAAATGAATAGGTCAGTTTTCTACATGTACCTGATAATTATGCGTTAATGTTTTACTCGCTTCTGCTCCATTTACAAGTACAAAGTGTATGAAAATCTCATGGAAGTCCTACATGTATCTTGAGTGACTCTAAGGGGAATTGAGGATAGATCGACGGAACTTTCTTACGTTACGGAATGTTTTCATGTGTGAAAATTGAATTATACATATATGTGAAAAAAGTGAATGAATATAAAAACAGCGCCTCATATTATAAGGCATAAAAGTCGAACTGATAGAAAAATACAGTATACGAAATTTTGTCTTCATAAAGTCTATCTTGATTGGAAGTTTTATTTCTCTATATCGTTCCAACAAATGTGTCAGTAGATTGTGCATTTACTCTGGGTTAGAATTTTGTAACATATAATTCCATATCTAGATGAATTGGTCTATTCCTATTTAAATGACTGAATAGAATCTAGTCCGCTAAACCTGTCTATATTATTAGGGTTTGTTTTTTTGCCTAATATATAGACATTATATTAGGGGGGGGGGAAGCCTAACAATATAGGCAGGTTTTAGCGGACAATCTAAGTAGAATCTACTCAGTGTCACTATAACTTACGATATGTCACTTTCCGATATTTCATCTGCCGTCCTTTGACTTTGTGTGTCTTTCGGTTGAAGCTTGAAAAGCCATCTTGTCGTTAATTGTGTCTTCTTCATATTAACGCAGCAAACAACACAAGCACTAAACACCCAGAACCCGAAAAGTTGATCGTAATAAACGGATACGACTTCAGGTTTCCATTTCCGGACCTCCAAAACTGCACGTGTATATTTCATTATCATTAAAGGGACAATTCACTCAGGCTAATTCTTTTATATAACTAAGAAGCAAAATAATAGCATTATTGTATTGTTCTACATTTCTTATGAAACATATAACATAAAACATTGACAAATTCCACGACATTGTTAAGTATTTTAATTAATGTCGAAATATCAAATCGTTGATCAATACGATTAAGCAGGTACAATACAGACGCTGTACCCATACCCGAGCCAAAGTCACGAACGTTAAATAAATGAACTACATAACCACTGACAAGGTGATAAATGATTTTTAGGCAAGATAATTCATCTAATAAGGTAAACAAACTACTGTCATAACGCTTTGAGCAGTTCTAGACAAAAGTTGCATTACTCTACGAGCAAGGGACAGGGTTCGGCATACAAGAAGTTTGACCACAATGTGTAATGGCGGACAGCGAGCGAGTTTGAACATCTACACACATGTCACAACCATGGGCTTCTCAGGCATATCACAGTAAAACCGACTGATCTAATTTCCATAAGAACTGGGTTTTTTTCCGATATATGTACAAATTTTAATGTTCTCTTAGACTGAAATGTCCCTTTAATTTTAGATAAATCATCTACGTTTAGGTTATTTTTTACTTTGATTTAACATTACATTCAAGACTTTGACGGATCGACATAATGTTTTAACTTTACAAGACCATGAATAACTCATACTAGGATTTTTATGTGCAAGCCTGTTTTTTTTTATAGAGCAAGCTACGCCCCTGAGAGGGCATACAGGAACATGGGAGTCTACTAAGGACATCAGAAAGTATTGTGTTCACCCAGAACACAAAGAAGTTGCTTGCCCACACAGGGCCATAACACTTAGTTATCTGACGTATCAAAGATGTGTCACAGTGTCTTTGCGGGTATATGGAAACCAAACTGGATACTACGCATATCTGACTCATATATATATCTCTGGTCTCGCTTCATGATAAGGAGCTTCAGTATATATGGAGCTTCAGTATGTGGAATATGGAATATGGAGCTTCAGCATATGGAGCTGAAAAGACATACAAACGTCCGGGTGCAATCTCATTGGCCGGCTATTAAAAGCCCACAGTTGTATATGTTTGAATAGTAACGGCGAAATCCATCTATAGATGTACAACGTCCCGAAAAGATAGACTTTTTATAGCCGGCCAATGAGATTGCAGCCGAAGCCTCGCTCATGCATAATTAAGATTCATACCGGCGCTGTGGTCGATATAGCTTATGTTCAAGTTGTTTGTCATAATGGGGCTTATGTCGTCTTAATGACGGCACTTTGTATAGATGTATAGGATGATTTTGAAAGGAAAATTATCACTCTTTCCAACGGTAGTAACCATTTTTATGACAATACACAAGAAATGTGTTTTATAGCCGCTAAAGGTAGGCGGGTTAGAAATTTGGAGTCTAAGGCTTTTCACCCTTCTCGTATATAGTACCATGTAATTAAAATATGATTTTTATCGTTTTTTGATCTAGACGTCTAAAACGTCTAAAATGGTCTTAGGGCACTCTGGCGGGTCCGTGATTATATAATCTGTAACTAATTCTCAGATCCCTGTGGTCACCATAGCGACAACAAACGAGAACACGTTAAATACCCAGTGACATTTATACAAGTGACGACACAATATTATGTTCATTTATTCAGTACATTAAAATAAACATTTCTATCAAGTTTTATGAAGATTGGTGCAAAAATTAAGTAATAAGAGTGATTTGAATATCCAGAAATCGGCCGCTAGTCAAGTATGGATCACGTGACAGACAGTGGCGTAGGAAGATGAAACGTAATGGGGGGGGGGGTCCTCAATATTTCGTAACACCCCCCCCCCCCCCCCCCCCCCTCTATAATAATTGCACACATCTATAGACAGTGGCGTTGACAACAGGAAATTAATGAATACGAAAATTAGCGTGCGGGTTGGGGGGGGGGGGGGGTCCGGGGTATCCCCTGGAAAAATATAAAAATATTACGATTTAGAATGACTGAAATTACCTTTACGATGTATTTTGATGATTTTGCGAGCACCGAAGGCGTGAGATTTTGTTGTTTGGTGGGCCCGGGATCTTCCCCGGGAAAAATTGTACGATTTAGAATGGCAGAGGTGAGTTTTACGATGCATTTTGTTGAATTTGCGAACGCCGAAGTCGCGAGAATTTGGTGATTGGGAAGTCTGGGGGTCTGCCCGGGAAAAATTGTACGATTTAGAATGGCAGAGGTGAGTTTTACGATGCATTTTGTTGAATTTGCGAACGCCGAAGTCGCGAGAATTTGGTGATTGGGAAGTCTGGGGGTCTGCCCGGGAAAAAAATACGATTTATAATGGCTGAGATTTACGATGTATTTGGATGATTTTAAAGCGTTAATAAATTCTTAATACGGTGATTTTTCGATTTAAAGTTACCTGCATTTAGAAATGATAATTGTAAGTGTTGTCATACCATTATGCAACCTAGTTCTATCTGAACATACCGGATTCACACCATCGGCACATTGTTGTGTAACTCAAAAATAATAATGAATTGATTGTCTTGCTAAAACAAATAAACAAATTAATCTTTTAAGAAGCATTTATGTAAATAGTATAATCCCTTGATGGACATTTCTAGTCTAGTTCGTGTGTATTGAATTTTCATTATTAAAGGTTTGAACCTTACGTGCTTGAATGTTTTAGGAAACGCGCCGCGCAGGGGAAAATTTCCTGAAATGAAGTACGAAAATGTGCAGAAGAACCCTTTTTTCTTTCAAATGTGCGTTTTTAGAATTTTTCATTCAGGGAAAATTGGGGGGGGTGGGTGGGTGGGTTGGGCTAAAAGACATGTTTGCCCCCCCCCCCCCCCCTTCCTACAACCCTGACAGAGGTGTGCCGTGACAGTATAACGATAACACACACATCGCAACATCGAAAATATTTTATTTACCTATCGACAACAGAATATATGTTATTTGTCATACTATAATGTATCTCTGTACAAAATTTCATAAAGATTGGTGTAAAAATGAAGACTTTATAGTTGTTTCGATGGTACGAGATCGGCGGCTGGTCAGGTTTGTACAGTATATTGGCCATTGTCCTTTGGATCTTATACTTAATTGATAACATAGACCAAAAAAAACAGGTAGCAAGTAACCAATGCGTTCCATTGCACCCATGTATTTTCTATCAATCACGATGAAATTTTGTAACAAACATACTTATCTAAAGATAACAAAGGAAGTAGAAAATCGTAAGGTATCACGACTTAAAAGATTAGGAGGTTATTTGGTGGAGAACAGATGGTAGAAAAAGGTCAATCTATATCAAAGCTATAGTTTGTTGAATTATTTATGGTATAAAACAAAGGGAAAACTTAGTTCATTATCAGTAAAGGTCAAGTGTCCCTGATGAATATCTTGTAATAAAATTTATATCAAGAATAAAGTCAAGAAAATTTACACCATGACGGTAAAATTAAGAAACATGATGTAATTATTATGCATAAAAACTTTATTTGTGACAAAAATACTTGAAGAATATGTGAATGAACTTTGAGGAAGCTGTTGTATATTTTATCTTAATTAACAAAATATCATAGTTTAAAAAACTGAGACCATTCCATGTCCTTTTTGATGAATTTAAATGCCACCTTCAGTACTTGCAGTACTTTGATTTATTTAGAATGAACAAAAGCTAGAGTGGTAAGTTATCTCCCTTCGACTGTGTGGTGGGTATATTATAGACCAAAACATTTTATGCAAAGATAGATATACAGCCATTTTTGCTTGAATCTTTTATTCAAAGGGCATTCTTTTGAATCTGCATCAAAATCACAATTCAATTGGTTTTTTTCTACAGGATTTATGGCTAAACCAAAAACAAACATGTACTCCTCTGAGAAGTCAAAATTTTCTTGTATTAAACTTTTTTTCTCATATAGATTTTTGGAAATAGGAGTTCATACCATAAAAGAAAATGGAAGAAAAAACATATATCTGTGTGCTCGTTTTTGAGCTATTGTCACTCAAAGATACCTAGTTGACAAAATATTGGATTTAATGGGAATTTTGCCGTTTTGACCATATACCCAAGAGATTAAAGCCCCATTATGTTTTGGGGTGAAAAAATGTCATAAATAGAAAACCCCTTTTCGGAGAGGGGGAAATCTGAAGTTCCGCCCCAGAGCCAAAACAATGTAGTACGCATGCTTAGGCACATAAAAAGTGGAATTTTCCTAACAAACTTCAACATCATGCATGGCGAACGCATTGAAGACTCCCCAAATACGTGTCAGCGAACACACATGGGTCCGTTGGAACGTTGGTGAAAGGGTTGTTCTTCCTAAATCAGACAGAAAAATGGGGGGTCCGTGTGCTTACTTTTTTGCCCCATTTGAATATTTGTTATCATTAAATGCAAAAATAAAGTAACAAAAGTGTATCTTTTCACACATCAATGCTCAATATGTTAATTACCACGAACCCAGTAAAGATTTACAGACAAAATTAGCTCGATACAGCTAAATATACTGGTGCAGTGATGATTTAAGTAAAAAAATTTCAGTAAAAATTGGAAAAACTGTGGCTTTTATCAAAGCGATAAAAGACACTATTTCAAAATATCTGCCAAATGGGCCATTTCTTAAAATCCCCATATAAAAAAATCTACTGAAAATAGAAATGTAATTTTTTGACAAAATTTGCAACTGGCAACTTGCTACAGATATTGATAGATTTTATTTGAAAATCTCATAACTTTGTGTCGAAACAAGACTTCAACGGGATCTTGTTTTTCTGATCAGCCTCAAAATCTATATGGCACAACTAGGGACCAATGGGATCCTCCATGTGAAATTTGAACAAAATCCCTTCAGTAATTCTCAAGAAATATCGATAACAAACTTCAACAGCCAAATTCCAAGATGGCTGCCTGGTGGCATTCTTGTTATTCGAATCAGCCACAAAATCTGTATGGGACACGAAGGACCAAGAGAACCATCCATGTGAAGTTTGAACAAAATCCCTTCTGTAGTTCTCAAGAAATAGCGATAACAAACTTCAGCTGCCAAAATCAAAGATGGCTGCCTGGCGGCCATCTTGTTTTTCCAATCAGCCTCAAAATATGCATTGCACAAATATGGACCAAGAGGACCCTTCATGTGAATTTTGAACAAAATCCCTTCAGTAGTTCTCAAGAAATAGTGATAACAGACTTCAACTGCCAAAATCAAAGATGGCTGCATGGCGGCCATCTTGTTTTTCCGATCAGCCTCAAAATCTATATGGCACAACTAGGGACCAATGGAATCTTCCATATGCAGTTTGAACAAAATCCCTTCAATAGTTTTCGAGAAATAGCGATAACAGACTTCAACTACCAAAATCCAAGATGGCTGCTATGCAACCATCTTGTTTTTCCGATCAGCCTCAAAATCTGTATGGCACAACTAGGGACCAAATGTACCCTTCATGTAAAGTTTGAACAAAATCCCTTCAGTAGTTCTCTTCTGATGATGGTGGGCTAAAAACAAAACCAACAACTCAGTAGTTTTTTTAATACTTTAATCAATATGGAAATGACAAAATATTGCTTTGTAAAAAATATTACATCAGATGAAAATTATATACAAAGCTGGAGCATATACTTTTTAAGGCCTGATGGTTTTAACACGATTTAAACAGCAACTTGATATCAACATTGGTGAATTTTTCATGACAATAGGAAATATATTTTGTATCAATCATAATCTTGGAGGCTTTGTTTATTTACTTATTTTGCTAGTTTTCTGTAACGTTTTCATCTAAAATTGAATTGAGATCTATACTATGCAGCTGTACATATTGCATTGAGCATTATGCATGTATAAAAGTTAGACATGAATGGAAATGTTCTCAACCATAAGTAATTTAATATATTGATAAATTAACTCAATTGAAAATGAAATTAATACTGATATTAAAGTGAATAGTCGGGCAAAGAAAACCAGTCTAAATGCGTTCATTGGCCTTCCAAAAGTTCTCACATATTAATACGACGGTCAAGTTCTGCTTAGTTTCCCAGGTCTGACCATTAAAGTAAAGAAAAGTTGAAAGCATTGAAATCGAGGCTGCGTGGAAATGTAACCACAGACGTTAGTGAGCCGGGAGGACGTTTTAGAATTCCCATACTTTAAATTAATTTTTTCGTACGCAGACAGATTTTGACGAGAGATTTTATTTTTCTATTTCATAAGAAATAATACTGGATACATTCACACCATTTTCACCAACTTTAGCCATCCTTGCCTGACTGTTCACTTTTGCAAAATTGATATTATCTGTGTTTATATTATTACTTTTAAGATTTAATTTACCACTGACTTTTTGGTAAGCGTCAATGAAGCACGGACATTTTTTAATAGTCTATTTGGTTATACCTGGCTTTTTGATATATTAGATATCAAAATGAAGTTATCACATTATTTATTGAAAGATCTGGATTTCATACAAAAGTTACTTTACATTTTCCAGTCATTTCATATATATACCCCTTCACCAAGAAAATAAATAAACAAAAAGCGTTACAACTCTGCCTTATGTGTGCTTTAAACGCCTATAGATTTAAAGTCTTGTTTGGTTGGAGGCTTCAACTCAAAGTGTTGATAACTGTGTCCAGGGGGCGATAAGTCTATATTCATAAAGTTAGCGGGGAAATATATTATGCTCAATTAAATAATATAATCCTACGCATGAATTACAGGTACTGAACCACAAGGCTTTCAGAAAAGGACCGGTGTCAAAGAAAAAACATACACAATATATTTCATGAATATACTTTTTTTTTTATTTTGTTCATATAAGTTTTAACATGAATCCATTGTTTGTGACAAATTTATTTGTAGGCAACTCTCGAAATATGCATGATATATACATATATTTATTTCATACCTTCATGAGGCAAACAAATACTGTATACAGACAGTGCAATTAAAAATCAGACATGTTTCATACACAGTGGAGAAAAGCCAAAATCCAAATACCAGTAGATGCAGCATAAAGGTTAAAGATTGTCTTCATTTTTATTTCAACTTTCCAAAACAGATGTTTAAATTTATGTATAATAAGGTGAAAGAATGTCTAATGTTTTTTACTTGGAAGTTTCCAAAACAAATGTTTAATGCTAAAATTTATGTCAATGAGGTAAATGCTTTCCTAAAATAAATTTTTAATGTTTTATTTATTTACATGCATACTGTGAATGAAACATTTCTGATAATACACTTATCACAGACAAAGAAAGTAGAGTTACCACAAAAAATCTGCCGAAAATGGATATTCTATTAAATAACATGGACAAATTTGAACCTATTCACAATAATAACCAGGTTTGAAAATAAAAATCATCATTTACATTTCAACAATAGGTTTTTGAGTAATGACAACTCTCAACAATATGAACAGGTGCTTTCGGTTTGATGAAATAGTCAGGACAATGAAGAAAAATAATGACTGCGATGATGAGTAATATTAATATTTTTAACATTAACGGTATATGTGATATTTATACGTTCACAATTACATGTTGATAACATAGACAAAACATCAATAACATTAATTTACCTCATCAAACACATTGTCTACTCTATCAAATAAATCTCAATTACAGTGTATTTTTATCAATATAAAAAATATAAAATCTAAATTATGTTTCAAAGTAACTCTATGGACATTTTTTCAATAAGGCAACTGCATTTTAGATATTTTGTTTGCAACAAAACAGAAAAAAAAATGAAGAAAAAAAACCCACCTCAACAGGCTTACAAGAAAAAAAAAAGTTATTTTTTTTTTAAGATAACATTTGGGACATTTTTTTTCTGCATTAAAATTTTTGTGCAAATAAAAAATATCTATAACTTTTTTTTATAATAATTTCATAAAAAGGCATTTCAATTTCATGTTGGATTCTATATGAAAAAAAAAAAAACAAAAAACAAAAACGAAAAAGATATCAGCATATTTTTGGGCATTCCTCAAAAAGGCAGTAAACATTTATTTATATATTACTGTAAAAAAAATCTCATCAGCAGTATCTTGACCCCAAGGTTTATCTTTACTTTTAGTAGCTGACACTTTGTTACTATTTTCAACAGTAAAACTGTATATGCCTACGCTGATGTATTGTGTAAGGATAAAACCATGCATCAATGTGTCAGCTTGGGGTCACTTAAGTTTTATACATGTATATATAAACCTCTTATTTAAAGCATACATTTTTATATAAACTCACATCAAAGTGTGCCACGGCTTCCATAATGTAAACATGCGTTGTCCAAAATGAATTATTAATAAATATTGTCTTTAATTTGCAATAAAAATCTGCCGGTAAATATAAATATAGAATAAATTAATTAATTTATTTTAATTTTCTAATTTCAGTTCCAACAATTAAGCTACATTATCCCTTTGGATATTACTATTTTTATCCTTGAAGTTAAAAACAATCTCATTTTATCTTTAAAATGTAAACAGCAATTTTCAAATTAAAGTGGTTAGTAAGAGTGGTGTATAAAGAATTTGAAGCCATACTATATTTTTTTTTCAATAATTCCTTACAGAGAGATCTAAATTTAGAATAAAACAATATTAATTAGCTCCGACTGCTCAATTAACCCATTCATTCCTGAAAGTTTAGAATGGGCTCTTCCAGGTCTTGAAGTAGAAGAGTCCAATGTCTCTTCAGGGGTGAATGTGATAATGGATCAACCAAGTAATATCTTATTTTGTAATTAAAACAATTATTGCTAAAATAAAGATACACATACTTAGAACTATCACATGAGTCTGATTATTTTTAATGCCATCAGCATTATTTAGTATATGTACACATCTCCAAAACGAGACAAAGAAGGTAAAACATGTAACATACATCAGGTAAATATTCACAGGTAAGTATTATCGTCACAACGTGTGCATGGTCTAACACGATTACTTTGCATGATCTATAGGGTCAAACAATTATATTATGATGCACAAACTATATCTTACTTTTATTGCTTGAAATATCTGCTGAAGATTGCATTTGTTGTAGAATTTTTTCATGAAAAGATAAATAAAGATTTTTTGCACATGTTTGTAGCGTTTAAGGCTAGGACAGACACGCATGTACGACACGTAGGACCTCAATATAGTACTAACATTCATCACATTTTGTCGGAACATTATGTATATATACATACAAAATATGGCATGAAAAATATGTATTTATATACAGAAACATTTTCAGCTGGCAATAAGTGTCACAGAGTAGCTGACTCAGCAACATTTCTTTGTCAAATTAACAGGATGTTTTAGTACATACTGCATAGCAAGTTATTTTTGGGGGGTCAAAATTTCCATGATAATTAAACCATAAAGTTAATTTTAGCACATTAAAAAAAATGTTCTGTCTCAATACAAGAGAATATCCATTTATCCATTTCTCATTATTTCACAATCAATTTTTTATCGATAACAATGCCCCAAGAAATTGCGAAAATAGCATTACAACGAAAATAACTGTTATGATTTTTACACAGTATACCATTACATATTAAAACTAAAATATACAACCTTTATAAGTTAAGTACAAAAATAAAATAAATCAATATTTTATTTGCACCAATAAAGTGACAACCCAAATTTGAAAAGATCTAAAAAAAATGTTTTGGAAAATGTATAGCACTGCATATGAAATTTAGATTGTTTAATTTTAACAGTAACTTAATTAAGGCCATTGCTCTCAACCTTTTTGATACACGAAATATTTTTAAGTTAAAATGTAAAAGTATTAAAAGTCTTCTATGATGATTTGGGAAAATGCTTTTCAAATAACAATACAGTATGTATCAGGTCTAATGGACAATGGAAATCTATGAATTCAACTAAACCAATATCAATAGAATGTAAAAATCAATACAAGATTTTTAGTGGAATTATATAAAATTTGTGTTTTAGCTTTATAAATAGGCGAATTAATTTAATATTTCTCAATGTTACCACATTCACCCCTATTATTGGAAATGAACTCTTCCAGTCTTTGAAACGGAAGAGATCAAATGTGTCTTCGGGGGTGAATGTTGAATATTAATGAAAAATAAATGGGAGCAATGGTAACAGGTGTGAGAATGTACACATGAAGACCCTGAACCTGGATCAACTTTAAGTTCAATGCATTTACGCATGTAACTTCGCGATGTTCAATATCATTCTATGTACGACTCGATGTAAGAGCCAGTTCGTGTTTCTGAACACCCTGCGAAATCGTCAACAAACCCTGACGTAAAGTCATCACCATCACTGTCAATTTTACTTTCTATTGCACTCTTTTTCTTGATGCTTCGTCGTTTCTCATTCTTGATGTAGCGGTCACCGCCACCATGGAAACTTCCGTAGCTACTACCACTTCCTTTTCGCGCTAAACGCGACCTAGCAGTATCGTTCTGTAATCCAATCACCTTGGTAACGGACACTTTGGACTCAACCTCGTAAAACAGAGCCAAGTTCTGAGATTCTAAAAACGACGGAAGAGATTCCATGTGGCTTTCCAGTGGATTTGCAGCACATGATTTGTTTGGAAGGGATTCAGAACTATTATAGCCAAAACTAAGATCAGGTTCAAGGTCATGTAGTGATAGAGGTCGTGAGCCTTCACGTTTCCACGGCAACGTTTCGTCGTTCCATCGGACAAGGTATTTGACACAGAGGCCGATACATAGGTCCTGAAGGGGAGTCTTTGTGTCTTGTTTGAAGTAGTACTGATGTCCAGTACTGTTCATGATGATGTGGTCGATGTCCAGGAAGTCCCGAGATGCCCACTTGATGCGCTGACCCCACACCTCGTCGTCTTCATAGTAGTGAAGTTTGAAGTCAAACTTGTCTGGAAAAACAATCGGAAGAAATGTTATTATAAAGACTCTGAATGATTTATAAGAAAATTCGGCCCCAAGATCGCGAAAAAGTCTTAAGCCAAAAATGACCTAAGGAGGATGTCACCGTGACCAGCTTTCTGTCAATACAGGTTCAATTACTAAACATCAAGAAGGAAAATGTCTTAAAATTATGCTACATTACACAGGTATCCAGATTAGATACTTAGAGACGGTTTTAACAAGTTACTGTATTAGGAACTTAAGACACGGAAGAACACCCCCCCCCCCCACACCACACACACACTCAACCTTGATACAGGACAACCAGTAATTAGACCAAGGTATTATTATGTAATGAATCATACAGATATTGCATAAAAACATTTAATTGGTCGTTACCTGTTCGTACCGTCAGTCTCGTAATACAGACGTCATATATGTCTCATGTCCTACATATATCGTCATTTATCAACGTTAACCTGACTATTATTTATATAAATTACAGCTGTTTTTATTTCCCTCTTCATTAAATCTTACCTCCACCATGAAATATACAGACGAAGTAAAAAGCCTGACTAAACAGATTCGGAGGAAATAGATTAGATATTAATGACATCATGAATTGCCTGTAAAACTTTCTCTTCTAACCACATAGATTATAAATATATCTTTTTGGTTTATTATTCATTACATTTGCCATTAATTTGCATCTTTATATTTTGGCATTTTAACTTAATGCATGAAAGAAAAAATGTACAATAATTCAATGAAACTTGAATTTCTATTCCATTCTATTCAATTTATTTTTATATTATATTATAGCATAGACACGAAACATCCATCTTAATCCATGAATGCATTATTTGGTTACAAAAGTTCTCCCAAAGTCTGCTTTAAGAATATTAATGTCAGAGAACACAACCTATGTTCTATGGTAAAGTGGCAGCCGTAAGATTATTTTACAACCTTCTCTAAAATAATTATCTAAAAATGATAAAAATATGCCTTACTCCTCTATTGTTTGATCTGTTTTAACAAAGTCTGCACATCCGATACATTTAGCATTAAGAAAAAATGGAAACAGGATATACATATATGTTCACATATTACTCTGGTGACATACATATAGGGGATTTGATTCATTATCTTCTATCATTTTTGAATAACAGAAATTCTTTAGGTTTCAATTTCCTGTCTGTATTTATAACAATATAAATCTATTATCTTGTAAAACATGTGGCCTGCAACATAAAACCTCCCATTGCCATGATACATTGCCACTGTGCATCCTCGAATACACCATTAGGCCTAGGCCTACAGGTATATAGGAACACTGCAGTGTGTATTTCGGTCCAGACTGACTGAACAGGTAAACAATACTCGGGCTGTCGTCTGTCACACCTTAATTACATCTGTGTATGTACCACTGGCCGTACCACTGGCCCGGGGAGCAGAGATAATTAAAAGTACACATGAGGAAGTGAGTAATTCAGCCCGTGACAAACAAAAGGAGTATCCTAGATATATTTTGTCTTATCTATCATAGGTCTATATAAACCTATGTTTGTTTGGAGGTTGTAAATATGTAAGTATGTAAGTAAACAGGTAAACTTGTTAGGGGGCGAGTGATGCAGCAGTACCAGGTAAACAGAATCACCCTCTGAACTAAACAAAGGACTAGAATCACAACAAAACAAAAGAGAAGAATCACCATCAGCTTTGTAAATCTATATCTATATATCGTGTAAACAAGCTATAGTGCCTAGTCTTATAATGCTCAAGTATGTCTAATATCAAGGGCCACTTTTAACTCGGGTCAATCATTTAACAGTTGATGGAAGGACAATCAGGCTGATCTATCTATCGTATTACAGTGGTTTGAGTAGGAGGTTTAGACGGGTGATTCAGAGTTTAAGCATGTTATCATATAGGTGAATGCGGTGACCACATCCTCAAGAGAGATTAAAGTTATCACTGTCGTTTACGTTCAGGACAACAGTGGTCAATTATTTTACAGTTATCGAATTACAGCCCCTTGGGTCGCGGTATAATGATTCACAACTTCAGCATGTTGCTGGTGACTATCACAATGACGATTTTAGACCGAGATCAAAGTAACTGGAAAACCACCTGTATCGAAGGTCATGAACAAAGACTGGACAATCGTTTTATGACAGCTGGCTTAATGTTAGTAACCTTGCAAGTGGTTGTCAGGTAGTTTTACTTACAACAAGTGGTCATTTGATCTACCATCAGTCTGATAAAGATTGCTTTTATGGTCAATAAGATATAGATTTACAACCATTTTATAAATTTACAAGGTCATTGGGTCTTCTGTTGCCAATCCTGGCGACATACTTATATAGACAACAATGAAAATGGTAACCCTGGCAGTACAGGTAAACATTTCTCGTTAAGCTCAGGTAAATCATCGATTTCACATTTGCCTTTCTTCCCATACAATATTTATATTTAATGGACTTTAGTAACCACACGTGTGTATATGAACCTGTAATCTTGACAATAAGTGTTAGGGTGTAGTGTAGTAATAGTCAGTATCTAAATATGGTAGATGACCACTTTAGATTGTGTAAGGGTATCCTAGTCTTTCTTCTGACGTACTAAAGGTTATGTAATCACCCATTGTATGTCACAGCTGCGTCATAGTCATTACAGGAAGTGGGAAACACGGTCTAATAGTCAACACAAAGACTGACAAGTCTATACGTACGTTAATACCATGCTCGAGGTGGGGGGAAAATGCAACTACAGTGATCGAAATATTGATCATATTCTTACATATATCTAACGAAATAAATATTTCTTGGGAAAATATTGCCGTATTTATTCATAGACAAACACCTCATTAATAATTCACCCCTAAAGGCTCTTTTGAACTCTTCTGATTCTCAGGTAAGAACAGTTTATTGTCAAATTTTAGGGGTCAATAACTTGATTTTTCTTTTTTAGATATTTCTTTTAAACTATCGTAATGGCTTATTTTTGAAAGAGTGTAACTGACTATATTTGTAAATAGAAATAGAATCTTCAAAATGATTCTATGAATTTATTTTTGGATAATTAAGGTAAATAAGGAATGAATTGTCACCAGGTGGAAATATCATGGACTTGGTTATCGATTCTCACCTGGACTTCTCCACTTGGTCGAACACAGGCAATACGGGCCCTCTGGACAAATGACCAAAATCGACAGCTTCAGGTGTTTATGGTTCACTGAGCCCTGTCAAAATAAAACCAATTCCATCAATACAGAGCAAGGTCAAATAAAGGTCAAATACAGACGATTAGCATATATATAGGTTTACAGTCCGAAGTTCATAGCTGCAGGTATAAATATTGTACATCTTGAAATAATGTCACAACTGGTGTTATAATGTGATCGATCTTCATTCAAATACACCAGATCTCATAACAACAAATACATTTTGAAATCGTCCATCGATCGCCATTAATGGAAATTTGCATAGGATTTTAATCCCCTCAGTGATATTTTAAGGTCATATATATTGTTTCTCCTACAATACTGTCGCAATTTTGTATTTAGTCACTTTACAGACTGAATATATTTTGTTACACTTAATTTATATGCATTTCAGCAAAAAACCTGCATGTTCACTACTGATATTTCATGTTAAATGTTGAAAACATTATAAGCATATGATATTCAATCGAGAATCTTCACTGAAGTTGAAAGACCTATATACATGCTATGTTTATATACATGAGCTTGAGGCCAGTTTTCATTAGAGAAGGCCAAACGATGTCCATGTCTGCCTGGTGGACTTCTTTGGGACATCATAAATTAAATGAAGGCCACATATAGCTCTGATTTTAGGCCGCTACACCTAAATCTCCCCCGAGCAATTAATTTTATCTACATTTGTTACTATATTTAGCCGACATTTTGTGATTAGGAAAATTAAATATGAATTAAAAGCAATTACAGATACAGGTCAGAAAATCAGCCTCAGGATGCGTGTACCCAATACACTTTATATACACAGGAGTGTAAATGATACTAAAATGAAGTTCGCATTTCCCTGTGAAAAACTCAGGTATATCATTAATATAATGATGTATATGCTATAAATAGATACAAGATCTATTTTCTGTAAAAAATTTCCAACTCATGGTTTCAACCTCTGAGAAGTATATACATGTCATTTTATACATTAGAGGTCAAACCTCCCATCAGTTTTTGTTGTGAAGGTTATCGTATGCAAATGAGATCAAATAAAACTTTACATATTCCTTTGTCCATTGTGGTTTGTTTCTATAGAGAAAAAAAAGAGATCTACTGCATGATAACGATAGGGAATGACATGTAATGTCCTTTATGAACTTAACAAAATGTTTTTTGATTTGCAAGACTTGAACACTAGTGACTTGCAATATATTATACAAGAAGAAAAACACATTATGCTTAATTACAATAGAGTTATCTAGACTCTGAATATAAATGCCATAAAAAGTTTTGAACAATATGATACATCGTATGATAGAGTGCCCTGTGAATCCTGAAAACTTGTTTTACCAGATATCCTTACTTATGAAACAATTCTCCACCCATTTCACTTTTTGTAGGTTACGAAAATGGGTCAATTTACAGAAAAAATCATCCCACATTTCAATGGAAATTAACCTAGCTGTTATTTTTTTTGACAAGACCAGGTCAAGCAAACTGAATATGTGTAACAAGGACTAGACTAATGTATACCGTATTTCACCGCAAAAAAAGAGAAGAAATAAAGGTCAAATGTGGTGGGGGGTCTTATTTGCGGACAACCCGTGAGATCACATTGATTTATGAGGTCGCCATCTTGGATTTTTTAAAGTCTCCTCACTGTTATAACAGTCCTATGACAGATAGGCAATAGCAAGTTCTTCAAGTATTGATAATAATAATGTAGACATATGAGTAAAATTAAATCAGATGCTATGACAAATTAAAATATAGGCTTAAAGCCTAAGTTGCTCCACCGCCGACAGAGCATTAATGATATTCATCATTTGAACAATAATTGGTGTTTAGTCGTGTATGTTATATGTCTTATTAACACAAAAAATAATAAAAGATAATTCATAATTTATTTTGCCTTTGGTGCATGCGCAATCAGTACTTCATTCCATATAGGATATAGTGCCACAGAATTTTTTCGGGATGCAATTAGTTATTTTTTACATTTTTAACTTAAAGTAAAATCACAAGGTCAAACTTTTCAATAGTGGTAATGGTGTAAAGTAAGAAACTTTTGTAACTGAAGAAAAATACCAAATCGTCTGCTCCTGTTTGTGACAGTGAATAAATACCAATTGTCAGCGGTTGAGCATCTTTAAACAATACTAGCTAGGACAGTTGTAAGTTTGTAAAGGAAACAGACTATGTTTTTACAACACATTTTTGTAAGAGTAACACGGACATTCATCACTGAATCAAAACGAAGAAATACTAAACGCATCATAAGCGTAGGTAACATTTACGGTATGACTTTTTCGATGACTTTTCAGATATAATATTTCTATGCATTTGGTCATCATTGCACAATGAAACTGACCAAAACAGGAAAATTTATGAATAAACATTTACGCTGGTAGTTACGCCATACCTCTCTTATCATGATACAGTTGTTTAACTGAACACCGCATAATTTCTTCAGTCATGTATTGCATGTCATGTGCAATTAAGGAATTTTTTGTTTTACTTTTAATTAAAATATCATTTAAAGTAAATTGCTGTGTCTTCTGACCCTGCAATTAATATTCAGCACCATAGTCAATAGTTATACTGGTTTTCATTTGCAGACATATTGCATGACCTACAGTCCACAAAAACGGAAGTTGCATATTATATTTGCATGCAATGTATATCTAATTCAATTTTAAGACATTGAGCCAGAATACATTATTAAATGAAGATATTTCATGCTGCACCCATCATCAAAACCATTTCACCTGCTGTAAATTAATGTCTGGCATCAGAACAAAGAGAACTAACTAATATGATTTATAACTCAAAAGGAAGAGCATCATACTTAATTCAAACTGAGAAAAAAATGCAATTTCATTTTCTATTCCAACAGGATTGCCTTTCAAACAAAATTATGAAATACTTGTGATTCATAGTGTAATTGGAGAGGACAAAATGTAACAGCCAGAACGTCATTTGAACTCGGGACCACTGAACACTCTACCGACTAAGCTTCCTGGTTACCAGTCTAGTTCTGCTACATATGCGATACAATTTACAATCTTACAATGCGATATCATGTGGCTATATTCAATGTACCTTGGTGGGTTGTTCAGAATGATAGGTAGCCACCAGGAGATACATGCATAAGGAGACATCAGCCTCCAAATTGACTCAGGATGTTGGTAAGAATGGGAATCTGATCAAACCTAGTAAAACATTCTAACAAATATGTATTTCATAAACTCATAACCAAACAAACAAATATAGCACAGCATTTAGTGTTGTTGACCTTGGACTACTTTAGATTGACCTTGAACCTGCTACAGTACTAGTTGAGCAGAGTTCAATAGGGGTAAAAGGGGATGAAAGAGTTTAATAGGTGTTTTTTATAGTTTAATGGTTGTAACTTGATCAAGGTATGTAGAATTTCCTTTTTAGAGGGCAATCTGAGAATAAGTTATTTAGGAAAAGGTCTTCCCTTCCATTTTGATGGTCAATCCTTATAGATGAATGGTATGGCTTCAATTCCCTCCCATTTTGATGGTCGATCCTTTAATGTACAAAGAGAGAGAATGGTATGGCTTCCCTCCCATTTTGACAGTCAATCCTTGTATGTACAAAGAGAGAATGGTATGGTTTTCCTGTCATGGTGATGGTCAACTCTTTATAAACCTCATTGATAGCTTCAATTTAATTCCTCTCCCTTCGTGTTTGCCAGGCCTCTTTTTCTATTATTCTTCATGACAGAATCAACAAAAATTAATGACCTTCAATACAGTCTTTTCTTTTACCATTGTAATGACCAGTTCTAATTATGTAACATAGATATAAATGTTTCCCTTCATTAAAATTTTCATTTCTATTTACATTCATCCATCATTTAGAAGTAATTATAAGTATATAATTTTTTTTTTTTTGAGCATCAAAAGAAACTTAATCTTTGTATTATAAATACAATTGTTTCCGACACTCAAAACTTATAATTATAAACCAAGTAAATTACCAACAGCATACGATGAATATATCACAGTGGTAGTATAGCTGAATCTTTCCCCTCAGCCATAATATTTTACATCTAACCACTTACGAAAGCGTGACAATCTTAACGACGTCTACACGATCTCCTTCTAGTTTGTGATACACAGGTGACGAGGCAGTGGGATAACACTTGACGCCACTGACCACAATGTGGTTAGAACATAGGAAAATAAAAGTGGTCCAACAGCATGCAGTGTTTGATAAAGAGCTTTCAAGATGTGACAGCTTTCTTCCTGCATTTGATATGTGGTTACACAACCTTTGAGTCCTAAAAAGTGAAAGCGTTTTTTTATTCTAATGGCACAGACTGGTACAGTTTCTTTTGAGTAATCAGCTCATTTATTATCTCCATTTTTGTGTTTTCAACATTAAAGATGCTCCACCGCTGACAAAAAGTATTTTTTCACTATTAAAAACAAGAGCAGACAATTTAGTATTTCTCTTCAGTTACAAAAGTTACTTACTTAACACCATTACCACCATTGAAAAGTTTGAGCTTCTAATTTTACTTCAAGTTAAAAATATAAAAAATAATTAATTGCATCCCGAAAAAATTCCGTCGCACTATATCCTATATGGAATGAAGTACTGATTGAGTATGCACCAAAGGTAAAATCAATTATTTATATTATTTTTTGTGTTAATTACACATAGATATACATGATTAAATACCAATTATTGTTCGAATGATATACATCATTTATACTCTGTCGGCGGTGGAGTATCTTTAAATGTATTATCTTCAGGTAATGTTTTAATTAGATCTGAAAATGTTTTTCGTTCAAATTAATTAGATCTGAAAATGTTTTTCGTTCAAATTAAGAAACATAACAGGCATAGAATTAATGCATATGAAATTTATCTAAACTTATTTCAAGAAAATTTTTCGAATTCAGGTAATAAGCTAATCATCTGTTCCTTTGAATATATAATTTTTAATTTAAAATCACATGCAATATAAACGTGAATCGTACAAAAACTTTTTAAACCCAAGGTAACCTGAAGGACAAAATTGTGCAAGAAAATGCAAGAGACACCCAGACACATGTTCATACACGAGTTTCACCAAATTTTAACATCTCTAGTTTTGCATCTAGTGCAAGAATCACCGAAACACATGTCTGTACACGAGTTTCATCGTCATCTCTAGTTCCAAGACGCCAGTAATTCTTACATAAAAACTTTTTTCCTGGTCGTATCAAGTGCAATGGGATGGAGAAAAGGGATATTACTACGGTAACCAGAGACCCGACTATCTTTAGGTCACCTTAACTGTCCTCTGCTCATAGATCGCACCCGTCAAGGTTGCTGGTTGACAATTCCCATACAAATCTGATATCTTTTACCTGCCTCCCACTTTAAGTATCCTACCTCTCTCTAGAAGTTATAGTGGTGTGCTACTAACCTTGTTATAACCAGACAAGGATAAGGTCTATATGGTAATTGACAGAAAACAGACTAAACGGTACAGGCATTTAATGTTTACATACATCAGGAAAATTAAACCAAAGAAATCTGTTCAGGTATTTTTTGTAGTGTTGTTCCATAAAAAAGTTCATTATGTACAGCTGGGTTCATTTACAGGGCCGTTAAGCCTACAAAAACTAGATTACGTAGATCTTAGAAACTACACAGACTTTTTGGTAATGAGCAGAACGTTGTAATTACACAAGGCATTTAGCTATTACATTCAACATCTATCTTCCTGTCTGTATAATCCAGAAAATTTTAAACTACGTAAATTAAAGTTTTGTTTTTCCTTTTTACCAAAACATCTCTACACGTACCCTCACTTTAACTCTACAAGATTTAAATTTTAACATGCCTGGAAAACAGAAAGCCAACCAAGAGGGAAAATGGTCTTTATAGCCAGGTGGTATTAATACACAGGTCAAATTATGTTGAAATTGGTCTTATTAAGAAGGTGGTCTTTATACACAGGTGGACGCTATGGCAGGTTTTACTGTATTCTGTCCACCTTTACACTTTCATAACTTTATACAGGTAATTATCAGGAACCTGTTTGCAGAGAACAATAATAATGAAACAGTGCTTAATTTATAACTTTTCTTTTTCTGAACTAAAACCTTGTGTAGATTGCCAATGGAAAAGATAGCCATGAGATGTTAAATAAAAAGATTTGTATCTTGTTTCTTAATACACTGTCTCTGTTCTGTTTACACATGAAAAAAAATTCACCTGAGGTAAAATTTTCACCTGTGCACAAAGTCACCTTATAGCTATTGCTCAGGTATTGATAACAAGAACTATATACATACACTTCATCACCTATTAGAACTTAAAACCTTAGAAAAAATATAGGTCACTCCTATGTCCTATAACAGAATCATTTCTAGGATGTCTGCAGCAGAAATTTAACCCATCCCATAAAGTATCGTATCGTTTCCCCCCCCCATAATGAAACTTAATGTTCATGGGTTGTGCAGATGCAAAAAAAGAAGTGGTCGTATGAAAAAAATTAAGTGTAACACGACCTGTGATTTAAACTACATATTTCAATTCTATCTGTAGGATCGTGTTGATTGTTAGGTCACGTAGTCCTGAGCTTGGGAGTCACATATAGGTAATGGAAATCTTTTGTATACATACATCCAATATCCCGAGTGTATTTGAGATAGGATAGCAATTTTCGGAATGTTGTTGGTTAAAAACCGGTGACTGGGAGTAATAGTTACAAAATAATTGTGGCTTCCCAATGTGATTACACACAAAGGGTTTCCAACCCGATCCCTGTGACTAATAAATGTACAGTAAACCCAAATACATGACAAGTAAACCAAAACATATGTAGCCTAACTGTTCAGATATATTTACTTCATAGTTCAGTTGAGCAATATGTGTCATAAAAGAGGTTTTACCAAATTCATAATATTTTTCAGAAAATCTTGGCAAGGAATTGGGTATCATGAACTTTTGTGTCATAATAGAGGATTGAGTCATATCATATGATGTAAATCTGGTAAAGAATCGAGCATCATAAACTTTTGTGTTTTGCATTTTATTGAATCTCGGCATATTTCTATGCTTTTGTTAGATCATAACAGCACTCAAAAGCAAGAGAGAGTTGATATTATGTGTAAATACTTCATGACTCAGCTCGGTGGACCAGTACACATGTAACACGTAGGTACCACAGGCAAAAATACCCCGATTTATCAATAACTTCTGTCAACCATTTGATGTGTAATCTACATCTCAGCATGATGGAATCAATGCCTTCAAGATGTGGATGGATGAGCAGATATGTGGAGATGAGAGATGCAGACACAGAAAGTGTGCGATATACTACTGTATACATTGGTCAGACTGAACCGGTGATAGCACAATTATTGTAATAATATACAAACACATTCCATTCCTACATGTGTTCACTGATGTCCAGGCTAGTGTGGTAAAAACAATTTAACAACTTGCCTATGTCCTGTACATGCAGCAGTTTTCCACAAAACAAGCAAGAGAGAAGTATATAAAAAATCAAGATTGTTCCATTTATCATTCAAACTTTCAATATGGAGAGGAGCCGAATCCAATCAATGTCATTACTTAATTCAAACATTTTGAAAAATGTTTTGTAAATTAAACATAATTACAGGTAACTGGTGCTAAATGTATCAGATATCACAGGTAACTGGTGCTAAAGGTATCAGATGTTACAGGTAACTGGTGCTAAAGGTATCAGATGTTAGGTAACTGGTGATAAAGGTATCAGATGTTACAAGTAACTGGTGCTAAAGGTATCAGATGTTACAGGTAACTGGTGCTTAAGGTTTCAGATGTTACAGGTAACTGGTGCTTAAGGTTTCAGATGTTACAGGTAACTGGTGCAAAATGTATCAGATGTTACAGGTAACTGGTGCTAAAGGTATCAGATGTTACAGGTAACTGGTGCTAAAGGTATGAGATGTTACAGGTAACTGGTGCTAAAGGTATCAGGTGTTACAGGTAACTGGTGCTAAAGGTATGAGATGTTACAGGTTACTGGTGCTAAAGGTATCAGGTGTTACAGGTAACTGGTGCTAAAGTTATCAGGTGTTACAGGTAACTGGTGCTAAAGGTATCAGATGTTACAGGTAACTGGAGCTAAAGGTATCAGATGTTACAGGTAACTGGTGCTAAAGGTATCAGATGTTACAGGTAACTGGTGCTAAAGGTATCAGATGTTACAGGTAACTGGTGCTAAAGGTATCAGATGTTACAGGTAACTGGTGCTAAAGGTATCAGATGTTACAGGTAACTGGTGCTAAAGGTATAAGATGTTACAGGTAACTGATGTTACAGGTAACTGGTGCTAAAGATATCAGATGTAACAGGTAACTGGTGCTAAAGTTATCAGATGTTACAGATAACCGGTGCTAAAATTATCAGATGTTACAGGTATCTGGTGCTAAAGGTACAAGATGTTACAGGTAACTGGTGCCAAAAGTATCAGATGTTACAGATATCCGGTTCAGAGGGACCAATATAATTATAGAAAAGTTGATTTATTAGCTCAATTACAACAGCTGTATATCATTAACCTACAGTTTTTGCGTCGTCAACATTAACATGCCGAATTTCCACTTTGTTAACGAAGTACAGGTGTATTAAATTTTAGAAGATTGATGACGATTAATTTTGCCCCTCTGATAAAGAGTCATCTAAGTACAATTGCTGACATCCCTTTTACATAAAAAAGGTCTAATCTGTACGTGTTAAAACATCAAGGACTCAACGACACCATCGATCTGTACTGAACAGGAAATAGCTGTCCCTGATACATCCACATGCCGGCTCGTCAACGGGACAAGGACAGTGGCAAGGTTTACAGAGGCTCTCGAGACGGTGACGTCATATCATCCATCATGCGGCGAACTCTAAAGCCTCTTGGCAACGTGAATAAACAGTTATGTCAAATAAATACTACATCTATATTATCTAATTTGAATATTAAATGACAGCCAACTTCAATTTCATAATGCAATTAACATATAATGAAAATTACTTTCTTGATTTTCGCGACACAAAGTCCTGGAATATTCAACACAAGATTCTTGCATATAGAGTAGAACTCTTGCATAATAGAGAGTAGAATTATATCATGAGTATGACAGGATTATGATATTAATTTGGAGGACTGGAATGCCATTGTGAAAAATTATCAACCAATTTATGTGTATTTTGTTGTCAGGGACTAAACTTGAGACATGTATAATACATGTCACTGCATTATATGAAGTTAGATGGGGAAATGGCAAAGGCTCAGTGGTCAAGGTGTTGCAAAATATTACCACTAGTCCTCCACCTTGGTGTTCAGTGTTCAAATCCAACATGGAACACTTGCCAGGTACTAACTGCAGGTTGGTGGTTTTTCTCCAGGTACTCTGGATTTTCACTACCTCCTAACCCTGGCTAATCGTTAAATGACCATGCATGCAGGTATGACATACTACATGCTTATTGTAATAGCTCTATTTATTTTCACATAGTTATGAACAAGGTGAGAAATATCATGGTAACACTTTTTCCATTTCAAAACTACATTCATTTAAGGAAGAATCTTATGTGTATCATGTATGCCATCATATTTCAGACATAAGTTTCACAAGTTTTAATAAGCTCACTCTAAAAGGAATTGCATATAATTTGACACAAACCAAAACAAAATTTTATCTCCCTCGCTACCTTAAAACAATCTTCAATTGGTGTACGTGCATATTACAGGTAAAATATCTAAAATATCCAGACAGTAAAAACATAACACTTAGTTTTGAGTCCACATAATGGCCACAGCCCTGCTTCCAATACTTTATACTTGTTTACAAAAGAAAAATTTACAGTCAGTTATTCACCTCCAGATCACAAAGAAAACTTGGGCCAATATAATGTTTACATTCCCATCATGTTCAACTTCGATAAACGAAATGAAATGTAAGACTGACAACATCACGTTTAATGTACTTAATATTGAGAATTTTTGAGAACTTTTGATGATAGGTTTAATTACAAAATTATTTTTGAAAAGAAAAGTTTCAAAATTATTTTCTGGAAAAATTTCATATTTTTAATATATGTTCCAATCATTACTCATCCATCCACATTCTAGACAGTTTCCTTAAATCTGCCGACAGCTTGAAAAAAGAATCGAAGATGAACGATGATGTCATCCTTTTAAACCTAATAAGGCCTTTGCAATTGACTTTCAATAAGATATGATATATTTAGATGTCTGCAAGCATGAATAAATGAATCTAAATAAAGTCTGCGGAGAGATCACAAAGTGGCGTTACTGACACTTGCCTTGTTAGACAATGTTCCACGTCACATAAATACATGATGGATGTCATAGGGTATTTATCAATCATTACATGTTCGGCCAGGATTTTGCTGATTAAGACACTTTTGAGTTGGGCTTGTATATTGTCACTAATTAAAACACATTACAATGTCAATTCAATTGCATCATATATATCAAGATGATTTACGCTTCCCTTAGTTCATATGGGTTAGGCACAGGATGACAGGATATAATTAAAGTTTGACAAACTCCAAGAGCAACATACATCAACTTGGTGATGTAATTAACAACATAATCGCAGCGTCAGAACACGGGCCTTTTTACGCTTTATGTCGGAGGAAATTCAATTAATTAAATCTGCCTCGTAAAACATATCCTTGACGAGAAATGACAGCTTGAAGAAAGTTTGACCTTAGCTTCCTATTTGAACTCCGGGGTGACATCGGAACAGACATGCAGGATAGAAGTGCAAATGTACATAAATGTATGAGTTCTGACTCACGAAAGTAAAATCTAAACTTTACATAACTGATCTCTTTGTTGCAATTAACATGAAATAAATCAACTTTGATTTATGAGATATATTTTCACCAGTTTGATTTTTAAAAGTTGTTAAAATGCTTTATTAAATTTGAAAAATTTTCATGTCATTTTAATATCACGAAATTGTGCCCCATCATTCTTTGATCAAAGAATAAATTTTGACTTTAAATAACAGAAACTTTAATAAAGGTAGTTTGATTTTAAGCGGGTTCAATTTAAGGTTATACATGAAAAGAAAATTTTGACAATTAATTTGATAGCTTAGGTTACATTTGCAACATAAATGTTCAACACCATTTTATAACTCATAAGCAATTTTTGAAGAAAAAATTTCTTTGTTAATGTGAATAACGGAAAGCTGCAGACAACTTCTATGCTTATATTATGTTGTAGCCCAGCAATATTTATGTAGGATTTTTTTAGGCGTGTCCAGAACACAAATTTTCAAATTTTGATGAGTCCCAATACAGAGAAATATAGAGGGTTCTCAAAATTTAGGTGAGTCCCACAGGAAAATCATGAGTCCAGGACTGGTCTAGGCGAGTCTCGTAAATCACTGTGAATAAGCCATGATGTGGAAATAATGCATTGTTTTAGAACGTACCCATGTAAACAATAAATATATATACCATGATGCACGTGGCACTACATGTGCAAAGAGCATGCATATATAAAATACATAATACCATAAAATGAGGAAAAATTTATCAAACCAGTGGTTTGTCGAGTATGCAGATTTCACACTAATGTTTTGCTCCATTAATTAAAGTTTACTTACGTCAGAGGAGCCGCTGATGTTCTCTACGACCGGAATAAGACATGCCACCGGTTTGTTGGCTGCCACCTGTCGGATCTGGATACCGGACGGAATGTCAGACTCACTAAGGCATGGTCGAACTGACCAGCACTCCACCACCGCTGATCGGTTACTGTTGACCAATCTGTGGACAAAAAATTACCCAAAATTGACCTTTCAAATTTTTTTTTAAATTTTTTTTTTTTTGGAATATGACTTTTTTGTAATGAATCGTGATGATAGAAATGTCTAAACATACGTTACTATCATCACGATTCAGTCAATTCGCAATCACTCCAAGCATATTGAAAAATAAAATCATAAGTTATAAAATTTTAAACAATCTCATATCTGCTCTATCTAGCAAAACATATATGATGTAATTAATATATGAAACATTGGGAAATATTGGCATAACAATTAAATAATTACAAATTGATCTATAACTATCATTAAATATATATAGAGATAGCATTTAAATGAAATGTACTTTTATTAGTTACTTAGGCCTATAGCTTATGTTTTAAGGGTGAGAGTTTGAAATGGTGGCCGTAGCCAAAACATGCATGTATCCAGTACCCTATATATGCATACCAACATATCTCCATTGCATACTCATGGTCATTGGTTATTTCTGTCAGTAAAGATAATCAAGTATTTGGGTTTTTATGGCTCAAGAATTTGAAAATTTTCTACAATTTACATTTTTTCTGATAGAAATAATTCTTTCTATTACTGTAATTTGACAAAGTTTGTACATTTACTAATTAGCAAGCCATTATATTATGTAGTATTGCGATTACACACATCGTATATGTGACTCTATCAATTACAATTAGGAACTGTAGACATATGATAGACCTATCTGTCTTTTTTCCACATGTCTTTACATATGGTAATAATATTCTTGTTGTTTGTGATGATTGCAATGTGGCAACATGCTGAGACAGCGAACCATGCCATACGATTCTCCGATACACTGTACAGTTCACAAATATATCACAGGGATAAAGGTCGAAGCATAATATTTTTTTTTAGAGGGGAGGGAGCAAAATATATAAGAAAAAGGACGAAATATATTAGCAAGAATGGAAATAAAAAATTACTATCAATAATAACAGTTTCACATCAAAAGAAAACAATTGCTTTTAACTTTAGTGATGAGGTCAATGTTTCGGACTAAGGATATCACTTGTAAACTTACTGAACTTTATATATCCTCTCTGACATTTTTTTCGATGATGGAAATGAGAGATAAGAATTTACGTCAATATTTTCGTAAGTTGGTTAGCATGACTTGCACCCTACAGGATTGGCGGAGATCGTATCACTTGATGAAGAAAAACTGGAATGTTTTATCATCTCAGACAAGTAGATTATAAGGGTATAACGTTTCTATCGATACCAGGTGAGGAGGCCCTACCCCCACGGCACACCTGCAGCTAGTAACGTAGAAATGAGTAGAGATGTAAGTCTCGATGGAGTTAACGATGTACTGTACCGACCACTCACCTACTTAGAAAATAAATGTACTGCCTTGTCCTACTTATAAAATAAATGTTCTCTCTCGAGGATCATATCATGCTATCAGGGATATTGAAGATGTGTATTTGTACTTCAGAAAAACATTTTTCCCAAAATTTTAATCTAAATTCTACAATATTTATTCACAAAGATCAACTTCTGATGATAAAATTATGCTAAGAAAGAAATAACTATAAACGGTTTAATCAATAACAATATTCTCATAAATCTTCACCCTTTTTTACATTTTCAGATTCCCCTGTTAAACTGCTGCAGATCTAGACTTTTATTTGCCCTTCTATTTATATGACCTTCTATAACACATTTTTCATAATTTCTAGGTGGCTTCATCTCCTTCATGACCTTCATCAATTTATAGTCATTAATGTGATATATATTGATTTCTTGTGCTTTATGACCTTCTAGAATGCATTCTTTTGTAATTGCTGGCGTTTATTGATCGGTACGATTGCATATATAACAGTGGAGTTTCTTCACCTTTCTATTATTTTATTTCTGAATTCATCAGCTTTGTCATTAGATGTGATACATTGAAATTTTGCTCTATTTGACCTTCTATACATTTGTATTTTCTAATTTTCCACTTTGTCTCTACTCTCAACATGCCTCGATCCTTCTAACGCGTAATTTGTTAAATTTCTATTTCTAAATTCATCAAATTAGTCATTAAAGGTGATACAATATTGTATAACGGATTTCTGTGCTATTTGACCTGCTATACAATATATATTTTCCAACAACATACCTCAATCCTTTTAACATATAATTTGTTGTTGTTGATTTTACATGTGTATCTATATGACCTGCTACGTTGCTGCATATATCATGCAGGTTGACTTGGCAAACATGCACTTTAATTTGTCTTTAAAAATAGTCATGATCATTTAAATTGACAGACTGCAGGCTAGGCTATGGTAGCTATAAGCTAAAAACAAGGTATTTATAAAAGTATCTCATTAAATCTCAACTGTCATTAATTTCAAGAGAAAAAAATATTCATCTGATGTACAAGTCTTCATGACTATATAAGGAAATAAGTTTCTGAATGAAAAATAAGCATCCATTACAATTAAGGGCGTACACATGTTTCTGCATCATGTGGTCAAAACACACCCACACACATACATTTAAGTCACAGCCTAAAGAAAAGCCATTCATGGAAATTTAATTACCTGTAACAAACTTCATCTACTTAATGCCCATGTCCATATATGGTAAAACTTTGTTAACTCAAACTGTAATACAATTGCAATACATTACAGAACAAAAGAAACTATGTAATATCTCCATTAGATTAGAATTAAAGCAGGTATATGTATAGAATAATAAAAAAACCTACCTCTGGTTTGAACAAATGTAGCTCTTGGCGTTCTCCTCGTCGACCACTTTTTGTCGCGGAGGAAAACTGTCAGCGTCCTTTAGGATGGAGAGTAAGGACCCAGCACTACGGAAAGGTTTCTCCATGGAACACGGCCGGAGCCAAAGTGACGGATTTGCTTTGGTCTCTCCTAATTGTTCTAACCTCATTTTCACTGTCATGTGATGGCCGTAGCCACCAATATTGAAGTTCAGACGAAAATGGTGGTGAATTGTCGTGTTAATCGGAAGTGCTACTCCGACCCCGCTGTTCTTGGCGAGAACGATACACTCTGTAACATTCCCAACTTGTGTTGTAAGGGTCTCACTACTAAACATGCCCATTCTCTTTGTCTTGTGTACAATGAGTCCGAAATTAAGATTCACCCGGTCACCGGGCGCGTACGAAAATGTCAGGATGCTCTTGTCGCCATCCGTAGGTTGCCACGTCCATTTTTTGCCGTGGCGAACGAGCTGGCGTTCTAGACGCTCAGTCTTTGTGGTAAAATCTTCCTGGTAGGAAAACGATAATTTCACATCCAGTAATTTCACTTTTTTTGGTACTTTGTTCCGATGGATCTCAAATTGTGTGATTCCGACTTTGAGTGATTTTGCGGACGCCTGCCGCAGCAGGTTTGTGTCAATCTGCTGTTGGACCATACTTTTACTTGTGGAACCAACTCTAGGCATCACTGGTGAGTTGGTTAAGGTACAGACTAAGGTGATTGCTACGCTTACTCCTCAATCACATCACTGTAGCTGAAACGACAGAAAAAACTTGGTCAGAATCATCAAAACTCTTCAATACTGACATAATCTTCATAATCATCGAAAATGTTCAATAATGACATATACATAGTCTTCAGAATCACTGAAATTTTTCCGGATTAGCTGAATAGTGATCTTTTTATACCCCCACCCACACCTGATCAGAAAAGTTTAATAAAATCGCAAGCAATTGGCTAAATCAGCATTCACTGGAAGTACTGTACATAACGGTATTTCCGTAGACTGACATTGAAATATAACTATTAAACAACGTTACGTGAACTGAAAACTTTCATCTTAAATAAACCATTATTGTTCTTACCTTTGAACATACAAACTTGTGACGATCAATTTTCGACACGTTTAGTTGATTATGGGGCCGTCCACAAGCCTTAATCCATCGCAAACACTTCGCTGAATTTGTCTTTGGTTTGGGAAATGGGATAAAACGGACATTCTCCACCCTCTCCGGATACCTGGTATCGTTGTTACATGTCCCCCATGCACACGTCTTCACCATTCTTACCAATAGTCAAGATATTTCGTTATTGTTTACGTTATGCAGCGTGAAGCAGGAAGTATAGTGTACGACAAGTTGTCGGAGGTAATGGCGGACAATTCTCTAAGAGGAGAGGAGAGGAGATAATAAGCAGCCATGGCAGACCAGGATTCTAACCAGATACCTTCGGACACTAACTAAATACTCTAATGGCTTATCATGCTACACTGATAATCGACTCATCCCAGTTATATTTCCAGCTTTGAGCTAGGGGGAATTTCTCTTTAGCTCAGACAGTAGAGCAGCAGAGCAGTAAGTCCAGGGTCATGGGTTTGAACTCATGTGGCGTCAGGCGGCACACTTACTCTCGCCCTGTTACACTATGGTACAGCTGTATATGTGATCATGCACTTTGATATAACATTCAGACAAAACCGATGCTGATTACGGTGGGAATTTAACAACATTGAAAGAACCATAGAATCACTTGCCGCATCAGACAGGTAACCGCTTATCTAAGAATTTAGATATGTACAGGTATAATTATGCCTTGATAAGGGGTCATAGTGTACTGTTAGTGTTAGAGTGGTGACAAAGTAAGAGAAGTGACCACGTGTGTCAGGTGGTCGCTCAAGCAGTTTTTACCATACTACAAGAAATTAAACTCACCAAATACAAGCTGCTGAAGCTGTTCACTTTCCGTGTCATCAATGTTCGTTTTCTCAGAATGGCAACTACTTGAACCTGGGTTCGAATCTTCATGATTGTCAGCTAGATTATTCAAATCACTCATATCTATTCACTTACTCATACCGTCAAATAAAATAAGCATAAACACAAGAGTTAATACAAACGATAGTAAAATAATTCACGAAATCGTCGGCATTATCGGCATCGAAGCATTTCACTCTTTCACGCTCATAACCTGACAAAGGTGAAAGGTCATTCAAACGGAAGTTGGACAGCGGAAGTAAGGTTACCAAGTTCGATAAAGAAATTGGAATAAATCGATATCATTTAACATTTCGGCATACCAATGATATATTTCTAAGGTTTAATATTATATAAACAAAGTCATATTTATATTTATGAATTTTCACCAGTCAAATTTTCAACAATAAATATACTTTTTATGGAGGCGCAGCCTGCCATCATGTAATCACTCTGGTTTTCAATTATCACCGGAACACTATACCTTGGTAATCCTATCGACAGTTTCCGGAACTACGGGAGATAACTTTACACTGTGTATTGCAACGTACGTTGTGTATTATACAGCAGTCAGAGGTTCTCCGTTTATTACATGTTTCAGTCACATTATAATTTCCCACTTAATTACTTTAGACTTATTTTCAATGTTACAATTAGTTATTAGTTATTCTCACCGAAAGTGTGTCTCAATATCGGTACTTATACTAGTGAGTGCGCTGCATCTAGATCTGTTAGCCTTACTAACCTACGGCAGACTAACTTGCAAACCGCGAATCTAACAGTAATTGCATATAAACTTGTTTGTAAGTAAAAATAATTCAACTGACAATAAATGCCTTTTCAATTACGTGTATTTAATCGAATATTGATAGGCCTATCCACTAATATTTTATAAAAAATGAACTAGAATTCCCCAAACTAACGAACATGTCAACAAAAACAGTCCGTACAAAGGGAGACAACTGTTACAAACTCTGCCGACGCACTCCAATGCAGAGTGTTAAATCACACATGTGTTCACTGCTTCACTCATGTTACCGTGGACGCCATCATGGCTTCTGCTGTTGATATTACGGTATATATTTGTAATTATAAGTACGATGTCATGATATTTAAATATCACAGGCCTAAAAGGATATAATCTGACAATGATTTTGACGATTTTTTATTCAATTTGACCGAACGAAAATCTGACGTACATGAAAAACGGCGAGGTCCCGTACTATCGCCATTACCTGACGCCGTGTTGGTCCTGGAATGGCTGGCGAGTTTACAGCCGTGAGTGTTGATAATTTTGTTAAAAACTTGCTGTCAAAACTTCAATAATCCTATTATATGTTTCATTTACAGTTGATCAGATCATTTTCGTGCATTTTTCAACGGCAAATAATGTACTAACATCCTACAATAAACACATTACTCGGAACGATAGAAAGTGAAAGAAGCCGGTGAACGGACGGTGAATCGGCACGGACAAAGCAGCAATAACAGTGTTTTACAGAGCAAATATATTGATGGAGCCACGATACAAATATTGATTAGTTTGTTTACGATATTTCAGGTAATTTGCGCATATATTGTGTTTAAGTTATAAAAAATCGGCAATATTTTGAGTATTTCCGACAGAGAAAATCGCCCATTTTCTGACATGTAAACGTTTTAATTAATTTTTGAAGTCCTCATGTCGAATAATATTTGGAAATGATAGCATCACTGTATAATTTGATTCATTCTGAAGCAACATTATTAACAAAACATTTCTCAAAAATAAACATAAAAGTACGGCGGCACAGAAGTGACACGAAAAATATTTTTTTTAATGTAGGACCCCCCAAAAAAAAAAATTTATATAGGGTGAAAAATATTTTTTCTTTTACGTGCTCACGTAAAACTTATTACGTGAGCACGTAAAACGTTTACGTGCTCAAGTAAAACAGTTTGTGTAAGACAAGAAATATTTTTTATGTATGGTGAAAAATATTTTTTTTTATGTGGGACGAAAAATGTTTTTTTTTATGTAAGACAAAAAATATTTTTTTATGTAAGGTGAAATATATTTTTTTCTTGTTTTAACAATATCTTGTTTATTTGCAGATGTTGTATATTCTATACAAAGGGATATTCCGTTAAGATATTAAAGGATTTGTGCAGCCAAAATATTGTTTTGATAATACGTCAGGATATTGCTTTGGATGAATGAAAAATTAAGTCCCACCCAACGAATCGCCTAGCTTTTAGCGCTATCGGTTGGTTTTGGTCGTGATTTACGGGTAGTGTCGACTACGGTTCAGAGATAATGAGATACTGATGTAGATATTTTCAGTTTCAAAACATTCCATTTACACCATTTCAAACATTCAAACAAGCATATATCTAACTTTAGATTAGATAATCTGTCCAATTTGATAGCGATATCAAAATGATGTTCGGATCAGTCTGGACTGAGATTTAGATAGCATATTATATAAATTTCTGTGTAATAAAAAAACCCAGTATAATGTAACACTATCTTATTACTTATTATTGTTTTTTATTTCAAATTTCTACCATAACGATGCAAATACGTCACAGTTTTTGAGTAAAAGTAAAATGTGGACGGTTATTAGTTATGTGATATTGGAGTGACAATACCGAACTTATACCGAAAATAATATGTATATATATCTATATTGTTGCCTTTGAAACTTTATCCATAACGTTTACTAAAAAGCAGAAATACATCAATGATATTTCTGATATGTGTTTCTAAATTACAGTATAAGTGTAGATTTAAATTCATAATTTCAAAATTATACTAAATCCTTAAAATAGTATATCTATTGTCGATCCTTTTGTATATCATACCGAGATTTAATAGTATGATATATGAACATTTATCGTATAATCCAAAAAGTAACCACACATTGTGTTCAAATGAAAAAAATAAAATTACTTGTATACAGGCATCATAAATAGATATGAAATGTTGTACCTTTTCAAAATTATACTTGGTGATATTTTATAAGTATATTTAGTGTGGTAATGCTGTAACCCTTCTTGTATGACTATACATGTAGATTCGAAACAGTGAAAATACTAGAACGAATATACGTACCCGGCCTACTATACCTTTCTAAAGACGACACCATTTTCTGTCAAAAAGTCTTTTGAGCTACAATATTGCAGCTATGAAAATACATGCTTAGAATTTTTCCTAAAACCTTAGAAATTACGGGTGATTGCTATATTCCACGATTCCGTAATTACAGTACTAGACTGGAATAATTTTTAAGGTTAAATCTTTAGTTGAAATAGTTCTTAGAACCATTTTTGTTTCTGAATAAGTCAACTTCCATTATTGTTTTACCTGTGTACGACATATATATATGTAATATATATTCCTAGGTACATGTATGATCAGGGATATTTTATTTCCATTTGCTTTTACATCTTCATTTTAAAAATGGAGGTGACAATAAAAAAACCTAGAGCATAGATGTACGGGATTTCCATAATTCAAGTCACAATCCAATTAACGGATGTCCTAACCTGATTGACAGTAAGACAATAGCAAATACCCGACATAGTCCACCGAATAGCAAATTGCCCGCGGCCAGGTACTTACAGGTGAGTTCGATGAATGGCGTTTGGTACAGGTAAACAACATCCTGGCCCAGGTATTACATAACCATCAAACCAAAGACATGGCTAATTATATATCTATATAGGGGTATCTACTCGTATATCGATTAAAAATTGAAAGCGACCGCACAGTCTGAAAAAATAGTTTGTTTTGCTAATATCTCAATATTTAGATCTTTTATAATATCAAAAATAAATTCTTTCTACCACATGTTGAAACGTTTTACGGTATTGTAATAAATGTATCTCAATTTATTCGGTTAGCAACACACAACACAATGTTGGTAATGATCAATCATCGGTGTGTATGTACAGAAACATATACACCGTATACATATATGTATATATGTTTCTGGTATGTACGTCAATACTTTAATAAAGGATTTCTGAAATTGTTTCATAAAATTTCATTTTACAGTCACAAACTTTGTAATTCACAATGTATCAAAGATACAGACTACAGGAAAATATTATGTAATTAAAGCTTATTCGTTGTTGAACTCCTCGACAAAAAAAAAATCGAAACTTTTATTTCTGTGTGGATTTTCTTTCATAATTACACGAAGATACCTGTTATTAGAGCATAAATTAGAGTATTTGAAACATCGAATTTCACTCTTTTAGTTATTTACATTCGAGCCAAAGTTATTGTATGATTAACTTCACTCAAAAGTAATCATAAAAAAATCGTTGATCGGCTTTTCCTGTGACCGTCGATGTAAGTGATAGCACATCAGTTATAGTACAGCTATAAGCCACGGACTATTATGATGTCACACGGTTTAGAGCTAGAACATATGCATAATCGGGCGGTCAGAAGTTTGGACCTCGATATCGACGGTTTACAGGTTATTCCGGTCGCGCGCGGCACGGAGAGGTTTCTACACGTGCTAATAAAGCCATTTCCAGCATAAACTGAAATTATAATTTTTGACTGCACAATTCCTTTAACTAGTACTTTCATTGCAACAAAATGTAATATTCCAATCCAGTATTAACTTCTGAAATTGAAATCAGGGGTATCAATGTTTATAATATCCTGAGTTGGGTTAGATGTTTTAATGGAATATCCCTTGAGAGGAAATTGGACATTGATTTCAACTTCACCTTACACTGTTGTTAACATTGACAGATTGACACTGGATTTGGCAATATTTGATTGTTGGGTTCATTAATGGCATGGACGGCCTCCAATGTATGTTGTGTGTAGCATGCACAGACTGCGCTGTATTTGTTGGGTCTTCTTGTATAGTGGAACTCTTGTCCTTTCATTGTGCTACATGTATTATGATATCACTGGAACATGCCGCTGAAGACACCCAAGCATCCCAACACACCTGGTCACATTAAACTGACAATGGGTCAGCCAGTCGTTCTACTGCCAGTATATGCTGAGCTCAGCAGGAGCATAACTACCACTTTCATACACTTTGCCCAGATGGTAGAAAGTTCAAACCATGATTGAAATTTCAAAACATGTAAAAACCAACACAAACTTTCAAAAGGAATATATATTAGTCTTGCATCATTTTTATTCTATATATCATTAGTCATTGTTCATATTTATTTCGCATACAATATTTTCAAGATCTTTGGAGCATTATTATTTATTTTTAACAACTTTATAAGATTTAACATTTCCATGATTTAACCAATTTGCAAATATTTGATCCACATTATTCTATAATAAACAACAGTCATTCTGCGAAAGCACAGAATTTTCAATCTGTTATTTCAATCCATATTGATTGAAAATAACCTGAACATGTACTATTACCTCTTTTATGATATATCTTTAATATTTCAATATATCATTACCCTGTCTAGAATCGTGAGCTACCACTGTCAGAAATGCAAGACTTTTTTAAATATAGATTTGACGTTGAAAGTTGGCAGTTGAATATCATATATCTTAGCATCTGATGCATAAATAACCTATGCCCCTAAAGCACCATCCTTGGTACATTGCCACATTTTTCATTAAGAATATAAAGTGTGTAACAACTTTCAAATTACATAAAATTTCCATTCTTTGAATTAAACAATTTAGTGAATAAAGTCTCTATATGAAATACATAGTTGAAGAAGCTTTATGGTTTAGCATAGTTAGCAGCAAATAATTTGTTAAAATTCATCTCCTAATTCATCATTGTCAAGAGTCTTCTATTTTCATTTGAATTCAAGCTTGCATTGTTAGCTTAAACTTGCCAATTTGCATGTATAAAAATCTGTCTTGTGAGATGATTGAAAAAGGCTGTACTGTATTCATCCCAAGAAGCGCCCATGTCCCTATAAGCACCCCTCACCCTTTTTGAGACCTAGATTTTCATGCAATTGCCAAGGCATAAATTAAGACTGAAACTACACAAAACTGTAATATTCACAAAAATCTCATCAAATACATATAGTCATATAACTCAAACTCTCAAGTCATATGCAAATACCTGTAAATGGTAGCTTGTCACAGGTAGTTAATTTAAAATGATATTTGGCCTGTTTGATAATTACAGCAAGGGGAGACAATCCTTATATACAGTTAGATCAGGGTACTGGCCATGGTACATAATTCCAACTGAACCCAAAAGTTTTTGCTTTCTTTTTATATTCAATATTTTAATTTACAAGAATCTTGAGTTTACCACTATATAGTTCTATCTGTATATTTTCATTTAGGATAAAATCCAACTTTTTCACAATCTTTTTTATCAGAAAGTTGTGAATTGATTTTTAATGACAGTAGACAAAATATGTTTTTTATACACAGCTACAATATTCATTGAACATTCATTATGCAGTTTGTTTTTCTGATAATTTATCAGTCAATATGTATGTTTTCTTTGTGATATATGATCATTTTAAATATGGGAAATGCAATGAATTTTCTCATTGATTTCATGAAAATCATCAGAAAATATTGGAACTTATATGATATTGAGGAAGTAAAATATGAATTGATTAATACTCATGGATCTCATTTGTTCAGATGCTAGCTTTAAATAAATTTGATCATGGCAGGCAATAAAGAATAACTTTAGAAATTTAGCTCCTAATATAAGCATGTGTTAATAATGTAGCTAAACAGTCTATAGAAAAGATGAAATCAAAGTGGCAAAAATATAAATATAGCAACTGTCAACAATTCTTTGCAGATTGATCGAGTTATGAATATTTGATACCAGTCTTGATATTACAGCATTATGAATATTTGATACCAGTTTTGTATTACAGCATACACTTAAGCTAACAAGTGCATACACTAACAATGCAATTCTATATGAAGTATATATGTAAGCATGTCAAAAATATGTTTACATCAATAAATTCATTTATGTCTTATACAAAATCATTTTCAATGAGACAGGTTTAAAAAGTACAGTGATTAATTGTTTACACAGTGGTTTGGTCATGATATCAAAGTTTCCTGTTGTTGAGTAATTAGTACGTAATCTATATATATACATGTACTTAGTCAGCTGTACTTAGTCAGCTGATTGTATTATACAGTATACAATACAGTGGAACTCGGTTAATACGAACTCGAAGGGACCGAGATAAAACTTCGAGTTATCCGAGTGTTCGAATTAAGCGAGTTCTCATGTCTGCTGACGATCTCTTTACTTGGTATATATAGACTAGTTCCATGTCGTAAAACGATGTGAACAAGAGAGATATTAAAATCGTTGATGGTAGTTGCAAAATTATAACAATAAAACGGAGATATATATTCTGAAATGCCGTTCTACGGCAGATTTATGAAAAACAGAAATGGCATTTTCGGCGATCTCGTTGTCCAAAAAATCTTATTTCGTGTTATAAGAGCATTTTGACGTATGATTTTAGTCATTCGGACCCAAAATTTACTTCGTTTTATCAGAGTTCTTCGAATTTTCCGAATTCGAATTATCCGAGTTCTTTAAACAAAGATAAAGAGGGAATTCGGCCGGGACCGGCAAAGTACTTTGTATTAAGCCGGGTTTTCTAATTATCCGAGTTCGTATTAACCAAGTTCCACTGTACATACTAGTAAGTAGGAAATCACTGCATTGCTTTGTATAAGTAATATGGAAACTTAAAAAGATGTTTAAATATAGAAAACATGTCATTTGTCTCTCATTAAAGGAGCTTACTTTTCTGGGTTTTTTTTTTACAGAGAGATGATTATGTCCTTAGTGGTTAGTGGTGTGTAAAATGATCAGACCATCATTTCACAAGGAAAAGTTTCATCTTTGTTCAACAAAACCTGCAATATCATCCTTAACATTAGAGGTATATCATTATACAAACTTATTCGGCGACCGTGGATCTCCAGTGAACTTGATCACCATTCATCGACATCATGGATCAGCAGCGCCTGCTTCATCAGTTCGTACAGCGAACCGGGCTCGAGTTAGAGGCAGCAGCCAGTATTCTAAGGCGTAAGTATATTGTATAATTAAATCAAAAGATTTAACTGGCATGCATTCAGAAAAATGTTTTTCTGATTGTTCTTCAAAAACCATTGCTGAATTATTGGCAACAAGATTAATATCCTATTTTTTTGTTTCCTTTTCCTTATTACAAAAATTAAGAATGCTTCTTCTTTAACGTGATTACAAAATTATGATAATAATGTTTATAGGAATTCGAATCAGTTGACACTTTTAAAGGACTTTTAGTGTTTGTAGTTCAAACTAAACTAAGGTATAGCACATAGATGCACTGAGAATCAAAATCCTTTTTCTAGGAGATTTTCAAAGGGGGATTATACATCATCTTTAGAATCAAAAATGTAATTTGCACTACGTATTTGAAGGGCTGTTTAAGTTCTATGATGTTAAGTTGTTCATTTACAACTTTTTGATATTTTTACATATACCTGGAAGTTAGCTATATATAGTGTTTCTGTCATATCAAACAGAACACCTCAGATACAATACAAATACAATTATACTTGCACAGTCACACAGCTATTATCTTGCTGGTACATGCACATATATATAAGACTGAGAATTAATATTGGTCACAGCTGACAGCCTTACTTGATTGGGTGTATATTTATGTATAGGATATATTTTTTTACGTTCTATTGTATTTTGGCATCCAAATTGTTTTTATTGCTTTATGACTTGATGTACTATGACTGGTTATACCAGAAACAAATTTTACTGTCATATTTGACCTACTAAAAACCAATTCCCAATCAGCCCATGTCCCATCTCTTCACCTTTATATGAAAGCAGAGAAACTTTGCAGGTAGATATAGGTAAACATGACGGACACCTAAGATTTCGTCCAATGCATACACCTTAAAGTTATTTGTGCTTTGCTTTTCATACTTACGAATCAGGAAGAGCTTTTTAAAATTAATATTTCATTTACCACCAAAATTTACCAACATTTTGAGAATAACAATACATGTACTTAAAGATGCTCCACCGCCGACAGAGCATAAATGATACTCATCATTTGAACAATAATTGAGGTTTAATTGTGTATATGTATGTCTAATTAACACAAAAAATAATATAAAATAATTCGTTTTGATTTTGGTGCATGCGCAATCAGTACTTCATTCCATATAGGATATAGTGTCAGGGAATTTTTTCGGGATGCAATTAATTATTTTTTATATTTTAAACTTTAAGTAAAATTAGAAGCACAAACTTTTCAATGGTGGAAATGGTGTAAAGTAAGTAACTTTTGTAACTGAAGAAAAAAACCAAATCGTCTGCTTCTGTTTTTGATAGTGAAAAAATACCATTTGTCAGCGGTGGAGCATCTTTAAATTACAATGCATCTATATACTTTAATTTTACAAATAAAAATAAGAGGTGAAAATGACTTGGTAGATTACAGAAAAAAAAATAGCAAGTCAAAATTTTCACCAAGTTTTATAGTGCACATAACTTTTATGACCGTTGACAATTTAGAGAAAAAAAAATTCAATCATGCTTTGCAGTATTACCTGTCTCAGGTGATTAGTTCCTGTTCACTTCAATTACTGTTAGCTGATTATAAAAAGTCTAAATCTAAACAACAGTCAAATTCCTGCCAGGTGTAGAAAAGTTCATGGATTGCATTTAAGTCGGAAGATTATAATTACTCATTTCCCTTCAATTGTAATGAAGGTCTGAATATAAATTTCCTACATTGTGTAACAGTATATTCATCAGATATAGACAAAAGACAACTTGTAATGAAGGTCTGAATATAAATTTTCTACATTGTGTAACAGTATATTCATCAGATGTAGACAAAAGACAACTTGTAATGAAGGTCTGAATATAAATTTTCTACATTGTGTAACAGTATATTCATCAGATATAGACAAAAGACAACTTGTAATGAAGGTCTGAATATAAATTTTCTACATTGTGTAACAGTATATTCATCAGATGTAGACAAAAGACAACTTGTAATGAAGGTCTGAATATAAATTTTCTACATTGTGTAACAGTATATTCATCAGATGTAGACAAAAGACAACTTGTAATGAAGGTCTGAATATAAATTTTCTACATTGTGTAACAGTATATTCATCAGATGTAGACAAAAGACAACTTGTAATGAAGGTCTGAATATAAATTTTCTACATTGTGTAACAGTATATTCATCAGATGTAGACAAAAGACAACTTGTATGAGGTCTAATATAAATTTCTACATTGTGTAACAGTATATCATCAGATGTAGACAAAAGACAACTTGTAATGAAGGTCTGAATATAAATTTTCTACATTGTGTAACAGTATATTCATCAGATGTAGACAAAAGACAACTTGTAATGAAGGTCTGAATATAAATATTTTCTACATTGTGTAACAGTATATTCATCAGATGTAGACAAAAGACAACTTGTAATGAAGGTCTGAATATAAATTTTCTACATTGTGTAACAGTATATTCATCAGATGTAGACAAAAGACAACTTGTAATGAAGGTCTGAATATAAATTTTCTACATTGTGTAACAGTATATTCATCAGATGTAGACAAAAGACAACTTGTAATGAAGGTCTGTATATAAATTTTCTACATTGTGTAACAGTATATTCATCAGATGTAGACAAAAGACAACTTGGTTGTACAGCTGACAGAACCAAAGTCGTCATTTGTAGTCTTTGTATAAGTACAGGTAGGGGGAAAGAATTGTACCTGCTGCTTCTTTTGCATGATCCTAATATGCGACTAAATTGAGGATCTTATCTTTTCTTTCTTCCTAATTTATTTTCTTCTTCCTAACGTCTCGACACCGCCTCAATTTTGGCCTTTTTTTGAGCACTCGCCCCTGTAAGGTAGACTCTGGGTTCTATCCCTTGACCAAGACACACCTTAGTCTATGAAAGTGGTAGTTTCTGCTCTTGATTATACAGTCAAACCTCGATGTATCGAAGTTCAAGGGACCGTCAGAAAAACTTTGATACATCGAGACTTCGAATTATTCGTGGTTGAAATTAGACCGATGTTTTTTTTTCACAATGACCAACTGTGGTAGTTGTGTACATGTCGTCTCCGTTCCGTAAACTTTATAATCATTGTACCACAAGCAAAACAAAATAAAAACGAAGAATGCAATTAATCATACGTATATTATAAACAAGACTTACGTGTACTAGGCCTAACCCATGTACATGATGTACAAGTGTTCGTTTGGTGACTATCTAAGAGATGTTAATATTACGGAATGAATATAAAAACGAAAACACGTTGTAAAAATGAAACTAAAAAGGGGGAACCGAAAGTGCTACAACACCTACAAAATACTTCGATTTAGAATGATCGATTTGCTCAAGTATTTATGCCAAAGTTGTGCAATGTAACAGTTTTGAGTAGGAGTTACTAATAATGTGGCTCGCTATTTACCGTTCCGTAAATACTACAAACCGCTACCAATGCCGGCGGCGAACATCAAAAACGACTAACTGTATCTTTGCCGTACTAATGATTTAATAACGCAGCTTGTAAAAACAAAGCACCGGGTATCGGCCTGATTAGTGATATTAATTATCTTGATGATATCATGCTAGCAACACAAGCTGTCATAATCCCTATTGTCCGGCGAAGGGCCGTCGCGAGACAGCTAGGTGTGACAGCATGCCGCGGGGTATCGGCGAACACCTGATCTGTACAGGTAAATTTTTATTCGAATCATCGAGTGTCAGTTACCTATGATTCTATAACAAATGGTCCATGAAAAAAGTTCGATACATCGAGAACTTCGATTCATAAAACTTTGATTCATACATGGGTTAGTTAGTAATGTTATATAGTGAAGAAATTCGGGACCAGACAAAAAGTTCGATACAGCAAGAAATTCGATTCATCGAAGTTCGAATCATCGAGGTTTGACTGTAATTAGCGTTCAGCAAACTGAGAGAAGAAAGATTGGTTCGCCGGTTGTCAGTATTATGTGATGGGATGAGGTATGTTCTTTGGTGTCTTTAGCGGCAGCGCTATAAAAGGGCAACAGTTCCACTATAAAAGAAGACACAATAAGAACATATCGCAGTCTCCCAAAACACACACCACATACTTCATACCAGCAACACACCACATACATGGGAGGTCGTCCTTAGTCTTAAAAGACCCTGGTTTTTAATCGGACATTAATTTAAACAAACAAACAAACACATTGACCGGTTTTGTTGGGTTTATGCCATAGCATGGTGTGACTGGTGTCCATCATTCATTTGTTCATCTTCTTTGTTTCACACTACTACTTCTCAAAAACTTATTGACACACAGATCTGAAATTGGGATTTTAGCATTCTTTCATGGAAAAAGAGCTACCAAGTTTGTTCAAATGAATGACTTTGACCTTCAATGAGGCCACATGTCTATTGCAAAAAGGCTAAAAGACAACTTCTTTTGAATAGCTCTTTGGTTAAGAGCTGATATTGAGCCTATTAAATGTTGGGATTAAGGTATTGTGGAATTCAATGTTTCAAGAAGGATAGAATTCTTAGTTGAGTTGCCTATTACAATCATATAACGGAAGCAGTAGGTGCCTTTTTAAGCCCTATGCCTACCAGTGAGAATTAAGATAGGGGCAATATTGCAAATGATTAAAAGTAGCAAATCATATATTTTAAGCAATTGAAAACAAGCTAAATTTGAGTAATGAGTATCATTAGTTGAGACAATTGATAATAAATAAGATAGACTAATAGTGCTGAATTAGTTGGACTTGAAAGAATATGTACCGTATTCGCCGTAATTAGCGCGCAAGGGCGCTTAAATAATTGTAACAAAGAGGAGTTCACATTAATACACCAAAATGTAATTTATAAGTTTGTGGGCAAAAACGTATGCTATATTTTAAATATTTCTGTACTCGTGGTACATAAATCTTTTATAGTAAACATATATATGCCTTTTATCCTGTGAGATGCATTATTATGTTGTGATTCACATGTAAAAAACTTGAAAGTTCATGTAATATGAGATGCATACATTGTTAAATCCATGAAATGGGGCGTTTATAAAACTTCAACTCTTCTTCAGAAAAGGGGAGGGGCGCTTATAGGTGGAGGGGTGCTAATTTCAGCAAATACAGTATGTGCACAATAGATTTTAAAGTAAGAATTCCTATCAACATATCTACATTTTGATAAATGAGTGAAAGATACCTTCTGTAGAAATGTTGACTTGTATGGTGTTCTCTTTGCTTCATTTGTGATTTTAATTGATCAGTGTATGAAGATAGATACCTCCGTCTGATGTACCCGCTCTGTAAGTGTACTATGTAAACATTTACATAAATGAGTAAACTTAATGGCCTGAAAGTCAACCATTACAGTTAACGATCATTCAAAAGTAACAATGATACTGAATTCATACATATATATTCTACACAATGTCTGTAATTAGCCCCCATGGGTACAGTCAGGAAAACTAGGTATGAATACTACATGATTGGAGAATTCACATCATATTTGTATCGACAGGACTAGCTGACAATTTAGGGGATCAATAGATCTTAATTAATGATCATTTCACAAACAAATACTTTTGTCACTAGTTGCGAGGGTTTGTCAAACCTCTCTTCTATCTAAATGGCACAGTTATGGATATGGTGTATATATCTATGCATTGAAACCTGCCATACTGACCACCTTTGTATAATGACATCCTGCAGAATAAGACCATTTTCTCAGGTTCCAAATGGTCAGTTTTAACTCAATTTGACCTGTGTATAAAGACCACTTGGCCACAAAGAAAATATTCTCTGGGTCCCTTGATAGACAGGTTTGTATTAGAATTTAGAAAATTAGTCAGAAGTGATACATGATGACCATAAAATCCATATTCTCTAATGGTACCTTGTAAGCAGTTTGTTAGGGATCACAAAATGTTATAAAACCCTCGGCAAGCCTGGGGTTTTACAACATTTTGTGACCCTCTGGTAGAATATCCCGTCCCTTTATATCCACAGATGAAAGAGTCTGATATTGTTGCACAGTTGGCAAAATTTATATCACTTAAACTTTACTTGACCATCAAACAAAAGATTTGGTTTGTTTAGTTTTATGTTCAGGGTTATTTAAGGACGTTCCAAGTGTGATGGTGAAATCACCGACCAGCGGTCAGTACATGGGATTCCAACTCACGACCTAGGGGTGGAGAGTTTGTGGTAATATGTCGGGATATCTTTAATACTCGGCAAGTGCGGAAAAAAAAAAAAAAAAAATTGAATTTTTATTGTTCATAATTAATTTATTATGAATACAAACTAGTGTACATTCCATGTGATGATGTGTTTCTTTTTACCCCTGTCACTGGGAGAAGATACGATAAACCATGGTTTTATCGAATCTCGGGACAAACAAAATCACTTCATTATGAGCATAGTTTGTTTTACACATAGTATTCATCTGATTGGAACCTAGAAAGGGAATGAAAACTACATTATAACCATGAATTCATCTTTGGAACTTTTTGTTTTCAAAAAAGTTTTGCTGTCGAAAAATAGTCAATATTTCACAATTTTGATATAGAAAGAATGGCCTCTGGTCTAGCTTTAATTTCATTAAAAATAGTCAATGTTTCACAATTTTGATAGATAAAACGGCCTCTGGTCTAGCTATCAACAGTGTGATGAGTTAATTGTATTATCTGTATATTTGACCTACATTTTTCAGTGAACTACATAAAAGATATAAAACAGATGACATAACAATACCCCTACAGACATATCTGTATTTCAGTACATGTGTATTTGATAATTAATGCTGTGGATTATTGATGAAATTAACTCAATGGCCCCTCAAAATTCATAGTGAACTCTTCGTCCTTTCGAATTAAAAGAGTTTAAATGTGTCTTCAGGGGTGGATGAGTTAATTAAAAAATGGTTTGTGGTATGATTACTTTAGAAAAAGCCATTAATAAAGCCATTTTAATGAATTGATAAGTTCTTACTAGAATTTGGAAGAACACAAATATGGCTACTCATAAAAATATGGTCATGTTGGTTTTTGTGGGACAAATCCAGCAATTCAAACTTTTTTTTTTTACATTTAGTGATCTCTGCACAATTACATTGATATCTTAACATTTGTCAATGATTCATTGGTGATTTTATACTTCTAGAGTTTAACGTCAGGCAAATAATCATAAAAAAAATACAATTAGATTGAATAGATATGAAATATAATCCTAATGTTATTTCAGCGTTTGATTAAAATTTGCATATTTCGCCGACCATAAAAATCCTCAAAAATAAATTGTGACAAAAGTTGTAAGTTGGCTTTATATCTGCTCATAATGTGATGATTTTAGTTCTTTACATCTATAGTGAAATACTCAAATGTTAAAAAAGAATGCAGTTGTTCAGATGTTGGCACGGCCTGTACCTATTAGCAAATATTTCGTTTGCCAAGTATTCCACTTGATGCAGACAATTGCGAGCATGTATTCATTAAAAATATCAGTCATATTGAACAATTTATGAGACTCAAACAAAAACATAAGTAATTCCTCCCCTATAAAGTTTATATATATATTTAAGGGCAGAAAAATCAATGGTGAGTGTATATATTTATCCTATAAAGAGGATTTGAATGACTGGCCGAGACACCTCCTAAAAGAATACAGGTCAGAGGTCAAACTATTGATCTGGGGGAGGGATTTGTGAAGCAGTGATGTGCAGTAGTCGAGGCTGGGATGTAGTGATATCCCACACATATAAAATCAATTCCGCGGGCAGAGATGGTCATATGAAAAAGAGTAATCAATACTTAAGTGGCTAAGCTGAAGATTCCAACTGACAGCATCAAGTGAGTCCCTTTTTTTTCACTGACAGCATCAGCTACTTGAAGGACAATTAGACAGCTCGGTTTATTTAAAACTCTTAAGTCACATCATTAGCATGCTTTCTATACATGTGTATTTGTATGTATATGTATAGTTTGTTTGGAGACAGTCAGCTTATGTTTAACATTAATTCTGGATACTACCTCAGCTATTTTATAGCCAATATTACATAATATATGGTACATGTATAAATACTGTTACTACTATTGCAGGTACTTTTGTGTTTTGTAATGTTCAAACAATACAATTTTGATTGTAAAGATATTAGTTTAGCCTATATCATGAATTCTCAATACTACCTCAGCTATTTTATAGTCAATATTACATAGTTTTGTGTACATGTATAACTATTTACTATGTTTCCAGGTACATTTTGTGCTCTTGCATGGCTTAATGAACTCTACGATTTTGATTGTAAAGACATTTTGGATCTCTGTTTGTTATTATTGCGACTGATTTTACGGCTGTTACATATATAATACAATAATGAACATCACATATGCTACAATATAAACTGTAGCTCTTTGTAATCTACAAATCATCATAAAGTTTCTACTTTTGATAAAAAATCTCAAAAGTCATTTAAAATCTGTCAATATTCTGTCACGTTATTTTTTAGTTATTTCAAGATAGAGTTGCACAATATACACACACTGTGTATATTTAATCGACATCAATTTTATTTGTTCAAAATTCTCAAAAATCATTGAAAAATTTGTCAATATTCTGTCATGTTATCTTCCAGTTATGTCATGATCAAGATAGAGTTGCATAATAAACTATATCTGATGTACCACATCATTTTACGATACCAACATGTCGATTGTCTCTATACACCAGAGTAGACACATAAAATCGTGTTTTCTTAAGCAGGGAATATACTACCACAACATATGTCACTTGTGCATTGGGCCTGTGATACGTTTAGGTCAATCTTCGGGACGTAGGAGCCGAGAGGTCTAAATGGGTGTTGGTGATACATTAGTTCTGTAACGTCTCTTACGTCACGATCTAGTGTGATGTGATAACAACTGGCTTCTAGTCATCATAGAAGTAACGTATTCAACTTGTGCACTTAATGGCATCTTCTCTTGGATTAGATATTGTGATTTCCAAGATAATCATACAATCCATACGAATAGGTCATATCAGAGTACAACAAAACTAGGGACCACCTGTGTATAAAGACTACTTGCCTAATAAGACCTATTTCGTAGAGTCCAAAATGTTGTGTATAATTTCTAGGTCCTGTGGGTGTTTATAGGCAAGTTTTACTGTATGGGTCATTCTACAGAAAAGGCCAATTTTAAGCATAGTTAAATGGAAATTTAAAACTTGAAACAAATCAATTGCTTTTGTCACAGTAGAAGTTATACATTGAATTTAATTAAAAAAAGGCTTGTATCACCATTTTCAGAAAATAATTTTAACTATATTACAAATTATGTTATGCAAGGTCAGTGAAAATATCATTCCTGTTACTGCTTTTTAGCCCACCATCATCAGATGGTGGGCTATTCAAATCGCCTTTCGTCCGTGGTCCGTCGTCCGTCCGTCCGTCCGTCCGTCCTTCCGTCCGTCCGTCCGTCCGTTAACAATTCTTGTTACCGCTAATTCTCAGAAAGTGCTGAAGGGATCTTTCTCAAATTTCATATGCAGGTTCCCCTAGGACTCTAGTTAAATGATGAGAGAAATTATTCAGATAATACAATATAAAATCTTTATATATTGTTTTCCACAAAATGTCAACATAACTTATCAAGGATACCAAAAGAACTCAATTGAAATAGATAAAATGCCAATTTTTATCATTTTTATGTCAGAAATTGATTTTAAATTGGAAATCAAGATGTAACATTTAGTATTTTTGATTAATGATCGTCAAATGGTTGATCAAAAGCATATGGATTGTCAATTTTGTTCACTTTTTGCCATAAATAAAGAAAGGCAACATCTGTCTTATGAAACTAACTATTTATCTTAAAAAATGATATTGGTAACAGGAATGATATCCTGTAACAGGTATGATAGATTGTACTTAAAGTATCCTTATCTCCTTTCAAAAAATAGAAATATCTAATTTATTAAAGGGATTCTTAATGTTAAGTCTCTAGTATTATAGAAAAAATGTGTACTTAATGCATAAATATAAAATTTACAATAAACCAAGTAACAGGAATGACAGAGCTACACATGTCATTCCTGTTACTATTTCAAATTTTATGGTCATATTCAAAATAAATTTACACATTTTACATTTCTCTTCATATGATTTCAATAAAACGGAAGTTTCTTAAATAAGGTACAATCATAATACACAACTTTCATCTTTTTATATCACTTAGACTATTTTTGTTGCCACTTTGTCATTTCTCTTACCAAATAATGTCATTCTTGTTACTTGATTTCAATTTTGAATATTTTCAATGTTATACAGTTGTACAAATATTTTTTTTGCTATCATTTGGTTATGTTTATTACTTATTTCAACTTGATAGTATTATTTGAACAAGGTGAAATCAACCTAGACCTATGAAAATGAATTTCATAGAAAGGCTATTTCCATAGAGACGACTTCTTCTCTGAAACTAAGCATTTGATAGCACCCATAATGCAATGGTAGCATCCATATAGGGTGGTGATTCAAAATTGTACAAATGATGGGCCTGCCCCAGGCCCCCAGGGGCCTGAGGGGCGGGGTCAAAAGAGGTCAATTTGGCTATTTCCATATAAACGGCTTCTTCTCTGAAACTAAGCATATGACAGCACCCATAATGCAATGAAAGCATCCTTATAGGGTGGGTATTCAAAATTGTACAAATGATGGGGCTGACCCCCTGAGGGTCTGAGGAGCAGGGTCAAAAGGGGTCAATTTGACTATTTCCATATAAATGACTTCTTCTTTGCAACTAAACATGGGATTACGCTCATAATGCAATAGTAACATCCTTATAGGGTGGGGATTCAAAATTATGCAAATGATAGGGCTGACCCCACCGGGGACCTAAGGAGCAGGGTCAAAAGGGGTCAATTTGACTATTTCCATATAAATGACTTCTTCTTTGCAACTAAACATGGGATTACGCTCATAATGCAATAGTAACATCCTTATAGGGTGGGGATTCAAAGTTGTGCAAATGATGGGGCTTACCCCCTGGGAGCCTGAGGGGCAGGGTCAAAAGGGGTCAATTGGGCTATTTCCATATAAACAACTTCTTCTCTGCAACCAAGCATGGGAGAGCACTCATAATGCAACGGTAACATCCTTATAGGGTGGGGATTCAAAATTATGCAAATGATAGGGCTGACCCCACCGGGGACCTAAGGGGCAGGGTCAAAAGTGATCAATTTGACTATTTCTATATAAATGACTTCTTCTCTGCAACTAAACATGGGATTACATTCATAATGCAATAGTAACATCCTTATAGGGTGGGGATTCAAAATTGTGCAAATGACGGGCTGACCCTCTGGGGCCTTAGACACGGGGCCAAAAAGTTCAATTAGGCTTCTATTTTCATATAAATTACATCCTCTCTGAACCTATGTATTGGAAAGCATATTTGTATGGTATCAATAGCATCATTATATGGTTGGGATTCAAAATTAAACAAATTTTGGAGGCAATTTTGCTAATTATTCTAATTGTAAGAGTCTTTGTGATAATTACTTAAAAATAACCAGGTGAGCGATACAGGCCCTTTGGGCCTCTTGTTTAAATTATCTTGAAAATCCTACACCACTGCATTTTATTTAAATGTGTTACTTATTTGTAGATTGTCTTATAAAAACTTTTTTTAAAGCTTTAAAAAGTAATATAGCAATACGAACAATAGAAATTGGTCATTTTTTGGTGTTAAGACTGTTGTAAAATGAAAAATTCTAACAAAAACCACATACAGTACCATGTCTTGATTTACCATTGAAGAAGACTGATCTCCTATTATTAACATCAAATTACATTGCTCTAGCTGGTCCCTTTCTACATGGACCACTGTGGACAAGAATATAGCAATTTCTGTAGAATGACCCATATGTATATGTGGCAGCAGTGACCTGTTTACATGATGTGTTTGTTTATTGCAGGCACTGACTGGGACCTTGTGGAATCCTACCGCATGTTCGACAGTTTGGTGAAGTTTGGTAAGATCAAGCCCGTCCAGCCACCTATGCACTCCCGTCTGTCCTGTGCTCCTGGGATGACCGGTGGTCAACCGTCCCGCTCATCATCTGGTCCAGGAATGGCCGTCAGTCATCCATCCCGCCTGTCCAGTAATCCAGGGATGGTCAGTGGTCCGAGTGTGTCCAATGCCCAGCGGTACTCGAGTGGACCACCCAGACAGGAGAACTACCCCAGAGGTGCAGTAGTGTATCGAGGGTCACAGCCAGTGGAAAGAATCATTCCCATTCAGGTGGAGAAGCCTCGCCCTCTATCTCAGGCAGCTGGCCGCACGTCCACCCCGCCTCCGATGGTGGTCAAAAGACCGGTCAGTCAGCAAGTTCAGTATAGGGATCATCAAAGTGACCAGAATCGGTTTCCAGGGGAACAGAGCAGGCTGCCCGGGGATCCTGCTCGTTACCAAGGAAACCAAAGCAGGTTTCAAGGAGGTCATGATAGGTATCCAGGAGATGTGCCAGGGAGTCATCCCAGGTTGTCTGATGATCGGGTTATGTTTCAAGGGGATCAGAACCGGTTACCAGAGGACCAAAATAGGTTACATGGAGATCAGGGCAAGTTCCACGTACAGGCTGTCAAACCACAAACTACCTCCTATCAAGGAACTCCTGGTCAGTCTCATTCAGGGAGGATCCCAGAGGTCAACTCAAGGCCAAATGCGCCCTCGTGTAGTGCTGAAAATGGACAAATTAGGCATGGATCTGGACCAGGACAGAAAATATCTGTTATCAATATCCAAGGCCCAGGTCAACATTCAGTGACGGAGGCTGATAATAAAAAAAGGTTAAATACTACACAATCTAGGAATCCTCACACTACAGGATTGGGATCTCAGGTCAAACAGCAAAGTCAGGTGTCGGGAATAAAACCACAGGCACCACGACCACACAGTGAGGTTCTACATGAGAGGAGGCCGTCACCACCCAGAATGGTGGGAGGCTCCCTACCGCAGAACCAGACGACAACGGTGCAAAGGCCAGTTAGTGAGATTGTGACCAGCGGTAAACAAACATCGACCAGTAAACCAGAATCCATGTCTGCTGATGTGACCCCAACAGGGGACAAGGGTGAGACAGAGGTCACTGGGGGGCTCGGCACCAAGGCTGTTCACGTCACTCCATCATGTAAGTTTACATGTGATGTCGCAAAACATTCATAGGAGTTACATAACACATCAAACAGATTCCATCATTGAGGTTAATTACATCATGAATCACTTAGGCTTTTTAGGCCTTTGGGATACTTTTTGTTTACAAATTTTAGAATTGATAGTTCTGTATCTACATTAGTTAGTTCATGTATGTGCATGTGGTTTGTTTGTTTGAATTGTATACGTATATCTGTATACGTATATCTTAATGTTCAGATTGAGGAAACTATTTTGTATAAGATATGTACAGGAAAATCTGACAGGGAAATCAGGACAAGGAACATAATTTTTATGCTATGTCAATAATATACATATACAACATTTTATTGATTGGTTATGCAAATGTTTGTATATAATTAACGATTCTCATTAGTTAATTAGAAGTGAAATTAGATGAATTCCGTCTGAATGTGCCTCTAAAACACAATTTTAATTGGAAAATTCACTTGTAATTTCTGTTTCTCTAGCTATAATACACTCTACCATAATACTACCCGGTATATTAAAGCCACATTATTATTCTGATATTGATTAGAATCACTCTAACATACAGAATCAATTCATTAATTTCCTGCATTGTATATATAGCTGGTGATTTTTGAGTTATTTTTCCTCAAAAATTACGTAAATTAAATCCTATGTATTGATGTTGCCGGATCGAAAAATTTGGTTTGGTGAAATTTTTAATTGCATTTTTTTTTTTTTACCAACAAAAATATCCAGCTAAATGGTAATTGTATAGGATGATGAGCTTTCATAATGTTTTATGAAATTATTGGCTTTTGACTATTGATGGGTCACTTTGCTAATTTTACAGCTCCACGGCCGTTGAAGCGTGGCTTCTCTAAGATAGTTGAGAACGAGTCGCTGGTTAGTGCCACAAGGACCAGCCTGCTTCATGATATAGAAGAGGACAGCCATGACCACATGTATGTACAGACATTCGTACTACCTGATCTGACCATCTTCTCCTCAGACTATCGGGCTTTCCTGGAGAAGGACCTCATCGAAACTTCCACGCTAGTGTCTCTAGAACAGGCAGGTCAGTTGCTTCAGGTGTATTTAGAAGTTAATGTTATTGATGTGTCAGGTAGTCAGTGATTTTTCAGTGTATTTTAGGAAAAACATTTTTGACACAAATTGGGAATTTTTTATCGCGAAAAGAGGGGTTTTAGGAAAAGTTACCCATTACTGAACATGGTGTTATAGGTAATTAAATATTGTAAAACTGTGTTATTTGATGTTACATGATGGACCTGTATTGTATCAACAAAACAATCTTTTATCAGGACAGCTTTTTTTGTCTCAGCAGTTTAGTTTGGGAATTTTTCATTGTAATTGGGAAAAATATAGGGGGGTTTAGCATTGGGATGGGGTAGTTTACCGACCCCAGTTATATAAGGAGAAAAATCACTGGTAGTTGTTAAGTAACGCGACTACCTAACTGTCAAATTTTGACTTGCAATTATTCATGGTTAAAAATTTCACATCATTTTGGATTGAATAAACCTAGGTATTGATTGATAAAATGTCTTGTGATTTTTCAAAGATTATAGGAAATATTGTGCCTGAACTGGTTTTCAATACCAATATGTATTGTTTTAATACTTAAATTGTTACTCATCAATTGGTTTTTGGCTAAGATCATTAACAATGTCTAGTACTTTTAGAGCTTCAACACATTAAAAGCCAGTGTAATATTCTGCTTAATTAATGTTTACAGGGCGACTGAACTGGTGGGCAGAGATGGGGATCTGTCAGCGCCTCCTCCCGATGGCCACCTCAGGGGATGGTAACTGTCTGTTACATGCAGCATCTTTAGGTATGTATATGGGTACACCCCTCTACACCCTCACCATATCTCTGTCTGGTGTGGGTACACCCCTCTATGGAGGTCATGCATGTCTCTCTGGTCTGGGTACACCCCTCTACACCCTCACCATATCTCTGTCGGGGAAGGACAGGTCCCACTATGGAGGTCATTCATGTCTTTCTGGTCTGGGTACACCCCTCTACACCCTCACCATATCTCTGTCGGGGAGGGACAGGTCCCACTATGGAGGTCATTCATGTCTGTCTGGTCTGGGTACACCCCTCTACACCCTCACCATATCTCTGTCGGGGAGGGACAGGTCCCACTATGGAGGTCATGCATGTCTCTCTGGTCTGGGTACACCCCTCTACACCCTCACCATATCTCTGTCGGGGAAGGACAGGTCCCACTATGGAGGTCATGCATGTCTGTCTGGTCTTGGTACACCCCTCTACACCCTCACCATATCTCTGTCGGGGAGGGACAGGTCCTACTATGGAGGTCATTCATGTCTTTCTGGTCTGGGTACACCCCTCTACACCCTCACCATATCTCTGTCGGGGAGGGACAGGTCCCACTATGGAGGTCATTCATGTCTGTCTGGTCTGGGTACACCCCTCTACACCCTCACCATATCTCTGTCGGGGAGGGACAGGTCCCACTACGGAGGTCATGCATGTCTGTCTGGTCTGGGTACACCCTTCTACACCCTCACCATATCTCTGTCGGGGAGGGACAGGTCCCACTATGGAGGTCATGTATGTCTGTCTGGTCTGGGTACACGCCTCTACACCCTCACCATATCTCTGTCGGGGAGGGACAGGTCCCACTATGGAGGTCATGCATGTCTGTCTTGTGTGGGTACACCCCTCTACACCCTCACCATATCTCTGTCGGGGAGGGACAGGTCCCACTACGGAGGTCATGCATGTCTGCCTGGTCTGGGTACACCCCTCTACACCCTCATGTACAAGTTTTCTCTTCATGAAGAAAATTCTACTCTTATGAGTATAAGGTTATTGTTACATTATTAGACAATTTATCGTACTCAACCCATTAAGCGCCCAGGGAATTAAAAAAATTAAAAAAGTGAAAAGGTACTGAATAAGATGAAATTATTGCAAACCTATAGTTTTGTGTAGTCTTGATGTTTATTTGGTATTGCAATTGAAACCCTCAAAAGGGGAAGGGGCGCTTATAGGGATATCGGCACTGATTGGGTCAAATACGGTAATTAAAATTACTTGTTATTCCTCTCCACTATGATGCTCAATGTTCCATTCCAATACAAGATCTAATAACTTCCTGTTCGGGGTCACCTCAGCATGACTCCTGGCCTAAAATCATTTTGGTACATACTAGTAGCTGTTTCTTTCAAGAGATTTGACCACGCCGAAGATGTTATAGGCAAAACGCTGATTGGCTTACCATAGGAGTCATGTTGAGGTATCATAGAGCATCGTAGTGGAGCGGAATTACAAGTCTAAATTTGATAAGATTGCATGACATTTTCTGTAAAAGTTTTGATAATCAAACAAATGAACAACAAAGTAACAATGATCGGTGGTCTTGGAGAAATTATATGAAACATCCAAATAGTGAATTGCTTTTGTCTGAGGAAAATTTGTGTTCTGCAGTATAGAAGCTTGCCACCTCTGGCAAAGATACATTAATGTGTGTGTGTGTTTGTGTCACAGAGAGAAAAATCTGATGGCGAGATAAGGTTTATTTGATCTTCAGGGGATAAAATAAGAATTAATGGTAATATGTGTATGTGTAGTATGAATGTTGATTCCCAGGGGAAATCATTAAATAAGTACAACATTTCAATGATATGTGATATTGAGTTGTCTCCCTTTGACCTTAGTTGATGTTTTACAGTGATGTAGTATATAGTAGTAGATCAAGAACTGATCATTATAAGTATTGAGTTGTCTCCCTTTTACCTTAGTTGATGTTTTAGAGTGAACTGATCATTATGAGTATTGAGTTGTCTCCCTTTGACCTTAGTTGATGTTTTAGCAGAGATATCATATGCAAGATAAAAGAATCTTGATTTAGTGTCACATATATGCACATATATAACATTAGACCTTAAGCGCTATTTCCCCGACAAACAGTTGTAAAATCAAGTAAATAAAATTCATAGGAAGGAGTAAGAAATCAACCATATGAATAGGTAAATCCATGATAGGTCATCAATCAGTAATTATGATTTTATCTACGTTGTTGTCTCCCTTTGACCTGAGTTTATGTTTTAACAGTGATGTTAGTTATCTGTGATACAGAACTGATCAATAATTTTGAGTTGTCTCCCTTTGACCTGAGTTTATGCGTTAACAGCAATGTGGGGTATCCACGATCGGGAACTGATGTTACGGAAGGCCCTGTACGATACCCTAACACAACAGACCTACAGCAAGGCTTTGTATCGACGCTGGAGATGGCAGCAAACTCAGGTCAACAAAGAGGTAGGTATATATAGGTAAACAGTTGTGTAAGTCAGGTCTGTCAAATAAAAGTACATGTACAGTACATTTCTAGGTGAAGGGGATACGCTTATATTTAACTTAGAAGTAATTTCATAGAAGTAATTTCATAGGTGTACGGAGCGTGTAGGTCAGGTCTGTCAAACTTATTGTAAATGTAGGCTGTATATTTCCAATATTGTTAACCAGTGTAAAGGTATAAGTTCATAATGTAAATGATGCAGAGGAAAAACTTGTACTGAAAATCCTGATACATTTTACCTAAGAAAATTATAAAAAAAAAAAATACAGAAAATTAATTGAGAAAATTAATTGTCAACAATATTACTTAGTATCTAAGCTAGCTAATATACATAAGCTTTAGAACTTTAATATATAAATAGACTTAAAGGGACAATTCACTCAGGCTAATTCTTTTACATAAACAAGAAGCAAAATATGGCATAAATGTATTGTTCTACATTTCTTATTAAACATATAACACAAAATATTGACAAATTCCACGCCATTGTTAAGTATTTTAATTGATACCGTTGTAATTACAAATTGTTGATCAATACGATTAAGCAGGTACAGTATGTACGCTGTACCTATACCCGAGCCAAAGTTGCGCACGTTAAACAAATGAACTACAAAACCACTTAGGAGGTGATCAAATGACTTTCACCTTATAAGGTAAACACAATACTGTCAGAGCGATTTGAGCAGTTCTAGACAAAAGTTGCATTACTCTACGAGCAAGAGACAGGGTTTGGCATACAAGATATTCGACCACAATGTGTTATGGCGGACAGCGAGCAAGTTTGAACATTTCACACGCATTTCACCACCATGGGTGTTTCTGGCATATCACAGTAAAACCGACTGATCTAATTTCTTTAGAACTGGGTTTTTTCGATATGTACAAATTTTAATTTTCTCTTAATAGATTGAATTGTCCCTTTAAATTCTAAACACCTGATATTTCTTTACAAGGTTCATCGTGTCCAATGTAATGTGTAGTGCTACTGACAGTAAACTCTGATATTCTACTCCCTCACTGCTTCATATAAAAACTGAATGTTTTGTTTTGCAGTCTGGTCTGATCTTCTCTGAGGATGAATGGCAGCAAGAATGGAAAGGAATCCTTAAGCTAGCGTCCAGTCGTCCCAGGTCGCTCCCCGGAATGTCCCGTCGCAGTAGTAGTTGTTGTGACAGTGCCATCACGCAAGGGTAATAAAGATTTAGTATCACCTGCCTTTGTGACCATCTCTGTATAAAGACCACCTGGCTATAATGACAATTTTCCTCTGTTCCTTGGTTGGTTCTTATAGACAGGTTTGATGGTGTATCTCAGTTGTAGGCTATAGTAGTCATTGATTTTAGAATAATGTTCAAAAGAATAATGGTTTTCTACAAAATTCGTCTTGTAATGCGATAAGATTTTAATTCATAAGCAGTGGTGTTATCTCTTTGTCTATTAATCACTTTCAAGTGAATTTATTTTGATAAAAATTATAAACTTTTATTTACTATTCATCAACTGTGAAACAGATTATACAACTTATATAAATCACTTTTGATGACCCAGATGAAAACGTGCGAAAGTTCTTAACTGTTTGTTTGTATCTGGTACATAACTTTCTGGAAGTTATGCTTCTTTGATAATAACATGGTTTTGGATATTTAAATGAAAATTGACTAAACTAACAATATTTGGTATCTAAATCTTTTCAATAAATTTTGTCTGACAGCCATTATTGTTATATGACTCGGTATGTGTTGTAGAGGAGAGACGTCGACTCCGGTCGTGTATGAGAGCCTGGAGGAGTTTCATGTATTTGTGTTGGCCCACGTCCTACAAAGAGCGATCATAGTGGTGGCCGATACGATCCTCAAGGACTCCCACGGAGACGCTCTGGCCCCGATCCCCTTCGGTGGGATCTATCTGCCGTTAGAAATAGAGTCTAAGATGTGCTATAAATCTCCCCTGCTCCTTACATACGACGCTGCTCACTTCTCTGCTCTAGTGCCTATGGAAAAACAAAATTCACCTCCAACTGACGACAAAGCTGCTCTTCCAGGTGAGTGATAGACGTCCTGGTTAGAAACTTATTTCTTTGCCTGTAACATGTTCTAAAAATGTGCATCATTTAGTTGACATTATTAGAATTGAAGAGACTTTTGCCAATCATACATGAAGATGTATTCTTTTTCTTGAATGAAGCCTGTTATGTTTTGTTGAAAATGTTACTTTGGTATGACCATGTAGTTAAATGTATAGTGAGTATTTTGCACTAACATTGTATATCAAATTGAGCAAACTCTTTGATTCTCAAGCAATTTGGGTCGACTATACTTTTCAATAGAGCTGTTATCATATATCGGCATCGCGATATATCACGATTGTAGAGAAGAGACGACGATATCGTTAAAAAATTTTTTTATCTACGATATCGTCGTCAGTCGTAACCCATCATGTGTTAGTTGGAAAGGAAACAAAAACATTGCACTGTCGGACACGGACAGAATCTGATTGACTTGTAAACAAACATCTAATTAAAAGTATAACAAATAAATGTTTGTTTTGATGAATGTTTCACTTTATTTATTTACAAATTACACTCTATATTGTACTTTCATGATTGGTCCCCCAAACATGACTTATATTTCCATAAATTTCTTTTATATTTTACTTGGCAAAAATCGCGATATTATCGTGACGATATCTTTAGACGATATCGCGATGCACATTTTCTCTACGATAACAGCTCTACTTTTCAAATTGAGCTAATTCTTTGATTTTCAAGCAACTTGGGTCGACTATACATTTCAAATTGAGCAAATTCTTTGATTTTCAAGCAAATTGGGTCTGACTTTGTATTTCGAATTGAGCAAATTCTTTGATTTTCTAGGAACTTGGGTCTGACTTTGTATTTCAAATTGAGCAAATTCTTTGATTTTCAAGGAACTTGGGTCTGACTTTGTATTTCAAATTGAGCAAATTCTTTGATTTTCTAGGAACTTGGGTCTGACTTTGTATTTCAAAATGAGCAAATTCTTTGATTTTCAAGGAACTTGGGTCTGACTATGCATTTCAAATTTCACAAACTCTTTGATTTTCAAGCAACTTGGGTCTAGCACTTTAAAACGGCTATTGAGTTTCTATCATGACTAACTTATACCAGAGGCCTCTGGTTGGGCCTGACCTTGTCATATCAATTGGCATTGGATATTTTACTCTGTGTTTGATTTACGTTACAGCTGCTGTGCCCTTGGTTGGTCCTGACCTTGTTTTGTTGCCTCTTCACTTCGCGGTTGACCCTGGGGCTGGGTATGACTGGGGTCGTACAAACTGTATCGGTGTTAGTGTATGTGATAGTCTGGAGGATCGCACTAACCTGCTCCAGCAGTTCTTAGATATGGACAAACTACCAATTTTATGTGAGAGCGATTACGATAGTGACGCTCGGTCCACAGGGTCGTATGAGTCAGATGAAAACCTGGGGTGTATTGGCAAGGATAAAAAACGTGATAGCAAAATGTCCCAACAGATCCAGAATATGACAAAACAGTTTGGAAGTTTAGGTAAAAGTGTTGGTAAAAAACTACGTAAGAACTTCGGAAGCGTTGGAAAAGCGTTGAAATCGATGGGTCCGGATTCGGAAAAGGGGAAGCGGGTTGGCGGTGTGACACAGAGTACAAAAGTACCGCTGACGATAGCAGCCATGTCTGACCAGGAACAAACATTTGTGTGGTGTGCCAAACTGTCAGTATCCCACAGCCAGACTCACAGACGCATGATCAACAACTATCTTCATGACTCCGAACTACGCTTCAAGCAAGACCAGGAGTTGATGAGGCCAAGTCGGGAGGAAATTCGGCGACGGTCCTTGGGAACTTACGCAGATGGTGAACACCTCACAAAGTGTGTGACCACTGATTGTAATATGTACGGTAACCCGGAAACATGCTATCTATGTTCAAAGTGTTTCTCTGAACAACGACTCCAGGCCTTAGAGAAAGAAAAGCTGAGCAATAAATCTTCTAATCTTCTGCATTCAACTAAAGGGTCTGAACCAGTTATTAAGAAATGCGGTCACTCCATGTTCTATCTTTCACCTGATGATATTGTTGACGACGACGACGCATTCGTAACAGATCCAAACTTGCTTGTATCAAAGGCACGTCCACCGTCCGCACAGCTGAACAACAAACTCCATACAAATGTCATGTCTGGCCGAGAACCGTCGCCAGACTACGACAACGTGGACTACAAAACTCATAACAAAGCAGCTCCGATGTCATCGGGCCAGAATCGCATGTCAAATTCTTCATCATCTTCCATCCCATCAGGTCTCAGCCATCCAACAGCTATTCAACCAAAGATCGCCAACACTGCTAACAAAAATGTGGGGGCCCCATGTAGAACAGCAGGGTGTACCTTTTTCGGAACAGAAGCCACACAATTCTATTGTTCGGCCTGTTTCAAAAACTGTGCTGTCGCCCAAAAACCTCAGGGCTACATAGTTACGTAGCATTGTTCTTGGACTTCAATAATGTATGTATATACGGGTAGAAACAGACATGCATTTTGAGCTTCAGACAAGCTTCCTCATACAATATATTGTAAATGTGTTTATTTATTTGACTTTAAACTTATAATTTATATCAATAGGAATCCAATACGGTTGTTTGGCCATAAAAATAATACTGAGCAATTAAATTTCATAATTTGAATTTTTTATTTCATTTGGGCCAACATCAAAGATGTTCATGGCCTTAGAATTCATAATGTTCATTTGCCAACTGGTCGACTATTTATTTCTGGGTATTTTTCTTTTGTGAAAAATCCCCCCCTCCTCCATAGAGAGCTTCATATATCCATAAAATGCAAAAGTGAAGTGATATTTACTTGGCGATATCATGTAAATGTAGTACCAAAGTCCTGAAATGTTAAAGGCTTTCATTCTGACCAGAGTGATTTCCCTTATTTCAATCTGTCGGTACTGACAACTAAGTTAAATTAGACTTGTAATTCCGCTCCACTACGATAATCTACGTACGTTACGCTCCAATACAAGATCTAACAACACCCCATTCGGAGTCACCTTAGCTTGACCTCTTGGCCTAGATTAGGAACATCTCTGGACGTACTGTTAATTGTTCATACATGTAATTCCAAAAGAGTCAACCAACCGAAGATTTTGTAGGCAACACCTGATTCGCTAACCACAGAGGTCATGCTGAGGTGACCCCTGACGGTGAGTTGTTAGATCTTGTATTGTAGCGGAAAATAGAGCATCGTAGTGGAATGGAATTAAAAATCTTATTTTAATTAGATTGTCAGTACTGACGTATTGAAACAAAGGGAAGTAGCTGTGATAAATCAGAATTGAAGGCTGTAGGCAGGGAACAAAACTATGACCTTAGCCTTTAGAGCATAGTGTAAAGCTATGTATTTAGTATCATACAGAAATGTAGTATTTTTTGGTATATTAGGCACAATACTTTAATGTGAATAGCCCTAAATCCATCCCATTGTAACATATCTAATATTATTTACACAATAAGAATATTTACTCAAATCTCTCACCTAAAACATAGTGCTCTCATTGGTTTGGTTTTCTATTTTGGAATGTTTTAATACCATGTTGTGTTTAGTATTATTATTATTATTATTTCTATTTCATTTTTTTTTTTTTTTTTTGCTAAAGTTTTTCCCCCAAAAAACATATCAAGTGTAGTAAAATATCTTCAGCAGGTATAAGTGCAGTTATTATTTTCAATATAGCTATGCTTCCATTTCCATTGATATTCAAAAGTGCACATGCAGAATTTGTCTGCATAATTTCTAAATACTTTAATGATACTTGTTTTGTATTATTGATTTACTTGATACTCTTAATTTGAAATAGTTTGGTTATTTTGTTATTATCTGCCAGGATCAATGTATTTGGTATAAGGGTTACTCAAAATGGTCACAGGGTATTTGTATGTATTCAAAGTCTTCTTTCTGTATCAATGCCCGATTGAACCCTGGTCACAGCACCAAATAAAGTCTTCTTTCTGTATCAATTCCCGATTGAACCCTGGTCACAGCACCAAATATTTCTTATAAAATCTATGATAATTGGCTTTAACTATGATTTATCTTCTCAAGAAGGCAAATTAACACTCCTGTGTGAGGCTAAATGGATATTCCTGATGGCTTTGGCATGTATGATGACTGTTGACCTCCACATTACACTTTAAAACAATTTTAAGCTTTAGATGAAAATTGTGCCAACTGAATCAACCAGGATCTCCTACTGAAACATAACACTTTTACTCTATAGAATGCTTTAATGTCGCCATCAGAAATCCATGAAATTATCTACATAATTCAACTTGATAATTGTTGTAACACATTTTGTGATTTTTCAACAAAATTTAAATACGTTCATACTTAGCTTGCTACTGAATTCTGTCAAATTTATACCCTGGTAATCAATGCTTAGATTACCTACAGTTATCTACATTTTGTATTTTCATGTTTTTGAGTTAAATCCTCAATCATACAGTTTGACATTTTATACAGGGTAAAATTCATGCCTTCTGCTTCATTTACTTAAAGTTTCTTATTGCCAACTTTTTAAGTAATTTTTTTTTCTGCAATTCTATTTACTTACATTTTGCCAAAATTCTGCTCTAACACTGACTGAATATTTGAACAGTTAAAAGAGTTAAAAATTTGTTTGATTAAAGCCTACTTTTAAGATGATAGCATTATTAATTGGTTATTATTTCCTGTGCAGTGAAACTTATTTAACAAAGTATATCATTTCACAATCATTTTCAGATATTGCGTTTTTACAAAATGAATTTCATTATATTTATTTTTCTTACTGAAAAACCAACTTTCTTTATATGTGATTTATTTCCACAAGTTATATGATGGAGGTAGATGCTTCAGGTTTATAACCGTGAATAAATATCTTTCTCAGTGAAATTGAAAGATTTTTAAATCCAATAATGTTATCTATGAAAGTTATTCTCCATGAACTTTATTAGAAACGGAAATAAATTTTGCATTGGCTAAAGAAATTTGGTTCCTAGTACTATTGTTCCACATGCAATTGTTGTGTTTCTTGGTCTGGAACTGTTCTGTGATGGATCAGTAGATGTTTTGATTAAAGATGCTCCACCGCTGACAAATGGTATATTTTCACTATAAAAAAATAGGAGGAGACGATTTAGTATTTTTCTTCAGTTACAAAAGTTACTTACTTTACACCATTACCACCATCGAAAAGTTTGAGCTTCTGATTTTACTTCAAGTAAAAAATATGAAAAATAATTAATTGCATCCCGAAAAAATTCCGTGTCACTATATCCTATATGGAATGAAGTACTGATTGCGCATACACCAAAGGTGAAATAAATTATTTTTATATTATTTTTTGTGTTAATTAGATATATATATACACGATTAAACACCAATTATTGTTCAAATGATGAATGTCATTTGTGCTCTGTCGGCGATGGAGCATCTTTAATTGATGATTGCTTTTTGATAATGCTACATATGCAACTCATGTACATTTTCTTCATGGTTAAAGTTGGGCCTTTTGACATGTTTGGATCATCTTTATGAAATTCATAATTATCGATTTATGTTTTGTGTTATGTATTCACATGTTTAAGGCGACGAAAACAAATTTTCATGAAAATAATTTTTTTTTCTCTGCAAATAACCTGCACACTATATGAGTGTGAACTACACACACAAAAATGTGGTACGTACTGGGTATGCTAGAGAAATAAATGTTTGAAAGTTGCAGATTGCAGATCGCTAGGTTTTTTTAAGAGATGAAAAAAATCTTGAAAAGGTGGTAAGAGCAAATGTTTGTTCAAGAAATGCTGATCATTGTTTGTCTATGGTAAATAACCATGGAAAATTGTAATTTGTTTGTTATATTTCTCCTGTTATTGTTTATCTTGTATTCATGTTAATTTTTGTGATTGAACTTGTATATTTGGCTCTGAAGTGTTTTAATGCACAAATGCAAAAAGTTAGCTCCTTTGCGGGTAGGTATCAATTGTGACGTCATTATTTTGTGGGCAGTATTCACATTGTTTTCTCTAAAGATTATGACGCTAAGTTTGTAAACACATGACGTCACAATCAATACCTACCCGCAAGGGCAAATAACTCTGTAATATGAAAATAAAGAATATAACGTTGTTTGCTTGAATACAGTAATCAGCAAAATTGTGTAGATTTTTATTTTTTTTATTTTTGAGTAAAATGCAAAGAGAAAATAGAGAATTCATCAAAAACAAAATCATGAAAATTGAAGAAAAGAAAATAAAAAAAAAAAACAACAACCAATAATAGCTGTTTTAACAATATTTTACGTGGTGCTACATTTTGAATAGAATGGAAATTTGATATAACGTATTCGACTCAATAAGCGCCCAGGGCGTTTGAAAAATTGAAGGAGTGCTAATAAGACGAAATTATTGCAAATCTATACAGTTTCTGGACTTTATTTATGCCTGGGCAATTGAAATCAAGGCCTCAAAAATGGGGAGGGGCGCTTATTGGGACATGAGGGCTCAAGTATCCTCCTAATATTGTGTTCAAATCATCATCCATACAAGTACAGTTTACAGTGGGTCAAATACGGTATGTACGATATAATTGTAGCTTATGAAATATGTCTCAACATGTATAAGGCCAAATTTTATCTCAAGTTTGTGGTTAGGGTTGTTTCTTTATTCATTTAGGACATATTGAATCCTTTTTGCACTCGAAGTATATCTGCCCTGTGAACAAGTATAGAATGTTAATGCATTATAAAAATTGTATAAGAATATTATCATTTACTCGCAAACAACCAGTACCTGAAAACAGGGGAAATGTGACAATACATGGATATGAACATTTCAGCCGCAGTCCATCAGCTAGCTTTTGTTGCCGTGCGGATGGGTGTCGGTACTGTATATCCTAGTTAAACAATGGTGAGCGCGGCCCAATCTTGAATGGGTGACCGTTCCGTTGGTTCAGGCCCTGGCCTTGGCACGTTGTAGACTATTCTTAGGTAAGGCTAGGATGAATTTAAGGGTTCAATGCAAGTCTGTATGCAAGCAATTTTATTGTGTTGTTATTGATATTTGTAACGGCAATTTTTTATCGCACCGTATACATCTCAGTATTTATATGTTGATATGGGGTTGTTACATTCTCTTTCGTCCAGGCTTCATACTTATTGCAACCCCTATGTGATTAATATTCATGTCTTATGGATGTTTAAGTCCCAAAAGTCATTATTTAATGCTCTCTATAGTATCTCCAGGATTTACACATGGAGATGTGTGCCGATTTTGGGTCTGTCAACCGTTTGCTAAAGTAATCAGGCTTTTTGTTATATTCATGCACATTACACGTGTGATAAATCATCTTTATTTAGTTACTGCTATCTTAAAAATAGTCCCAGGTGCACTTATACAAGTATCCTCCTAATATTTTGTTCAGATCATCATCCATACATGTACAGTTTACTTGTTAAAGGTTAAACTATTTAAGGCAAAACATTTTACTAACCATATTTGGTGTAATTAGCACCCCTCCCCTTATGGGCACCCTCCTCTCTCCTGGAGGAGTTGAAGTTCTATGAATGCCCCTTCCTATAGATTTTTACAACTGTGTGATGCTTGTAACATCGGCATTGTATTAACATGAAATTCTTGTTATGTCAAGTGTATAAATACATATGTGAATCATGACGTAAATAATGCATATAAATGAGGAAAAACACATATACATGTTTACTGAAACAGATACATTAAATTATGGCTGATTTTGAAAGAGTTTTTTTCGTCCACAACTTAGATTTTGGTTCTTTAATAACCCCTGCCCGCTTTGTTACAATTTATACACGCCCTTGGCGCCAATTACAGCAAATACGGTGAATCTGTTTTTGTCCTAGTCTGTTTAAAATATTATGGCCAGTTTGCATTGCTCTTCCATCCTCTCAAAGCTCATTCACCCCTGATAATTCACAATGAACTATCCTATCCTTTGAACTAGAAGAGTCCAAATGTGTTTTCAGGGGTGAATGGGTTTATTTACATGTCTATTTTCTGTCCAGCTTTAAATCTGTCCATGCAGGTCTATTATATGTCCAGATATTTGTCTTTCTATCACTTTGACATCTTATCATCATAAATTATTCAAGTTTTTCACCTCTTATACATGTTTTTATTTGCTGTACCATATTACTGATATGCAATATTGTGTTTTATTTAATATTAAGCTCATCTAACCCAAAAGAACTAATGAAGTTTTGCTATAAAATGGTGTTAGTATGCCCAGTATTTGATCAAATTTCCTGAAAATCAAGCTTAAAATGTGAAGCGGAGGATTTCAGTGAAATTTTGTATTAAAATGACTGGGATCCCAGTCTTATCCAAATGCAATTATTCCAACAGGTTCTGATGTAAGTAACTGGTATATCTAGAGTAATTTTACAGAAATTTTGGCAGAATCATATCTTATGAAATGGGAACAGGGCTTGTATAAGCAGTGACTCTGACCCCTCTGTGTAGGATGGGCAGGGGCAATAGGGAAATATTTACTTATCTCTCATCAAAGTACCTATTTCATGGAAAATAAATGAGGTTTTAAATTCATGTAATTTAGATTAATTTATATTCTAATAGTTGTATTGTCTCTTTCTAGCAGGTATATTTCTCTTAGGAGAAGGTACTGGTCGGCAAAGTGAAAGATTTCATTAAAAAAAAGTTTCGCTGTTTTCTCAAAATTAAATGACTTCATGTCCTCATAATATGTTATTAAATGAAATGACCAAATATTTTATACTTTTTACATTAGATCTCAACTGTAGATTATACAAAATTCCTCATAAATTCCTTATTGAATTGATATTAAACTACTTGTGTTCAACTATTTAAAAAAACTGGTATACACAGACATCTAATAAAGTTAGGAGCCATTTTCTTCTTTCAGTTAATGGAATTAAAAAAATTAACAGTATATGTATTTCTGGCTCCAATAAGTTTATTTTCCAGTTCTGGAATTGTTTTGGTTTCTTATCCTATTATTCAAATGTGTTCTGTTTTGGGAATATGACCATGTTGTTATTTAGGTTAGTACTCAGTAAAACTCAGTAAATGTATAATAGTCCATAATGATATATGTCAATGTATATGGACTCTAAATTATGAATTATACAGTATTTGTGATAAGTTAATATCTGCAGCATTCAGAGTGCTAACATTTGCTTCAAAAAGGGCAATAACTGCAAGTTAGCTGTATACCGCAAGATGTTTTTTTTTTTTCCAGCTAGCTAAGTACATAACAAAAGTATTGATGGAAAAATGAATCTCATTTCTGATATTAAAAGTATTTCTTAAGTTAACTTTATTTAATCTTAATGTGGATGGTTTAAATTAGTCTTACTTATTAAGTTGATTGAATGAGACTATAAAAAAAAAAAAAGAAAAAGAAAAAAAAGAACTCACTAAAACTTATGACTTTAGATTGTTTTATTATAAGATAGATACCTCAGTGTTCGTCTAACTCTAGTGTGAGATTAACAAAATTTACTGTACAGTGTAACTTAGACTCGTGTACCCCAGAAATTTCTTTATGGACGCTGGTCTTGTCTTTGATTTAGAAGAGACTTAATGTGTCTTCAGGGATGAATGAGTTAATTGTGTGCCATTGGAATTAGCATTTTTGGCTGGTATAGACAAGGTACACATGTGTCATGAAATTAATCCCAAATAGAGAGATATTCGGCTTAGATAAAGGCCAGTTTTGACCGATTACACTATTTTGTCTTTTCATATTACAGAGATTGCTCCCTTGCTGGTAGGTATCGATTGTTGCGTCATTATTTTGTGAGCGCAATTCACGTCATTTGCTTTGAAAAGTATGACGTTACGCTCGCAAACACATGACGTCATAATCAATACCTGCCCGCAAGAGCAGATAACAATGTAATATGCAAATACAGAATACATATGTAACTGTATCGGATAAAAAGGCAAGTCAGAATTTCATTTTATTTGGAGATACATTTTGAAGTTTCAATAGTACAAATGCACATCCCGTGCATATTTCTGAAGTTGACTTCATGCTTATTTATTATACATGCTGCATATCTTGTTATTTTCATATTTCATATGAATTAATAAAACATGCACTTCATCTTATTCCATCATTTTTTTGTAAATCATAGCCATACATGTTTGATTACGTGCTATTTTAAAGATTTCATATACATATTGATATTCCTATAAAGTCATGACCATGCCATGCCATGACTTGGTATTCATTTATATAATTGATAATGATCAAGTTTGTCAGAAAAAATAAATATTCATTTTCATTTTGTCTACTGGTGATATGCATACACATACTTGATCTTTTGTTTCAAGATAAATTTTATATTAATTTAAATAAATTCATATTAATTTAAATAAATACATTTTAATGCTAAATTTACCAAAATATTTATTTGTAATTTATTTTTTATTATTTCTCTTAAATAAATTAGTTAATTTGGTATTTAGATTTATCTTTTGTAGCACATAGAATTTAATTTTGAGTGGTTTTCAGGAAAAGATAGTTATTTTGTCATTGAATAAAAACCATAAACATTATAAATAAATAAAAAAATGGATAAATGCGGGGAGTGTTTTCTCTATGTAGAGTTTCTGCCCTTGTGAATAGGTATCAAGGAAATTAAGTCATTCATGTATGCAAATTTTGTAATACATGTATATATAGATTACAAGGGGAAATAACTCTGCATTTTGAAAAATCACTCTCATTACTTCATGTATATTTATCTTATATTGCTATCATAGTTTAGATAATCCTGCCATGCAGATTAACTTTAACAGCATAGGTATGATATGTTTATGTATATATATTTGCTAGCTACTGTCATTCTCAACATGTGTAAATTGTAAAAATATGTACAAACGCAGTCTGTGAACTTAAAAATATTGTACATAATGTATAAACTGTGTTACTGTACTAAAAGTGCTATTTGTACATACTGCTGTATTTAGTGGGAATGAGTAGATCAAATTGACTGAGTATTTACTGAGAATGAGTGGACAAAACTGGTATATTTACTGAGAATGAGTGTTGGTTAGTGTAAGAATTACCATTGTGTATAAAATACATTTCCACAGTTAAGTTCAATGTTTCCATTTTCTATGAGAATCAGTGACAGCTCATTTCAATGCAAGTTTATTTCCTGAGAATAAGTGATAAAAAGTTAAGATAATGATAACAGATAAGAAAAAAAAACCCTGTATTTGGTGATATTGAGCATGAATTATTTGGAAGACTACTTTAAATATAAGTATACAAGTTATTTTGAGATTGTGATTATAGAAAAGGTGTGATGTATTTCTGTAGGAGCGAGTGTTAATAACTTTATAACAACGATAGACGATGGTGTCCTAGATTAGATCAGAGAATGAAGGCATAGTGAAGGCCAAGCCAATAACAGTAACATGTTGGAGATAGATGGTATATAGTGATGCTTTTTGATGTCCAGTAAATATTGCTACATTTGTTTGTAAGTGCAGCTGATAAATTTGATTGTTGATAAACTGTTGAATAAGAGTTGTTTATAAACTGTCCACCAGGTGGAGCTGGGGGTATTATAAACTGTCCACCAGGTGGAGCAGGGGTATTTTAAAGTGTCCACCAGGTGGAGCTGGGGTATTGTAAACTGTCCACCAGGTGGAGCTGGAGGTATTGTAAACTGTCCACCAGGTGGAGCAGGGGTATTTTAAAGTGTCCACCAGGTGGAGCTGGGGGTATTGTAAACTGTCCATCAGGTGGAGCAGGGGTATTGTAAACTGTTCACCAGGTGGACCTGGGGGTATTGTAAACTGTCCACAAGGTGGAGCTGGGGGTATTGTAAACTGTCCACCAGGTGGAGCTGGGGGTACCTAATCCACTAGGGAGAGCTGTTATGTAGAATATACTGCACACCAGGTGGAGCTGTTGGCTGATTGTCCAATAGATTGAGCTGTTACTTATACTGTTGTATAATATATTGTTTAGCTGGTTATCATCGCGGGGATATTTTCACAATTTTACAATTACCAGGACATTTCTATGATCACAAAAATTTGATCTGCAAAATTTTAAGAAGTGATTTATACATACTCAAATAGGCGGAATTTGAAAATTAAAAAAACAACTGAAATATAATTTTTCTTATTTTTAGTTATAATTACTAAAATTTTGACTTGCTAAATAACTGGCAATATGTTATAACAGATTATAAACTCTGTCCACGTGTGAAGTTGGTGATAAAGATATTAAAATTGTATACTGTTATCTGTGCTGGAAGGTTACTGTACTATATAATTACATTACGCACAAATAAAAGACTGAATTGCAATGTGAAAATTTGTTTATATTGAAAGGAATTGTTATGAAAGTCTTCCAGAAACTTCAGCAGCACTTAACATTGCATCATGATTTTTTGCTAAGTTGTTGCATTTTTGCTATGAATATTTTCAAAAAAGTACAATGTGCGGTAATAGTGAAGTATATAATGTATTACTCAAGAGACATGAATATATTTCATATGTTCTGTTGTAGAAAAATTATACCAAGATTGTATGAGGAAAAGTGCTGGCAAATTCAAAAAATTGTATGAAGAAAAGTGCTGGCAAATTCAAAATAAAGAATTATTAATAATTAATTGTGATGACTGATGGTACTTTTAAGATAACCGTTATAATTTTTTAATGTCAAGACTAGCGGAAAAATTTCTGGACATGTACTCTGTTAACTTGTATTATCTTTAGCAGCTTCAACTCCTTGCTGTTTCCTATATAGTCACAGAGAAGTGTAATGTCCCTTTTAAATCATGCATTGGTATGCAAAAGGTGAATTATTTACCATCATCAGAAGTCTGAAACTTACAAGTACAACAAGGACTTGTTGGTTTCCATGAAGATTATTTACGAAATTCAATGACCAGCCCCACAATGGATTGTTATTCTATAATATACCTCAGTCATCCCTGAAATTTCATAATGGACTGGTCAGGTTCTTGATTTTAGAAGAGTCTAAATGTGTCTTCAGGAGTGATGATTAAAGGTAGTTTGTTAGAATGTAACTGGTTGTCATTTTTTTTGATTGACGAAACATTCATTTTCTTATGTTGTTTTCGATTTTTCTATTCACCTTAAAAATTTGATTGTCTACAAACCTCACTCAAGGAAGAGGTATTAAAATTCACAATTGCAAGGTTTTTGAAAGGGAAATATTAGAATTCCAAGTTTTATTGAAAGTGAAATAATAAATGTATTGAGATTTTGGTGAAATAAGCCTGTATTATACGATACAAATAAATGAAATAAACTGATACAAAAACTCAGTTGATTTAATCCTCTTTCATGATGATGTAAGATGGAAATATTTTTGTTGCTTTGTATTTTGTTACATATTATACACTTATTATTGCTTTGTTTATTATCATTATTTTTGTGCTTTTTATTGATAAAAAAAACCAAATTATATATATATTATTTTCTTTTGTTCATTAAAGCTGAGTCAACGTGACATTTGTTGTGTCTGTCTGTTTTGTGCACTTTTGTATGATTATATCTTCTGTGACTTTTTTAGCTCACCTGGTCTGAAGGACCAAAGTGAGTTAATGCCATACCGTGGGGTCCTGCGTCCGGCAACCGGCGTCCGTCCGTCAACAATCGGCTTCTTCTCCCTAACCGCTGGTCAGAATTCAACAAAATTTGACTGACTGGTAGCATCCTTATGGGTAACTGACTGAAAACTGTACAAATGATCGGGCTGACCCCCCAGGAGCCTGAGGGGCGGGGCCAAAAGGGGTCAATTTGGCTATTTCCATATAAATGACTTCTCTGAAACTAAGCATGGGATAGCACCAATAATGCAATGGTAGCATCCTTGTAAATTGGTGATTCAAAATTGTACAAATGACTGGGCTGTACCCCTGGAGGCCTAAGGGATGGGGTCAAAGGGGGCAATTGGCTATATCCATACGAACGACTTCTTCTCTGAAACTCAGCATAGGATATCACTCATAATGCAATGGTAGCATCCTTATAGTGTGGGGATTTAAAATTGTACAAATATCGGGGCTGACCCCTCCCTGGGGGCCTGAGGGGCGGGGTCAAAAGGGGTCAATTAGGCTATAACGTATAAACAACTTTTTCTCTGAAACTAAGCATGGCATAACACCCATAATGCAATGGTGAGGGGCGGGGTCTTAGGGGGTCAATTTGGCTGTTTCCATATAAACGACTTCTTCTATGGAACAAAGCAGTGGATAGCACTCATAATGAATATGGTAGCAGCCTTATAGGGTGGGGATTCAAAATTGTACAAATAATGGGGCTGACCCCTCCCTGGGGGCCTGAGGGGCGGGGTCAAAAGGGGTCAATTAGGCTATAACGTATAAACAACTTTTTCTCTGAAACTAAGCATGGCATAACACCCATAATGCAATGGTAGCATCCTTGTAAATTGGTGATTCAAAATTGTACAAATGATGGGGCTGACCCCCTGGAAGCCTAAGGGGCCGGGTCAAAAGGGGTCAATTTGGCTATTTCCATATAAATGACTTCTTCTCTGCTACAACTGAGCATGGGAGAGCACTCATTATGCAATAGTAGCATCCTTTATATTATATTTTGGGATTCAAAATTGTACAAATGATGGGGCTGACCCCCCGGGGGCCTGAGGGGCAGGGTCAAAAGGGGTCAATTTGGCTATTTATATATAAACGACTTCTTCTCTGAAACTAAGAATAGGATAGCACTCATAATGCAATGGTAGCATCCCTATAGGATGGGGATACAAAATTGTAAAAATGATAGGGCTGAACCCCCTGGGGCCTTAGAAACCTCTCAGAAACTATGTATTTGATAGCATATTCTTATGGTATCTATAGCATCATTATATGGTTAGGATTCAAAATTAAACAAATTTTAGGGTCAATTTGTTTCTGTGATTTTTGAATCACTAATTACTGAATTAAAAGGGGAAAAAACCAGGTGAACGATACAGGCCCTCTAGGCCTCTTGTTTTCATGAGGCAGCTAGAAGATAAATGAAACTCCTGCTTGTATTACCTGGTACATCTGTACATCAAATTAGCAAAGTGGGGTTTTGGACAGATAATGCAGAGAAAATATCAGGCGTTTGGCTATATAGACATTTTTCCCTCTGTATATATGTATTTACTGTATCGACACAGTATTACATACACAAAATGTATATAGAGAGAAAATATCTATAGAGCCAGACGCCTGTGGTACAACGGCTCTCCTGATCGATATAGGTGCAGTAATCGTCCTTATGACACATTCACATCAGCACAGACCAGTTCGTTTCTCGTAATTCTCAAAGCCATACCAAGTGCTGTGGGTATCAAATTACATCTCGCTAACAAAAGGTAGAGTCGGGTAGGCGATAAAAACCATTTTATAAGAAATACCGCCATCCGGTCACACAAATCTTTTGCTAAAATAGAAACTAGAATTAAAGGGTAAACCCAAATGAACTGAAAACGGAACAAAGGAAGCATACGTGTATGTAGCCCGAGATACTCTGGCCCTGACACCAGACTTAGACATTATGACAGATAGATGTCTGGTACATCTGTCTGTCATAATGTCCAAGTCTGGTGTCAGGGCCAGAGTATCTCGGGCTAACGTGTACATTGTATGTAAACTCTTTTGGAAATCACTACATTGTAGGATGTTGATAACGGGAAGTCATTGGTTATAGCAAAGTGTTTATTTAAAGATAACAAGCAGCTGCCAAGTCTCGCCTTCACTGTTATCGTTATAAATAACATGCACTTTTACAGTCACTCCCAGTGTGCATTGCTGTCCCCACAAATTGAACGTGGGGACCGCAATGAATCCTGGGAGAGAATGATACTTTTAGGTAATCGGAACACCTCACCTTCTTAGTTCGACGACAAGGTGAACGGATCGACTTTCAGGATGAGGAGACTCCAGGATAAGGGGTAATAAAGGTCAATGTTCCCGGACGCCCACTAGCTTTCCGAAACGCCTTTAATTGTTAAAAATAGAATGTAAAACAAGATTGATAATTTTGTAGAATTGTAAAAGTTATAAGCGCATCGTTAATACTACTCATGCCAACACTCTGAACAATTTAATTAAAATAAATTAGGTGCGAAATTTCATAACGGGGGTTCTTTTTTCATTACAGTTTGATTGACACAATCAGCTGTTTTCCGCTGAACTGCCTCCAATTTTACTATGAGATAGCCCACTTCCAGGGGTGTAGATATCGTAAGTGATCGGAACCCCTAGAGTATCGAGGATGATCATACCTGCGTCATTCATCATACATTTGTTTCACAACAAAAAAATATTTTTACGGGTGATTATAGAATAATTTCCGAAGCCTCTTATTGGATAACTTACCGGGCTCGGAACTATCCATTCTCTCTAATAATGAACCAGTTGGGGAATATATACCCTACCTAGAACACTACCACTACCTTGCGTACCCTTTTTGAGAAATGGGACATCCCACTTCAGGTATTGCAAATGTGTTCAGTCACCTGTGACAAATAATGGAATAACAACGTTGAGATGCAGCCACAACCATTACACATTTTGAGATACAACAGTGGGTGTGAAAATGTCAGGTAAGTAATGGTTACTTAGTTACCTCCATCTCAGAGTCGGAATGCACCAGTATACCAATTCAACCTACAAATGTAAGCACGTGCAGGTTGTGAATCCTGAGCCGCGAAGTGATGTTCAGCAGCGATTTTTTCTCTCTTTTTATTCAAGTGAATAAGGCAAAGGACATACTCGATACTCCAGGGGTTCCTATCACTTACGATCTCTACACCCCCGGAATATCGCGAAATATAAATGGAAATCTTTGCTGGCCTGCGATTGGTTCAGCTGTTTTCCGCTGAACTGCCTACTATGAGATAGTCCAGGGGTGTAGAGATCGTAAGTGATCGGAACCCCTGAAGTATTGAGGATAACAGAGGGGAAGATCCGTCTGTATACATACCACGCATGTGATTATCCTCTCATAGTAAAGAACATTTTATTACACTGTGGAGTTGAAATTCATTAGAGATAAATACTCTCTTTTTATTTCGCGAGAATTGATGTTATTAGTATATAATATATCCATAAGAAATAGGCTTATACTGTATGATTTTTTTTCAGTGTAGAAAATTATTTATTTATTTACCAAATAAAAACAACCAGGACATACAATACAGTGCCCTCTCACAGGAGGAGGTCCATTCAACACACGTCATTCATATTAGGAAGTTATTCATATTAGGAAGTTACGGGTTTTATCTTAATTTTGAATTTTTCAATATAGAACGAATCTTAGTATCTCGGTATCCTAGTAAAGTTAACTTTTAATGTTCTTTTCCCTTTTTTCCCTTTTTTACCGTTTTATCTAGATGGGTATTATTTATTTTAACTGGAAAAAAACATTTTATCATTCAAATAGAGATTGAACAGTGGTTTAATTGCGTTAAAAGTGGTATGAACGCAATGAGATACAGACATATATTCGATGTAGCGCGTTATTTACATATATTTACATTTTGCCACAGAGACTATCATTACTCTAATGAATCTTGATCCGCATTATGAGCCAATAAATGCAGCCTAGACTTGGTGTATTAGTATCTACATAAATGGATGTGAGTATTGTTTACTGACACCATGTTAGTCCGCACAGGAAAATTGACATTGTAATTGAATGAACCATTTTGGTTATGACAGTTATAAAAAATGTCTGGATAATTAAAAGTAAACTGAAAAGCTATCGAAAAACATTGAAATTTTGTTAGCTTTTTAATTTTTTATAGGAACTATTTTTTATCACATTGAACTTGGCTGTTCAGGTTAAATTGCTGAAGCGGGAAATTCAAATGTTCACTCGCATCTAAATTATGTTTTACTTTGAACTAGAAAGTAAAATGTAAATATAACAATTACAGGATTGTATCCCTTAATTGTTAAATACGTCAAATTTAAAACGGTGATGGTTGCTAAGTTGGGTAACTACGGTAATCAGGATGACCGACGATATAATTCCGATTGTTGAATGTTATTACTGCAGTTTGATTTGAAATATAACCATGACACCTTTTAATTATTTTTAAAACTTTGTGTTTTTTCAATTTGATAAAACATCAATAATGTCCATTTCGAATAAAAATTGAGATAGCCGAGGCGGAAAACTACCGGTATGTATCGTTGTCAGGGTAGTGATGCGGTCCGAAGTGGAGCGAATCGCCATATTTGATTTTCAACCGAGGCATGAAACTGTGATATAGCCTATTGATGGTATGATCGTTGAGCTGCTGAATGTTTGTCATGTATGTATCGGTCTACGAACGCGATATAGACTAAATTCTTCATAGTCATGACGTTTATTTTATTGTACAGAGGATAGACAAGTGTTTGCATGGTGTGTGTAGGCCTATTTCGAATGCAAAACGGGGGTAAAGCTGATGATACTGTTTCGGATAGGCTACTACCTGTAATGATTTTTTCTTCTTCTGGAAACCTGAACATGACCTGTTAACCTTTTTTTTCGCTTAGACGCTCCCAGAGATGTTCTGTATATTTAAGTGAAATGAGTGACCGTACACACATACAGGCCTACTGACGTAAATAACACAACCTAAGTGACTTGATGGATTCAGCTTCATCGCTCCTTAACTAAGTACTGGGTATTTCGATTCTAGGTTCTTGGAGCAAGCGTCGCAAAATATATTACCTACTCTCTAAGCAATATAACAAGATGAAATATCCATGTTCCATGATGTGACCGTTCACTCTCAATAGACTGCAAAGTAACCGACTACCTCAAATCACAATCGGGTCACAGCTCACATTTTGTTCTTGTTGCCTTCATGAATTGTCATAAAATTACATGCATATGCCATTGTCTTATACGCCCACTTAATGAACTAGCCATTAATGGGGTTCAATTCTCCCAATACTCAATAAAAGAAAAACAATGTTTAAATACATTTAATTTCCTTTAATATGAAAGTCACAATAGATAAGAAATGTACATTATAAAACATTTGGCCATAATAGGCCTATTCCATTAGTAAAGTCTGTACAATCATAACCAAGACACAAATCTTTGGCAATGTATCGTTAACAGTCACTAATGATACATTATGCTCATCACTCTTCAGTGTCTCATCAGGGAAATAAATTCCTGATTAGCAAGTACCATGGATCATGTTAGATAAAACAATCAGAATGTTCCCTCAAGATTTAGCTGATTACAGAGTTTTAAGTATCAAAATACGGTAATCCATTAATTACATCATAGTCAAGTGAAGAAAAAACATCCACAAAATAACGCACCAAATTCAATTTATATCAGGGGAAAAAATTCCAACCAAGTTAATCCACAAGGCCTACAGTCACTCAATCATATCATAAAATGTAATATATAAAAAGACGTCTAGTGTAAGATAGATCTACTAACTGAGCATTTTCCGCCTGATCACTAGTAACTGAAGAGGCAAGAGCTGATGCTACCACATCAGAGTCGTGAAGACGAGTTGCTCTACTATAATAATCAACCATATTATCACTAGCCCATCTCATATGTCCTTTCAATTGTGTTTTATCAACCACCCTTAATGTTAACAGCACATCCAGCACACAGAGTTGGAGGTATAACTTCAATCTCTCATAAAAAGCAAAGTATGACAAAGCCTCTGTCAGAACAGCACCATTCTCGGACACCGGACGAAACAAATATCCTACTGTCAAGTCAACACCCCATTCTTTACACTTATTAATGTACAATTCAACTCCCTCAACTGGACACACCCTTCCCTCAGAACAGCGTTTGACAACAAAACCATTATTTTTCCCATCACCACCTCGCAGAGATTTCCCAAAGGTATGGCAAATTGCGTACCCTGTTCCATCTGGTAATCTCTTGAGGTCCTGTACCAGCAAATTTGACATATCTGATGCTCTATCACCAGCAAAAAACTGTAGTTTTATGAGAGCCTGGTCTCATACCAGAGTAAATTTTTCCCGAAGTGAATGAAAAGTATCTCTATTCCGAAGTTTCGTATAAATGTATGTTGCAATTAACCTAATTTCCCTAATGAATAAAGGTTTTGATTGTTTGGGAAGTATCCTTACTTTGGCCTGTTCTACCCTCACACTTTTCATATACTCTCTCACACAACTAGATAATACTGGGTTGCCTGTGTTGCTGTATTCATCCAAATATTTACCTCTCCCTGCCAATTCAACATTATTTTTCAAAGTACACACCAAAACTGATAGTGTGGTAGCAGCAATACCCTTGGGGCATCCACAACAAAATATACCATGCTTGCCAACATTTGGACAAAGCTGACAATGTATCTGAGTTTTACCCTTAGAATCATACCATACCAAGAAACGACAAACATCAGTCGGTCCCATATCATGAATTCCAGGACTCCCAGGCAAAGATATCAGAAACATCTTCAAACTGTTTTCCAAACTGATCCTCTTCTTGTAAGAGGGTGTCTCCCTAAAGGTCCCTTTCAACTGACGCTGGTCAATGACTTTCAGATCAAGGTCAATTACCTACAACAAAAGAAAGGGTTGAACAATCAATGGCCACTTCAACCCTGAGTCATCCGGGGTAAAATCTTGCTTTGAAGGGTTCCTCATAATACCTGTCTCCCCAGGCAATCCCAATACAGTGGATTCTCTCGAGAATCTAGACAGGAAAGGTTTCCATACTGGTATAGGGTGAAACTCTGGGACAACAATAGTACATCTGAATAAGTTCTGTTCCTATAGGTACTTAAGAACAGGACAAATGAGAGCAAATTGAGGAAAGACATATACATTCTCCAGTAGACAAAGGGTCTGTGAAAATACACTGATTCCCGCGCTGTCTGGGGTTGGTCCCTGTGTAAAATGGGGGAGTGATTTCCCAAACTGATCCTTTACAACATTAGAGTCAGAAGACATTAAATCCATTGAATGGGGCCAAAATCGTTCCTCTACAACCTGCCAAGCCTTACTGCCTAGCATAGTTTCAGACAAATCAACCACACGAGAAGGGGCATCTACTGGATTGTCACGAGAAGGAATGTACTGCAGCTGGAGGTCAATATTATACAGGAAAATGAACTCAAATATTGACTTCCTGATCAGATATAATGCTTGATCTCTATCTCCCTAGTTCTGCCAGGAATGTAGCACTGCCTTATCATCAGTCAAGATGTCTACTCTATGGTTGTACATTCGCTCCCCAAGTGATACAACCGCCTTTAAGAGAGCATCAGCCTCTTTCAAATGAATAGGGCGTGAATCATTCTCTAACCAGAAATCTCCAAATGTAGTACCTTGCAGTACAGAGTCCCCTGATAGGAGAGCCACACCATATCTGTATAGTGAGGCATCTGTGGCCAGTAATATCTGGGCATGATGTTCAGGACGCCAGGTAACACAGCCTTCCCAAGTATCAAGAAAACGCCAGTGGAGCAATTTTCTTTGAGGCTGTTTGTCACCTCCACAGACCTACTATTCTTACTTGCAGTGGAGATGCAGCGATTTACCTCTCGTGTATATAATCTTGCTGATGGAACAGCCAGATTCATAGACACACATTTCCCCGCAAATCTTTGAAGTGTCCTAAGATCAACCCTCTTGCTAGAGTAAATTGACTCCCTGAGCATGCAGAGAGATTGTTTCTTCTCTTGGGGAAAGATAAAGGCCAACCTCTCAGAATCCGCAAAGAAACCTAAAAACCTTACACATGTTTTAGGATCAAGCTGACATTTATGGAGAGACAAAGTATAGTCAAGTCTAGTGAGAATCTCCAATGCTACACTGTGCGTAACTATCTAGAGGATCATCATCGTCCACTTTTCCTGCACTACTACTCACAGACTGTGTATCAGTCCTCTATATCTTTAAAGAGTTATGAACGATATTACAGACCACAAAACAATCATCAATATACTGAAGATTTTGAATTCCTAGTCCCCTCACATAAGAGGTTACCTGCATACCTATAGTCTGATAGATATATGGTGATGCCTTCCACCCAAATGGAAGGGTAGTATACGAGACACCCAGCCCTGGAATACAAAACCAAAGTAGGTCTGTGATTCTCTTGTTAACCTAACATGGTCATAACCTGATTTCTCATCGCAACATACCATCATTGCTCCTTTCTGGACCAGGCGAGGGACATCCCTCAATGTGTCCAATTTAAATGACAAATCTTTTATCCATAAATTGAGGTAGCGCTCATCATGACAAAGCCGGGGCTTCGATGGCTCTACGGTCAATGGCATAATCAGTATTGGAAGTTCACATTCTCCTAACTTTCCCCATAAGCGCACAGATCCATTTTTAAGGCGCTCAGTAATCTCCTGAGCAATAAATGGCTCGAAACCGATACAAGAGGGTGTATTTTTCATAAAAACCTCAGGTGGGCTAGTAGTGTCATAAGCCTTTCCCTTAAACATACCCTTAAAAGGTTGGAAGAATTCTTGAATATCAACACCATTTTTCAACTAAGCCAATACATTCTTAGCCTCCAAACTATGATTGTCAACTATTTCTTACCACTGGTGTAAGCAATTATGTAACTGACCAGACACAAAGCATTCCGGAGCCCGTAAAGACAATTTATTTACATTACACCCAATGTTTCCCCCTAACACATGTTCCGCCGTAGGATGATCATGCGCTGTGAGATGAGGCCTGTCTGACTCCAGAGTCAACCAAACTGGATGCCTTCTTAATGATTTTGTTTCCTCTTCCGGGACAAAAACAGGATGAGCCTGAAAATGGTGAAAAAACATTCTCACATCAGTTTTAATCTTCAGAACTCTAGTGAAATGGGTTTAACATTCAATATTACGCCTTATCAAAAGCATCCAGATGGCCTTCACTGGAGAAAGACAGCCACACCCCGCAGCCCATGTGAACCAAGGTCCACAAGATCATTAACTAAAACACCTAATATGTCTAAATAACGAAGTAACAATAAACTTAAACTATAAATTAAAAAACTCAACTAATTCAGCACAATGCCAAATCCATGAAATTCACATTATATAATATATTTATAGATATCACTATAATGTAGTTAATAGCCATTTAAGACCTAACAACTCCATTCATTTTTAAATAGCTTTTAGCTTTTCACAATATTTGATATGATGGCCCATAGCGTCACAAAATAAGCATGGTCCCACTTGTCTTATACCAGAAGCTGACGCTGACACCCTTCCCCTATATTGACGTGATCTGTAACCCCAACCTGAGGAACTCTGGGGTTTTTGGCCAAAATGGTACCCACCCTGACTATAGTAGGGTTGATGTGTCATAGGCTGGCATTGAGGAGCCATCATCATACCATTTGGATATAGTGTAGGAAAAGTATTAGGGTACAATTAGCCAATGGGGATTGGGTACTAATTGGAACTTGTGTTGTTGTCACAACTGGTTTTTCTTTTAGTAACTTTTCAACTTTTTTACATTTTGACAAGGCTCTGGATATTAAATCTGAAGCCCCGCCCCCAAGAACAGTTAAAGCCAGAGAGGGGATTTGTACTTTCCCCTGATTTCTTTGGGCCTGCCTTAAGATTTCGCATATAAGTCTTCTGATGAAACCTTCTTTGCAGCATGTGCCAGCTCGTCTCGGGCCAGCAGATTTAGCATCTCACTTGGGTCATTCTGTGTGCAGAGGAATTTGACACGATCCCTTAGAACATTTACCTCCTCCGAAGACACATTCTTCTTTTTTTTCGATGGTGGCTCTAGATTCTCCTCATGGGTCTCCTCTCGATCACCTCCACCACTAGCACATGGCTTGTCAGTACATCTAGGGGGTATTCGAACCGGCTGGTAATAAAAGAAATTACAGATTGCATTTAATATTTACCCAAAACTAATGAAGAACAATCCGCAAATGTGCCTATGCTATCAATAAAATGAAATAAATATATAGATAAATATTAATTACTGTCATCATTGTTATATGTGTATGGAGATGGTAAATATACAAATGAACAAAGAAAAAACTAATAACTACAGGAAAAAAATTCTGTGGCACTATATCAGTACTGATTGCGCATGCAACAAAGGCGAAATAAATTATTTTATGTAATTTTTAGGCATATATATACACGATTAAACACTAATTATTGTTCAAATGATGAATATCATTTATGCACTGTCGGCGATGGAGCATGTAACCAATGAAAATACGTTTTTGTTTTTTGTTTTCCATGTTATATTGCCATATTGCACATTCATAGACTAAGCCAAGGCACTGGTCGCACAATCTCCTATTGTGGAACTTGACCTCGTTCAAAACGATAAACTATGTTAATACCGTTATTGTAATGGACACATACAGTTGTCCGACCTATGCGTACCTGTATATGACAGAATGAGCAATACAACCATCCCTCTACGGGGTAATGAGCAATTGTCGATACCCTCTAGGGAGTATTGACGCAATACGTAGCAGGCTTACGCCTAAGCATGTTGATAGCCGCCGCAAAACAAATATATGTACGTATCCAAAAACAAAGTCACAGGATATCATAAAACAAAAATTACCTGCTGCAATTCCTGTCCATCCGGGCCGCCAACATCGTTTGCATGCAATATTGATAAATGAAGCAGGATCATTAAATTGTCACCATTGACTTCACGATCCGCCATCTCCAAGATCTCCTTCTCATTTTCTCCAGTTAATTCACGAAAATGTTTGATAAGTTCAGCAGCCGGTAAATTCTTCGTTGCCAACGAGGATCTCAATCTAGCATAAGTGAAACCAGATATGTCACCATGGAAATCTCGAAGCTTTTTTATAAGTGGAAGCAACTCTTTCCCCACGAGGCTGTGTCGTCTTTTAAGGATTGTCACAGCCCGGAAACCATATATAATATATATCATTATACCACAAGAAAAACATCCCATAAACTTTCTCAAAATTTTATCATAGAAATTAGTTTCCAATATAAAAACCAAGTATTCTCCCTCAAAAACTCCAACATGGCCGCCAGCCATGAACGCTGCCACTCCAGGTACAGCTAACCAAAAACGAGACCACCTCGTTATAAACAAAAATCCATATGTGAAAAAATAACCAAGCCACCAAGGCTAGCATAATCACCGCAATTATGCAAACAAACTCAAACGAGAAAGTAATTATACCTACAATCCGGAAGTCGGCAGGAACGCGCTGTCACCCCCCCCCCCCCCCCCCCCCCCCCCCCCCGGTTGTAGCTCCGACCAGCGATTATTACCGTTACAAACACATTTTTTGTTTTGATGTCAAATAAATATATCAAATTGGATTTAATAGAAACTCTTTATTGTTATTTTGAAATCCGTCAATTTTTGACGCAAAATCTTATCGAAGCGTGAACTAGAAGTAGCCCGTACCTGCACTGCGTTTGTATTCATACGTCATTGCGATTACGCTAATTTGAACTCAACTCCCCTCCCATTAGCTATGTCGAGGCATATGTAAAAATAACTTTTTCAACGTCCAAAGTAACGCCGAGAATATTATAGAACGCAATTGCCTACTTAAAAAAATAAAGTCAAGTGTTTTTTTTTTTAAATTGTACCGTTATTGCTGTTCATTTTTTTATGTTTGCCCTAAATGTCCATGGTTGTCGATGGGCGGTTAAACTAAAACAAGCAAACAAAACAAACAAACAAATAAATGAATAAACGATAGCTAAAAGGCAGCACGAAAAAAAGCTGAATCAGAGTAACCACAATAAAAAAACCACATGGGAGTTGTAAACCAGGAGCGTCCATTAGTTTTTCATCAATGGAACAATTTAATGTCATTGTACTTAAGGTTAAGTAGCAATACTAACAGAATATTGTCACGATCGGCTCATAACATCGATATCCAATCGTATCGCCGTAGGATCGTCCGTATAATTAACTTTTCAAGAGAAAAAACGAGCACAGCATTAACCAAATAACTTTTATTTGATTCTGAAAAGAGTTTGGAATCTATGTCCATTTATTTTTCAAACATTTGCAATAGTTGACATCTAGTGTATTCTGAAAAGACATATATTTGTTTTTATCTTTCCTCATTTAATCTTGAATTCTGAGTTATTTTTTCGCACATTTTCAAAAGATGACATTTAAAGGATTCTGAAAAGCTTTCCCCTTTTACTTTTTATTTACACATTGTCAATAGTTGACATTTATTGGAATCTTAAAAGACCTACGCATATAATTATTTTATCTCTGCCCTTTTTATACTTGCATTCAAATTTATTTTTCTCACTTTTTCAAGAGTTGTCGAGAGATAAAGAAAAAATGCCAGTCACACTTAAATACGGATACACACAACTTTTGATCTAAGTGTAAATTGATTCCAGGCATTCGTCTTGACCTTTTATACTACTTGAATACATAGGTCTAGTCAAAGCCCCTTCGGTATTTGTTAATAGGCCTCCGGTTTCTAAGAAATGAAGCGGATTATACGCTAACGTTTTTTTACAGGGCAATTTTTGGAAGTTACAATTTCCTGCGTCTATTTCCTAAGAGTACATTCTAAGACTGTTTTCACATAAGTCTACACATCTTTAGCAAAGAGCGCTCGTTTCAGGAAACTTATAAATATTCATGAGCGGCAATACATCTTTCTTCTTGTTGGTGAAGAAATTCTATTCGAGGAAGCTTTCGCGCCGGGAGGCCGAGTTCCGGAAGTCGCCGTAGTGCTATTTGGTTTGAATGGAGTAAAATACTACCTACATATATAACAGGAGTCGCTCAGTAATATCACATTAGCATACGACTTGGCATTAGATGTGGTCTGCCAGTGACGAGTTCTCTAATCTACTTTCTGATACCTTCTGAAATCACAGGTAGATTTCACGTTAGGCCTATTTGAGACATCATGCTTAAAATTACAGCAGTCGCCTGGTTATTGTTGGCTACTCCAGCTCTGCTGATGCTGATAGTGGAATCGACTGATGCGTACACACTTCCAGATAAAGGTATGGTGTTTATATTACATATGTTTTATAAATATAATTAATTGCTCTTCCGCAAATAAAATAATTAAATGTCTCCAACGCTGACAAATGATTTTTTTTTCTATCAAAAACAGGACCAGACGATTTAGCATTTTTCTTCAGTTACAAAAGTCACTTACTTTACATCATTTCCACCATTGAAAGTCTGAGCTTCTTATTTTATTTCAAGATAAAAATATTAAAAATAATTAATTGTATCCCGAAAAAATTCCGTGGCACTATGTCCTATATGGAATGTAGTACTGATTGCGCATGCACCGACAGCAAAATCAATTATTTCATATTATTTTTTTTAGTTAATCAAAAATATATACACGATTAAACACCAATTATTATTCAAATGATGGGTATCATTTATGCTCTGTCGGCGATGGAGCATCTTTAAACTTTAATATCAAAGCCTTGAAAAAACTTATCATGCATATATAGTTGCTTATGATAATGACGTGATTTTTGATATATGATAAATGCTCTATATTTACGGACAACAGATACTTGGGCATAAGTGAAAATAATCTTTTATTTAGCACGATTTCGTGATAAGATGGCACGATTTGAAATTACGAGAACTTAATTGTACTTGATGTAAGCAGTTGAGTGGCTGACAATCATTTTAACGTAAACATTTTTATAACTGAGTTTAACACGAAAGAAAACATCCCATGTCGTTTTGATTTGAAATGGGTTGTATTAGTGTCCTATCAACTACCACATTCACTAATTATTATTTGTTTGTGTATATGACTAACACTTTACCTTTATTTGTCTTTTTGTTGTTACGAAAATGTGTGAACTTCCTTGGTCCGAACAATACTTTGAGCATGTCACGCATCTTTTTGGTTCCGAACAGTACTTTGAACATATCACGTACGCATCTTCTTTGTTCTGAACAGAACTTTGAACATATCACGTACGCATCTTTGATCTAAACAGTACTTTGAACACATCAGTACGCATCTTTGTTCTGAACAGTACTTGGAACATTTTATGTACGTATCTTCTTCGTTCTGAGCAGTAATTTTAACATATCAAGCACGCTTCTTCTTTGTGCTGAGCAGTACTATGAGTTTATCACATACGCATCTTGTAAGACGAGAAATCCTTTTTTTTTTTTTTTTTTTTTTTTTTTTTGTAATGTTATAACACTCTGGAAAGCGTTTTGAATCATAGGCATTCTTTGCGACTATTGCGCTGATGTATTGTACACAAGATATTATCACGAAAATCATATGACCTAATCAAAATACAATGAACGCAATGAAATTGTTAAAGATGCTCCACCGCCGACAGAGCATAAACGATGTTAATCATTTGAACAATAATTGGTATTTAATCGTATATATATATGCCTAATTAATACAAAAAATAATATAAAATAATTTATTTCGCCTCTAGTGCATGTGCAATCAGTACTTCATTCCATATAGGATATAGTGTCACGGATTTTTTTCGGGATGCAATTATTATTATTCATATTTTAACTTGAAGGAAAATTAGATGCTCAAACTTTTCAATGTTGATAATGGTGTAAAGTAAGTAACTTTTGTAACAGAAGAAAAATACTAAATCGTCTGCTCCTGTTTTTTACAGTGAAAAAATACCATTTGTCAGCGGTGGAGCATCTTTAAGGAGGTGATGATTAGTGTAGTATTATTAACTTTTGCGACTCTACACAATTATCAATCTGTTTTACATTTCCATTTTAAAAATCAAAAGCCTTTTTCGGAAAGGAAGCGGGCTTTTAGATATATCAACTAAAAATATTAGGTTCTGAAAATAAAAATATTTGTAGTGACAACATTTTGTCTTAGCTCAGAGAATATCAATATCGTTTCGCTTTCAGAGAATTATTCTTATTATTGTATGTTTCATTGTTAATCATAATAAATAGCGCCTATACGATAGCAAAATACGTTCTGGTAACCATCCTTTGGTAGAAGACGACTTATCGACAATGCAGCAAAAACGGGAATGAAACCCATGTTTTGCACGTTGTCATTACAATGTCAAGCATTTTACCAGTGACACGCGCCACATCCATGTCCCCCAAAAAAGACGTTGCTATGACAAGGTGATAGTCGGTTCGATGTACTGACATGATCACTTTGGACCAACAACACATAGTGCATATGATACATTGTGTTAAGTAATTATGACTTATCAAAGAAACACAATTTAACAAAGAATGACAGTTTATTGACTCGTGCCCTATCCGGGCCTCGAACTCACGATCTACGGCACCCAATCGCCTAGCCAAACATACCTGCGCCTTTTACCACCGTGCCACATCTACGTCCACATAGGAACATAATGAAGTCTCCCCAAAACGCACACGTATTGCAAACACCCAACGGATACAAGCGACCGTTCTTAAATGCTCTTTGCTGTTAATAGGACGTCAATCTATTCAACAAACCAAACATTTGTAAAATGGATCGCTTTGCACGTAAAGATGTTCCATCGCCGACAAAGCATAATCGATGCTCCTCATTCGAACTATAATTGGTGTTTATTAGTGTAAATGTATGTCTAATCAACACAAAAATACTGTAAAATATCTTGTTTTGCGTTTAGTGGATGCACATTCATTCCATAAAGGGGTTTTAATTTCAAAATATTTTTATTAAATCATTAGATTTAATAGGGATTGGGCAGCAGGCTATGCCTATATAAGCCCTCTCCCATAAAGGGCATGATGTTATAGGGTTTTTTGTCGGGACGGAATTAATTTTTTTTATTTATTTTATCAAGAAAAACAAAAAGCTCAATTTTTCCAGTATTAGTAATAGTTTAAAGTAAGTAAGTTTTTTTTTTATTGAATGATAGCAATACGCTTATTTTTTATGATCATACCAGGTCTTGCCATCTGTTAGATATATCGCCAAATGTGGAAAATTTTTCCCATTTACCATGCAAACCCACTGCCCATTACATGACTTAGCGGTTTTTCATTTTTAGATTAAGCATTGCTTGTCATATTTACACGCATTCGAGGTGTACGTTAAGTGCTTCCTAACGTCTCGAATGGGTGCGCAAGAAGTAGGCCAGTTTGTTTGTCCATTCGGGTCATGTAATTCGACTGTAATGATCCGTAGGTTTCGAATTTTTTAATGTATTATTTTTACATTTCGAGATTGACAAAACATGTTTTCAGTTTAAGTAAATCCTTTATAACACTTCGACCTATCAGTATACACACAAATCTAATATTTATTTGCCTTTCGTCAAAGAAAACATCAAGGTCGTATAAATGAACTTAAATAAGCTTCTACGATCGGCTTGACCATTCCCATTTTCCTTTTTGTTTGTTGAAAAGTGAAAAAGAACATTGGGGATCGGTTTAAAATGTAGAATCAAAGACAAATCACTTCTTCTCTTCTCAGCCTGACGATATTACTGTATCCCGGCGGAATTAACGCGAGCAATTTCGCCCAATAAGCTAGGTCCGTTTCCACAGCGCGTATGTTTAGTGAATATATTAAATGATATTGTCAAAGCCGAACGATATATTTATATCGCGGACAGTAACTATCGACACGAAAATGGCTAGTCTTACGCGCAAATAAGCTCTCGCGAAAATATTTTTTACTTAATTGATTTCGCGGTTTCCTGTACGGCATATATTAACGAAGGGTTAAATTCCTATATATTTAAAAAAAAAAACAAAAAAAAAACACCTTTATATCATTGTTAGGTACGTCAAATAAGTTCTGAATAACATCGCTTGTGTTTAGTATTCGCGGATTCCGGTGAAAACGCGATTATGCCGAAAATAAACCATCCGCGAAACTTAACCACTATACAGTAGAGGCACAAAAACACATTGTACTGTAAACCAACTCTTTTCGCGAGTGATTTATTTTCGTGAATTTCGCGAGCAGGGATACATCTTTAAGTTTATCTGCGTGAACTACTAACTAAGGCAATTCGTGCAAAATAAAATTCAAATATATATCCCTGTTTGGTTTCAAATCCGCGAAAATTCAGTAGCCGCGAAAAAAAGCTGGTTTACAGTATACACTTATCACTGCCATAATTCGTTACGAGGAAGAAAATGAGACGCTGTAAAAGACGTTCATATTTTATCTTAAGGTTTATTGATCCAGCAATTCTCCTCTTACTTACTAATTGGACGAATTATATCTATTTCTTACCTATATAACCTTATATTATATTTCAGACACTATATTTAATTCAATTATTATTCTTTTCTGTTCGTAGGGATGGACAAACGTTACGATTTGAACGCCTTGCTGAGCCGGATCATGGCTCGATATGGACAGAACAATGACTATAATAGCCCTCTTTACATGCGTTTCGGGGCAGCTGGTCGGAAGTGATATGTTTCAAGACATCAAAATGTGTGAATTCAGAATCTATACCGCAACATGTTCCGATAAACAAGAAATACCAAGCTGTTAAATTTATTTTTCATCTTCATAAATGTACTTTAGTTTTGACAGGAGATGTGATTTTAAATGTCTTGTTTGGGATAACAATGACTTCTTTTTACTCCTACTCATTATTGACAAGTTTTTCAAAGGCAGATTTATCTGTTTTGATGTAAATTTTGCCAAATTGAAATGCCATCTTCTCTAAAATAAATTAAAATCTTTCTCGAAATGTCCGTGGGTTTTCTGTTCTAAATTTATATTTGTTTTACTGCCTTAACTCTTTAAAATTAATTTCAATACCGTATATTGCATGCCCACAAATCTAGGAGAACTTTTAACTTGTTATTCATCACCAAAAGTTACATTTTGAGAATTATAATACGGACAATTCATAAGTTTGTTTTAGTCTTACTAAGTCAAATAAGAGCTGAAAATGAATATTGAGAGTATTGCAAAAAAAAAAAAAAAAAAAAAGAAAATAAAAAAAAAATAAGGTTATTACATCTACTGTGTAGTTGAATGAATGAAGACACACAGTAAAACCAAGAAGCTACATTGTGGTCTACAATTACATTTCACATTTTGTACGATGACTTTAGTAGCCATAAAGTGACTTTTTCAGATATGTTTTCATTTAAACATACACTAAGCTTAAAAAAAAACAATTACCGTGCATAAATTATGTGGTTCTGCAAATAGATCACTGAATTAAAAATGACATCAAACTTTTGCCCAGTTATGTCACATATAATTTTCAGAACCTCGTAGAAATGTATCATTTATTTTCATTTGATATAATTCAAACAGCAAATATCGTGTGCAGAAACTGTCAGCTATCGATACCGAAATAACAGCGCCGACGGCATCAGTTGAAGACATTTTGCATTAAGTATAGGTTGATCTATCTTGAATGGTAATTTGTAAACCGCTCTCTAATATCAACCCATCAAAACACCGCAATATGAAAATGTCTTATTTCATCTTTGACATAAACGTATATTTCATGGTATGAATTGGAGCCGTGGGTTTATTTCAATATTACCATAGGTTTTCCAGATATAGAATTTAATTGTCAAAATACTAAGTAAACACATCATTGGGGATTATTTTCTCCTTGACGTATAAGCGGAAATGAGATAAAGATGAAATGTCAAAAGTTTATTAAATCGTAAACAATTTCATATCAAATAACAGGATTTAGAAAACGCGTATATGTAGTTTTTATTGGATACTTATACAAATGTATATTTATTTTCAACCGTGAATCATTTTGTATCATTATCTTTTAATGGTGCCTCGGTAGATTTATGCACTCACAAAGACATTCGAGCATGCAAATCGCCTGAAAATGTTTAGCAAACGCCCACGTGATAAACACGTGGTATACGTGGTCCTTTTACATTTTATCTTGTTGTGGTTTTTTTTTTCACCTTTTCTTCCCCATTTTCCATTCAATTATACAAAATAGCTACACTAAACCAAAATGGCTACAGACACGACAGTGTCTTATATTGATATTGAAAAAAGCTCCATCGCTGACAAATAGCCTCTTTTCTCTATCTAGCAGTAAGTATTTTTCTTTACTTACAAAAGTTATTCACTTTACACCATCACCACCATTGAAAAGTCTGAGGTTCTAAATTTACTCCAAGATAAATTATCAAAAATAATAAATTGCGTCCCGAAAAAAAATTCCGTGGCACTATGTCCTATATGAAATGAAGTGCTGATTGCGCATGAACCAAAAGCAAAATAAATTATGTTATGATTTTTTTCTGTTAATTAGACATATATACACAATTAAATACCAATTATTGTTCGAATGATAAGTATCCGTTTATGCTCTATCGACGATGGAACATCTTTAAGGTAAATGGGAACTTTGATATCGATTGAAAAAAATCAAAGACGGAAGGACCAACCAAAGGAGACCAAAGTCTCAGGAGTTGACCTCATTTAATATTACGTTAGATCTAATGACGATGTTATTAAATAGTGTATATTCTTGGAAAAGAATTTAATTTGAATGTTAATATGTGAAACTTAAATCAAGGCCACTAATGGTACTATGTCTATTTGAGTTTGAAACTCAAGTAGGGGCAGATGCCTAGTATTGATCATAAGTCGGTGGGTTTTTTTTTCAGGGTACTCCGACTTTCTTCCATCTCCTAAATCTGGCATGTCGTCGAAATGAAACATGCAATAAGTAATGAAATAATAACACAAAATAACCATTTATAGATGTTTCGGTGACCTATTAGCTTTGTATGCTGCTGATGCTATGCACTAAATTCGGCGGGAGCCTTTTCATCATGAAGTCATTTTTTAATAATAGAAACTTAACACCATCTCAAAGGGTTTTATAGAACAAATATTTCACTAATATTCTGTGGAATCAACTTGTTTTAGTAATTAATGAGTAATTCATCGCCCACAACAACAATTTGTGCAGACCATTGCATTTCCTTAAGGATTCCAAGTAATAATAAAAAAGAAAATAAATAAAAATAAATAAATAGAACAGAACCTAGATGGCAGGTCGATGTCAATAACCTAATCACAAAAGACATTTACATGAATATTTGATGTTTTCATTAATGTGGTATGTCCACCAACAGCTGACTGAAGAGTTGACATTTTCTATCGTGGTAATACCAAGCCTACTCACATACAAAATGTGCTATTCAACACACAGGTATAACTTCCTTCGGTTATTTAAAGACCTCTACTCACGGGATGCATGTCACCAACACATCTAAGTTACGAGGTCACAATTACGAAGACAAAGCCATCCAGACCAATTGCCCACTAATCTACAGTGCAAAGACGTGATCAGACACAAATATAATTCTCTGTATATAGTTAAGTGTTTCTAGGCATAAAATTTGATAATTATTCTTGCAAATACGAAGAGAAGGCTTCCAGACCAACTACTGCAAGTGTAAATTTATAGTAAGATACAAATATGTTTTTTTTTCTGTATATGTAATTAAATTGAACTACACAGACAATGCAGATGTCAATAGGTCATTACTGACAAACATGTAAATAGGTCATCACTGACAAACATGTAAATAGGTCATCACTGATAAATATGTAAATAGGTCATCACTGACAAACATGTAAACAGGTCATCACTGACAAACATATAAATAGGTCATTACTGACAAAAATGTAAATAGTTCATTATTCTAACAAAATGTAAATAGGTCATTTCTTACAAAATGTAAATAGGTCATCACTGACAAAAATGTAAATAGGTCATCACTGACAAACATGTAAATAGGTCATTACTTGACAAAAATGTAAATAGGTCATTACTGACAAACATGTAAATCAGTCAACATGACAAACATGAAATGGTACAAACATGTAAATAGGTCATTTCTAACAAACATGTAAATAGGTCATTTCTAACAAACATGTAAATAGGTCATCACTGACAAACATGTAAATAGGTCATCACTGACAAACATGTAAATAGGTCATTACTGACAAACATGTAAATAGGTCATTAGTGACAAACAAGTAAATAGGTCATTACTAACAAACATGTAAATAGGTCATCACTGACAAACATGTAAATAGGTCATTACTGACAAACATGTAAATAGGTCATTACTGACAAACATGTAAATAGGTCATCACTGACAAACATGTAAATAGGTCATTATGACAAACATGTACATAGGTCATTACTAAAAATGTAAATATCATCACTGACAAGCATGTAAAAAGGTCATTACTGACAAAAATGTAAATAGGCCATTACTGACAAACATGTAAATAGGTCATAACTGACAAACATGTAAATAGGTCATCACTGACAAACATGTAAATAGGTCATTACTGACAAACATGTAAATAGGTCATTACTGACAAACATGTAAATAGGTCATTACTGACAAACATGTAAATAGGTCATCACTGACAAACATGTAAATAGGTCATTACTGACAAACATGTAAATAGGTCATTACTGACAAACATGTAAATAGGTCATTACTGACAAACATGTAAATAGGTCATTACTGACAAACATGTAAATAGGTCATTACTGACAAACATGTAAATAGGTCATTACTAACAAACATGTAGATAGGTCATTACTTACAAAAATGTAAATAGGTCATCACTGACAAACATGTAAATAGGTCATTACTGACAAACATGTAAATAGGTCATCACTGACAAACATGTAAATAGGTCATTAGTGACAAACAAGTAAATAGGTCATTACTGACAAACATGTTAATAGGTCATTACTGACAAACATGTAAATAGGTCATTAACTGACAAACAATGTAAATAGGTCATTTTACAAAACAAAGGTCTTTACTTGTAAAAAATGTAAATAGGTCATCACTGACAACATGTAAATAGGTCATTACTGACAAACATGTAAATAGGTCATTACTGACAAACATGTAAATAGGTCATAACTGACAAACATGTAGATAGGTCATTACTTACAAAAATGTAAATAGTTCATTACTTACAAAAATGTAAATAGGTCATCACTGACAAGCATGTAAAAAGGTCATTACTGACAAAAATGTAAATAGGTCATTACTGACAAACATGTAAATAGGTCATAACTGACAAACATGTAGATAGGTCATTAACTTACAAACATGTAAATAGGTCATCACTTACAAACATGTAAATAGGTCATTACTGACAAACATGTAAATAGGTCATTACTGACAAACATGTAAATAGGCCATTACTGACAAACATGTAAATAGGTCATCACTGGCAAGCATGTAAAAAGGTCATTACTGACAAACATGTAAATAGGTCATTACTGACAAACATGTAAATAGGTCATCACTGACAAACATGTAAATAGATCATTAGTGACAAACAAGTAAATAGGTCATTTCTAACAAACATGTAGATAGGTCATTACTTATAAAAAATGTAAATAGGTCATCACTGGCAAGCATGTAAAAAGGTCATTAGTGACAAAAATGTAAATAGGTCATTACTGACAAACATGTAAACAGGTCATCACTGACAAACATGTAAATAGGTCATTACTGACAAACATGTAAATAGGTCATTACTGACAAACATGTAAATAGGTCATTACTGACAAACATGTAGATAGGTCATTACTTACAAAAATGTAAATAGTTCATTACTTACAAAAATGTAAATAGGTCATCACTGACAAGCATGTAAATAGGTCATCACTGACAAGCATGTAAAAAGGTCATTACTGACAAACATGTAAATAGGCCATAACTAACAAACATGTAAATAGGTCATTTCTAACAAACATGTAGATAGGTCATTACTTACAAAAATGTAAATAGTTCATTACTTACAAAAATGTAAATAGGTCATCACTGACAAACATGTAAATAGGTCATTACTGACAAACATGTAAATAGGTCATTACTGACAAACATGTAAATAGGTCATTTCACTGACAAACATGTAAATAGGTCATTACTGACAAACATGTAAATAGGTCATTACTGACAAACATGTAAATAGGTCATTACTGACAAACATGTTAATAGGTCATTACTGACAAACATGTTAATAGGTCATTACTTATAAAAAATGTAAATAGGTCATTTCTGACAAACATGTAAATAGGTCATCACTGACAAAAATGTAAATAGGTCATTACTGACAAACATGTAAATAGGTCATCACTGACAAACATGTAAATAGGTCATTACTGACAAACATGTAAATAGGTCATTACTGACAAACATGTAAATAGGTCATCACTGACAAACATGTAAATAGGTCATTACTGACAAACATGTAAATAGGTCATTACTGACAAACATGTAAATAGGTCATTACTGACAAACATGTAAATAGGTCATCACTGACAAACATGTAAATAGGTCATTACTGACAAACATGTAAATAGGTCATTTACTGACAAACATGTAAATAGGTCATTACTTACAAAAAATGTAAATAGGTCATTACTGACAAACATGTAAATAGGTCATCACTGACAAACATGTAAATAGGTCATTACTGACAAACATGTAAATAGGTCATTACTGACAAACATGTAAATAGGTCATTACTGACAAACATGTAGATAGGTCATTACTTACAAACATGTAAATAGGTCATCACTACAAACATGTAAATAGGTCATTACTGACAAACATGTAAATAGGTCATTACTGACAAACATGTAAATAGTTCATTCACTGACAAACATGTAAATAGGTCATTACTGACAAACATGTAAATAGGTCATTACTGACAAACATGTAAATAGGTCATCACTGACAAACATGTAAATAGGTCATTACTGACAAACATGTTAAATAGGTCATCACTGAACAAACAATGTAAATAGGTCATTACTGACAAACATGTAAATAGGTCATTACTTACAAACATGTAAATAGGTCATTACTTACAAACATGTAAATAGGTCATTACTGACAAAAATGTAAATAGGTCATTACTTGACAAACATGTAAATAGGTCATTACTGACAAACATGTAAATAGGTCATTATACTGACAAACATGTAAATAGGTCATTACTGACAAAAATGTAAATAGGTCATTACTGACAAACATGTAAATAGGTCATCACTGACAAACATGTAAATAGGTCATTACTGACAAACATGTAAATAGGTCATCACTGACAAACATGTAAATAGGTCATTACTGACAAACATGTAAATAGGTCATTACTGACAAACATGTAAATAGGTCATTAGTGACAAACAAGTAAATAGGTCATTTCTAACAAACATGTAGATAGGTCATTACTTATAAAAAATGTAAATAGGTCATCACTGACAAGCATGTAAATAGGTCATTACTGACAAACATGTAAATAGGTCATTACTGACAAACATGTTAAATAGGTCATTACTGACAAACATGTAAATAGGTCCATCACTGACAAACATGTAAATAGGTCATCACTGACAAACATGTAAATAGGTCATTACTGACAAACATGTAAATAGGTCATTACTGACAAACATGTAAATAGGTCATTACTGACAAACATGTAAATAGGTCATTACTGACAAACATGTAAATAGGTCATTACTGACAAACATGTAAATAGGTCATTACTGACAAACATGTAAATAGGTCATTACTGACAAACATGTAAATAGGTCATCACTGACAAACATGTAAATAGGTCATTACTGACAAACATGTAAATAGGTCATTACTGACAAACATGTAAATAGGTCATTACTGACAAACATGTTAATAGGCCATAACTGACAAACATGTAAATAGGTCATCACTGACAAACATGTAAAAAGGACATTACTGACAAACATGTAAATAGGTCATCACTGACAAACATGTAAATAGGTCATTACTGACAAACATGTAAATAGGTCATTACTGACAAACATGTAAATAGGTCATTACTGACAAACATGTAAATAGGTCATTACTGACAAACATGTAAATAGGTCATTACTGACAAACATGTAAATAGGTCATTACTGACAAACATGTAAATAGGTCATTACTGACAAACATGTAAATAGGTCATTACTGACAAACATGTAAATAGGTCATTACTGACAAACATGTAAATAGGTCATTACTGACAAACATGTAAATAGGTCATTACTGACAAACATGTAAATAGGTCATTACTGACAAACATGTAAATAGGTCATTACTGACAAACATGTAAATAGGTCATTACTGACAAACATGTAAATAGGTCATTACTACACAAACATGTAAATAGTCATACTACAAAAAAATAGGTCATCATTACTGACAAAAAATGTAAATAGGTCATCACTGACAAAAATGTAAATAGGTCATTACTGACAAACATGTAAATAGGTCATTAGTGACAAACAAGTAAATAGGTCATTTCTAACAAACATGTAGATAGGTCATTACTTATAAAAAATGTAAATAGGTCATCACTGACAAGCATGTAAAAAGGTCATTACTGACAAAAATGTAAATAGGTCATTACTGACAAACATGTAAATAGGCCATAACTGACAAACATGTAAAATATGTAAATAGGGTCATCACTGACAAACATGTAAAAAAGGTCATTACTGACAAACATGTAAATAGGTCATTACTGACAAACATGTTAATAGGTCATTACTGACAAACATGTAAATAGGTCATTACTGACAAACATGTAAATAGGTCATTACTTACAAAAATGTAAATAGGTCATCACTGACAAGCATGTAAATAGGTCATTACTGACAAACATGTAAATAGGTCATAACTGACAAACATGTAAATAGGTCATTTACTGACAAACATGTAAATAGGTCATTACTAACAAACATGTAAATAGGTCATTACTGACAAACATGTAAATAGGTCATTACTGACAAACATGTAAATAGATCATTAGTGACAAACATGTAAATAGGTCATTTCTAACAAACATGTAAATAGGTCATATTAACAAACATGTAAATAGGTCATCACTGACAAACATGTAAATAGGTCATTATGACAAAACATGTAAATAGGTCATCACTGACAAACATGTAAATAGGTCATTACTGACAAACATGTAAATAATTAGGTCATTACTGACAAAACATGTAAATAGTTCATTACTTACAAAAATGTAAATAGGTCATCACTGACAAGCATGTAAAAAGGTCATTACTGACAAACATGTAAATAGGTCATTACTTACAAAAATGTAAATAGGTCATCACTGACAAGCATGTAAATAGGTCATTAGTGACAAACATGTAAATAGGTCATTACTGACAAACATGTAAATAGGTCATTACTGACAAACATGTTAATAGGTCATTACTGACAAACATGTAAATAGGTCATTACTGACAAACATGTAAATAGGTCATTACTGACAAACATGTAAATAGGTCATTACTGACAAACATGTAAATAGGTCATTACTGACAAACATGTAAATAGGTCATTACTGACAAACATGTAAATAGGTCATTACTTACAAAAATGTAAATAGGTCATCACTGACAAACATGTAAATAGGTCATTACTGACAAACATGTAAATAGGTCATCACTGACAAACATGTAAATAGGTCATTACTGACAAACATGTAAATAGGTCATTAGTGACAAACAAGTAAATAGGTCATTTCTAACAAACATGTAGATAGGTCATTACTTATAAAAAATGTAAATAGGTCATCACTGACAAGCATGTAAAAAGGTCATTAGTGACAAAAATGTAAATAGGTCATTACTGACAAACATGTAAATAGGTCATTACTTACAAAAATGTAAATAGGTCATCACTGACAAGCATGTAAAAAGGTCATTACTGACAAACATGTAAATAGGTCATTACTGACAAACATGTAAATAGGTCATTACTGACAAACATGTAAATAGGTCATTACTGACAAACATGTAAATAGGTCATTACTGACAAAACATGTAAATAGGTCATTACTGACAAACATGTAAATAGGTCATTACTGACAAACATGTAAATAGGTCATTCACTGACAAACATGTAAATAAGGTCATTACTGACAAACATGTAAATAGGTCATTACTGACAAACATGTAAATAGGTCATTACTAACAAACATGTAGATAGGTCATTACTTATTAAAAATGTAAATAGGTCATCACTGACAAGCATGTAAAAAGGTCATTACTGACAAAAATGTAAATAGGTCATTACTGACAAACATGTAAACAGGTCATCACTGACAAACATGTAAATAGATCATTAGTGACAAACATGTAAATAGGTCATTACTGACAAACATGTAAATAGGTCATTACTGACAAACATGTAAATAGGTCATTACTGACAAACATGTAAATAGGTCATTACTGACAAACATGTAAATAGGTCATTACTGACAAACATGTAAATAGGTCATTACTGACAAACATGTAAATAGGTCATTACTGACAAAAATGTAAATAGGTCATTACTTACAAAAATGTAAATAGGTCATCACTGACAAACATGTAAATAGGTCATTACTGACAAACATGTAAATAGGTCATCAACTGACAAACATGTAAATAGGTCATTACTGACAAAACATGTAAATAGGTCATTACTGACAAACATGTAAATAGGTCATTACTGACAAACATGTAAATAGGTCATCACTGACAAACATGTAAATAGGTCATTACTGACAAACATGTAAATAGGTCATCACTGACAAACATGTAAATAGGTCATTACTGACAAACATGTAAATAGGTCATTACTGACAAACATGTAAATAGGTCATCACTGACAAACATGTAAATAGGTCATTACTGACAAACATGTAAATAGGTCATCACTGACAAACATGTAAATAGGTCATTACTGACAAACATGTAAATAGGTCATTACTGACAAACATGTAAATAGGTCATTACTGACAAACATGTTAATAGGTCATTCACTGACAAACATGTAAATAGGTCATTACTGACAAACATGTAAATAGGTCATTACTTACAAACATGTAAATAGGTCATTACTTACAAAAATGTAAATAGGTCATCACTGACAAGCATGTAAAAAGGTCATTACTGACAAACATGTAAATAGGCCATAACTAACAAACATGTAAATAGGTCATTTCTAACAAACATGTAGATAGGTCATTACTTACAAAAATGTAAATAGTTCATTACTTACAAAAATGTAAATAGGTCATCACTGACAAGCATGTAAAAAGGTCATTACTGACAAACATGTAAATAGGTCATACTGACAAACATGTAATAGGTCATACTGACAAACATGTAAATAGGTCATTCTAACAAACATGTAGATAGGTCATTACTTACAAAAATGTAAATAGGTCATTACTTACAAAAATGTAAATAGGTCATTACTGACAAACATGTAAATAGGTCATAACTGACAAACATGTAAATAGGTCATTACTGACAAACATGTAAATAGGTCATAACTAACAAACATGTAGATAGGTCATTACTTACAAAAATGTAAATAGTTCATTACTTACAAAAATGTAAATAGGTCATCACTGACAAGCATGTAAATAGGTCATTACTGACAAACATGTAAATAGGTCATCACTACAAACATGTATAATACTACAAACATGTAAATAGGTCATTACTGACAAACATGTAAATAGGTCATTACTGACAAAAATGTAAATAGTTCATTACTTACAAACATGTAAATAGGTCATTACTGACAAACATGTAAATAGGTCATTACTGACAAACATGTAAATAGGTCATTACTAACAAACATGTTAATGAGGTCATTACTGACAAACATGTAAATAGGTCATCACTGACAAAACATGTAAATAGAGTCATTACTGACAAACATGTAAATAGGTCATTACTGACAAACATGTAAATAGGTCATTACTGACAAACATGTAAATAGGTCATTACTGACAAACATGTAAATAGGTCATTAGTGACAAACATGTAAACAGGTCATTACTGACAAACATGTAAATAGGTCATCACTGACAAACATGTAAATAGGTCATTACTGACAAACATGTAAATAGGTCATTTCTAACAAACATGTAAATAGGTCATTACTTACAAAAATGTAAATAGGTCATCACTGACAAACATGTAAATAGGTCATTACTGACAAACATGTAAATAGGTCATTACTGACAAACATGTAAATAGGTCATTACTGACAAACATGTAAATAGGTCATTACTGACAAACATGTAAATAGGTCATTACTGACAAACATGTAAATAGGTCATCACTGACAAACATGTAAATAGGTCATTAGTGACAAACAGTAAATAGGTCATACTGACAAACATGTAAATAGGTCATTACTGACAAACAATGTAAATAGGTCATTACTGCCAAACATGTAAATAGGTCATTACTGACAAACATGTAAATAGGTCATTACTGACAAACATGTAAATAGGTCATTACTGACAAACATGTAAATAGGTCATCACTGACAAACATGTAAATAGGTCATTACTGACAAACATGTAAATAGGTCATTACTGACAAACATGTAAATAGGTCATTACTGACAAACATGTAAATAGGTCATTACTGACAAACATGTAAATAGGTCATTACTGACAAACAAAACATGTAAATAGGTCATCACTGACAAGCATGTAAATGTTAATAGGTCATTACTGACAAACATGTAAATAGATCATTAGTGACAAACAAGTAAATAGGTCATTTCTAACAAACATGTAGATAGGTCATTACTTATAAAAAATGTAAATAGGTCATCACTGACAAACATGTAAATAGGTCATTACTGACAAACATGTAAATAGGTCATTACTGACAAACATGTAAATAGGTCATTACTGACAAACATGTAAATAGGTCATTACTGACAAACATGTAAATAGGTCATCACTGACAAACATGTAAATAGGTCATTACTGACAAAAATGTAAATAGGTCATTACTGACAAACATGTAAATAGGTCATTACTGACAAACATGTAAATAGGTCATTACTGACAAACATGTAAATAGGTCATTACTAACAAACATGTAAATAGGTCATCACTGACAAACATGTAAATAGGTCATTACTGACAAACATGTAAATAGGTCATTACTGACAAACATGTAAATAGGTCATTACTGACAAACATGTAAATAGGTCATTACTGACAAACATGTAAATAGGTCATTTCTAACAAACATGTAAATAGGTCATTACTTACAAAAATGTAAATAGGTCATCACTGACAAACATGTAAATAGGTCATTACTGACAAACATGTAAATAGGTCATCACTGACAAACATGTAAATAGATCATTAGTGACAAACAAGTAAATAGGTCATTACTAACAAACATGTAAATAGGTCATTACTTATAAAAATGTAAATAGGTCATCACTAACAAGCATGTAAAAGGTTATTACTGACAAAATGTAAATAGGTCATTACTGACAAACATGTAAATAGGTCAAAACTGACAAACTGTATATGTGTAAATAGGTCAAACATAATCATTTCTAACAAACATGTAAATAGGTCATTACTGACAAACATGTAAATAGGTCATCACTGACAAACATGTAAATAGGTCATAACTGACAAACATGTAAATAGGTCATCACTGACAAACATGTAAATAGGTCATTACTGACAAACATGTAAATAGGTCATCACTGACAAACATGTAAATAGGTCATCACTGACAAACATGTAAATAGGTCATTAGTGACAAACATGTAAATAGGTCATTACTGACAAACATGTTAATAGGTCATTACTTACAAACATGTAAATAGGTCATTACTGACAAACATGTAAATAGGTCATTACTGACAAACATGTAAATAGGTCATCACTGACAAACATGTAAATAGGTCATTACTGACAAACATGTAAATAGGTCATTACTGACAAACATGTAAATAGATCATTAGTGACAAACAAGTAAATAGGTCATTTCTAACAAACATGTAAACAGGTCATCACTGACAAACATGTAAATAGGTCATTACTGACAAACATGTAAATAGGTCATTAGTGACAAACATGTAAATAGGTCATTACTGACAAACATGTAAATAGGTCATAACTGACAAACATGTTAATAGGTCATTACTGACAAACATGTAAATAGGTCATTACTGACAAACAAGTAAATAGGTCATTACTGACAAACATGTAAATATGTCATCACTGACAAACATGTAAATAGGTCATCACTGACAAACATGTAAATATGTCATCACTGACAAACATGTAAATAGGTCATTACTGACAAACTTATAAATAGGTCATCACTTACAAACATATAAATAGGTCATCATTGACAAACATGTAACTATGTCATTAATATCATAAACATATAAATAGGTCATCATTGACAAACATGTTAATAGGTCATCACTGACAAAAATGTAAATAGGTCATTACTGCCAAACTTGTTAATAGGTCATTATTGACAAACATGTAAATAGGTCATTACTGACAAACATGTAAATAGGTCATCACTGACAAACATATAAATAGGTCATCACTGACAAACATATAAATAGGTCATCACTGACAAACATATAAATAGGTCATTACTGACAAACATGTAAATAGGTCATTACTGACAAACATGTAAATAGGTCATTACTGACAAAACTACAAAATCAGACTGACAAACATAAACTGTCATCACTGACAAACATATAAATAGGTCATCACTGACAAACATGTAAATAGGTCATCACTGACAAACATATAAATAGGTCATCACTGACAAACATATAAATAGGTCAATACTCAAAGCAACATGTAAATAGGTCATTACTGACAAACATGTAAATAGGTCATTACTGACAAAACTACAAATAGGTCATTACTGACAAACATGTAAATAGGTCATTACTGACAAAACTACAAATAGGTCATCACTGACAAACATGTAAATAGGTCATCACTGACAAACATGTAAATATATCATTACTGACAGACATGTAAATATGTTATCACTGACAAACACGTAAATAGATCATTACTGACAAACATGTAAATATGTCATTACTGACAAAACATGTAAATATGTTATCACTGATAAACACGTAAATAGGTCATCACTGACAAACATGTAAATATATCATTACTGACAGACATGTAAATATGTTATCACTGATAAACACGTAAATAGGTCATTACTGACAAACATGTAAATAGGTCATTACTGACAAACAGATAATGTATATAATTCGTGCAGAATTTCCGGGTATACAGCATATTTATGTGTGGCAACATTAATGCATTGATGGCATTCATATTCGTCTTACAATATTTTGTAATATACGATTATTATTTATAAAAAACGATGACGGTTTAAATTAATTAAAACAACATTAGCACATTTCAACAGATCACGGAAAATAAATTCCAACACTCTGTCTTCTAATGTACGTAACCAACATCTTACTGCCTCGCACTAATATCTATGTGGTTAGAGAAGCAGGTAAGTATTCACTTAAAGGGACAATTCAGTCTAAGAGTACATAAAATTTGCACATATTTCGGAAGCAAACCAGTTCTAATAGAAATTAGATTAGTTGGTTTTACTGTGATATGCCAAAATAGCCCACTGTAGTGAAATGCATGTGATATGTGCAAAATCGCTTACTGTCCGGCATTAACATTGTGGTCGGATGTCTTGCATGCCGAACCCCGGCTCTTGCCAGTGTAGTAAAGATTTTTTGTCTAGAACTACTAAAATCACTGTAACAGTAGCGTTATTACCTTATTAAATGCATGTTCTTGTCTAAAAATAATTTCATCAACTCCTCAGTGGTTACTTTTGTTTAACGTACGTGTATGGGTACAGCGCTAATGTTGTACCCGCTTAACCGTATTGTCAACGATTTTGAATTTCAACAGTATCAATCAAAATCCTTAACAATTTCGTGAAATTTTTCAATATTTTTTATTATATGTTTCATAAGCTTGTTATCCATGTATCATTGTTCTAGGTTGTGCCATGACGGATTACAAAGCGATATTGACGTGAAAGGTTGTGACTTATATCAACGCATTACATTTTATACCGACTAAACCGTAATTTTAGGAAACAGTTAAAGATGCTCCACCGCTGACAAATGGTATTTTTTCTCTGTCAAACCAGGAACAGACGAATACGTACTTTTGTTTACGCCATTGTCACCAAACTTTGAGTTTCTTATTTTACTTAAAGATAAAAATATTAAAATCCAAAATATTAAATATATACATAAACTTATGACATAACAATCATTATCTTCAAGAGCAGATAACGCTATGATATCTAAAAGCCAAAAACATTGTTACAGAAACGCAGTTATGAGATTACTTGAGTTAGTTGAAAAAAGAAATATATGATTCTTTTAACATTATATTACGTTCGATTTTCTGTATACCGATGACAAAAGTAGTACATACAAACTAAGTGTCCTACTGACTTGTATCAAATTACTAAACTAATTGCTTGCTAATAGAGATAATATCTCACCTGCGGTTTACACTGGTATACGCCAGATTGGATGCTGAAATGGGCACTAATTTCCCTTGATAATGAAGTATCATGTTTTACTTATAAAATAATTGCTCTGCTATAACGAATACTGGTTTATATGCTTACAACGTGAATGCGTCTCTTACAACCACAATTGCCAAAGCTATTGTGTTCCCTTGGTATACTGTATGGTTTCTTATTTCGAACATTCGTAACATATTCTACATTAACTAGTAGATTTAAAAAAATAGTATATTAGGAGGTAAAATTGAGGAGCATACTGGTTATACAATAGATCTCTCCGTCTCTCCCCCAACTCTCACTTTCTCGCTCTTCCCTCACTCTCTCCCTCTCTCTGTGTCTCATATACAACTTTATATATTATGTATATCTTATCTTGTAAATGCCACCTTGTCTATGTAATTTGAATGTTTTATTATTTTTGGGAACGGGCTTTATATAAGTTGTATAACTTGCGCCCAATCCCATTGCACATTTTGCAATAAAATATGTTTAAATCAAATCTAGATTAATGAGTTGTATAATTAAGAAATAACCTTAGTTAAAACTATGTGTATGTGAAAGACAAATCTTAGTAAAATATTGATAAGTAAAATGATGCAAACTGAGATAAAAAGATAGTCCTAAAATGTGCCCATTTCTTTTGAGTTAAAACCGTTTAATATCATATTTAGCCGCCCAGTTTCGTTGAGATAATATTTTTGCTATTTCTTTGACCATAAAATGGCTTCGAAAATTCATTCATGAAATCACCTTAGACTTCTTTTGAGAACTGAAATTTTCAAGCATGTTCTCCAATACGTAATTTCGTTTTTTCTATGTAGCAGTGAAGATAGCAACAACATAATTATAAATGTAAGATTGAGACATTGTCTATAAAGGCATTTCTATATTCTCTTAACAACGCGAAACATATGTATTGCGGAGTTTGTTTGGGTAGAATATTTTTCTATATCTAAAACATGGATATAATCACAAAACTAAAATTAGATTAAGAAACAATTACTCTAATTAAACATTGGACCTACAGCTGTTTTTTGATAGTTTTGTACTTGCAACTGAATGGAATGGATTAGGAGCAGGAAGTATCGCTGTTCTCTAGCTTAAAGATTACGCTACACACTCCCTGAATCGACCTCTCCGTTTCCGAAATCATAACAGCATCAAATTGTTCTATCAGCAATTCACATAGAAATACAAATCATAAAGAAAAATGCGCCTTTGGAGGCCTCGAATTATTTTCACATATTTCATATTTGTTTACAATGTACATTTGAAGCGCAAGAAAACTTTGTGAATGAACGTGAGGAATTAAACAATTTTCCAGGTCAACATGTCAATTATAGTCCCGGTGAAATACACAATGACTTAAAAGTTCAAAGATATTAAAATTGTAATTATTCTATACTGCTCGTGATAGAACACATTAATCATGACATGCGCAATTAGTATACCGGAAACAGGATATTAATTAGATGGATATTGATAAATATTAACAAAGCGATTTAGCACCGCACGTCTTGCAGATAATATAACAGTACATGTGGTTCTAAGTTTATCTTGAGGTTTTGAATGAATGAATGAGTAAACACATAATCAACAGAAACTTAAAAAAGAAATTCTAACCCAGTATCATATCAATGAACAAAACCAGAAAAAAAATCAAAGCTAAAAATGAAATCAAAGGTATTTTGTATCATGCCTATTGTTTTTGCACGATTGGGTTTTTAAGCAGGAAGTTTACAACCCTATAAAAGTGCTTTATCATTTCAGTATCCTATGTCTTATTGACAAAAATATTGTGTCACGTTATTACGTATCATAAATGTGAACGACACTATCCAATTATAACGCAGTCTGGCTTTATGTCTAATTTCAAGCCAATCCGTACATTTTTACTCGATTCGTGTAGCATCAATATCTAAAACAGTCGATGATTTTTTATATTTAGCATGAAACTACAAATGCTGCACCAACTTAATCAAAGAAATATGAGTATGATGGATTCTTATCAGATCCAAATGTCAGAGATATATTAGGATAAATCGTGTCTCGTACCATTCATTCTGTTAAAGAGGGCAAACGCTGGTCCGGCATATGTAAACATTTTCACGCGATCAGTCAACTTTTTAAAACGTATCCACTAGAGAAGTATCAGTAAATTAATGAAAACATGTAGACATAAAAAAAAAGAGAAAAAAAATTTGATATGAATAAATTCAATACCATCCATGCACAAATTTACACGCGTGCTTGAGCAGTCACATTTTTTTGGTGAATTCTTTAAGTATTGACTAACAATGTGATGCTTGAGAGTGTCGCGTTTACTACAGATCTATTCAATCATATTTGATTAAGCCATTGCCATTCTTCCAATGCTTTCCAAATTGCTCAGTTCCGCGAACACTTCCGACAATGATTTATTTAGTCCTCTTTCGATAACCTTGATCCGTCCAGCGGCTTGGCCGCTCAAGTCGTTAAAAATATCATCTATGACATTTTACGAGGACCCATGTCCATATAATCGTTGATTGATGAAAGATAATTGGTCGTGATTTTCTGTTGGTTTGTGTATGTCGGTTTCACCTTTTTGTGACTTCTGTACAAAAATAGAACTTCGCTCGTCTCGAGCTTCATCCGGGTACGCACACAAAAACCGATGACGTCTTTATTTCTGCGAATTGGAAAAAAATATAAATTAAATACTTGCTCTCCCACCGTGTAGCCAGTCTACTTATTAACACTTGATATGGAGAAAAGGTTAAATTAGTTAAATGTCATTACACCATATATAGATATATATTCAGATCAAAACATGATTTTGTTTTAGTCGACGAAAACTTAAATTTTGGTTAACCAACTATATCCATTGCAATATGCGTTAACCACAGAACCCTATAATGTACTGTAAATCGAGTAAGTTTCGCGGATGGTTTATTTCCGCTATATTCGCATTTTCTCTGAGCGCCGCGAATTCTGTATGATTCATTGACGAAATTATAAACAATAATATCGTATGCATTCACGAGTCGTTTGAATCGATTAACTCTGAAATTTCCGCGAATATACACCGTATATAACACCACGAACGATTAATCCCACGGATTAATAGCAAAATACAGCACACGCCACAGTCAAAATAATTTCTATCAACTTACTTTAACAATACAATCCCCGATAAAATCGTGATGTTGACATGGAAAACTTGTCAAATACCTGTATCAATCGGTCAACTTTGTGGAGGATCGAGGGATGCGTTTCACTATGCTTTACTTTCGATATCAAGAAGCAAATGGCATCAATGATAATTTTTCTCGGTCGGACATCGCCTCAGAATCCCCCTATTTTGGTTACATTTTACGAAACATTGCCTCGCTATTCAAATGGTTCTATTAAAAAAATACATACATGTAAATTTAATGAAGTAGAAGGCCTTATTTTTTTTAAAAATACTCCGGTAAATAAAGTCATCGTAAAGTAAGGAAAAAAGTTGAAAATGCAACGAAATACAAATCAAAATAAAATTTAGTCTTTTTGAAATGAGAATTGCATTCCATTGTTTAAAATGCAAATATATAGCCATTGTTAGAGCAAAATAATACACTGAAATCTAAATTGTATTGCCATTGCACAGTACTATTACATTGTATGTTGCAACTAAACCCAATGTATGCTATTTTCTTAAATTAACATTGTCAGTTAGGTTCTGACGTTCTAATAACACAACCAGAGTACAAAAGGTCACGAAAACACTGGGTTTAAGTCAGTGTGAATATTCAATGAAAAAAATGTTAAAATATTCTAAGAATTGATATATTTGAAAATATACTCTTATTCAAATATGTGAAATGGATTGAAGTGTTGTATTCATCTTTGTGTATTTAGTTTTATCGAAAGGACTATTTCATTTACTGCTATTGTTTAGTCGGTCGTCCACGACAACAAACCGACATATATTTTTCTTACTGCAGATGTATAAGTTTTATTTCCATGCTTTATTTTCCATCTGTTTTCTTTTTTAAATGATATTGACTACTTTAAATGTAAATATAAATTGGTTGTCATATTTTCAATATTTATTATTAACGCGCACCACTGGATATGCTAGAACACCCTATGTATGTTACACAACTTACATGTCAAAAATATGACAACGAATGCTTAATAAGCTCCTTACTAAAGTATATTCCTTAAAGACGCATATAATTGATATGACGCATATAATTGATATGAAATTATATTCTGCTTAAGAACAGAGTGTGCTGTAAATCGATTGTGTTGTAAACAATGCCATATATAACATAAAACAAAATACTGTAATTCATGTCTTAAACAAAGAAAAATTTCTATAAGGACACATTTTTACTTGACAATTCATTTCTATGAGTCACATAATTTCAAAACAATTCCATATCAAACAGACGTTTCAGTTATAAACTACAACTTTCCCTAGATAAAAATGATGAATGGATATACGATACACATATCTTTATCAATTAACGGAGAATGACGAATTCAGAGTGCGCCCTCTAGTGTGACAAGTAAATATTTACTCCGATGATTGATTAATTATCAATTAGCTAATTAATTTGACCGACTCTTTGCTCCAGCACATACTTCAATCATATATTAATCAATAATAGCTATAAATCTCTGTGTTAATTATTTGCCTATTATTATCCCTTGTGATCTTATAATTAATCATATTTCTAGGTAAACATTCGATGGACATAGCTCACGACGGTTTGTCTCCATAACAAAACTGGAATAATCACACACTATAGTGTTACTCTATATTTGGTTAACTTCCGCATACTGAATGAAAATAAATTTACAAATAATGCATTTCCTTAGCTAAATCCAAGGTCCTTTGGCTTAAGGTATCTGTAACAATCCGTTTCAGCTTGATGTTTGAATATCTAATCAAGTAATAACGTGTGTACTACGTCATGCGTTTATTCTTAAAGCGTCATGTTACGTCAGTATGTTCTAGTTCTTGACATCGCCGAGTAGTGAATGAAAATTCTGTAAGTGTTTACCAATACACAGTTATTACATAAGGAAACGATAAAATCGCCTAATTATTTCTCTCTGGACATTTTTCTTCTTACTATATGTATAGTAAACTAAGAATATCGTTATAATCGAATAGACACAATGTACAATCATTTGGACTTTTACCTAACAGCTATACTTGGAATAATGATTTAATATTCGGCCAAACAATTAAAGCCATATAGGCTTCGAACGGTGCCTTTTCAGAAAAGATCCTTGAATGGATAGTGCTTGATTTTTTATACATTAAAAACCCTGTTAGCATTGATATTGCAGTTTGGAATAATGAATAAAATTCTGTAAAATCATAAAAATCATATAGGCTTCAACGGTGCCTCTTTGAATAAGTATTGCTTTATTTTTATACAGTAAAAACCCTGTTAGTATTGAAATATGCAAATTAATATTTTTCTATTATCTATAGGGACAAACTAGGAGCATGAAGTTGTTTATAACGCTTGATGTCTTAACGCATTCATCCCTGAAATGTCATAATGGACTGGTCTTGACTTTGATTTAGGAGAGTCTAAATGTGTCTTCAGGGGTGATTAAGTAAATATTTTTGCAAATTGTGATATATACTGCTAATTGTTTGCTATAATCAATGAATTGCTATAACCTGATGTCTTTCATTTGTTATAGTACCGTAAACAACGTTTTTGCGTTTATACATTATTTCAGCTTTTCGCGCATTCGATATTGTTAACATATCCATTGTATGTCTTCGTTTTAGATTCGAGTTTAAGATTTATTCTGATCAGTTCTCCAGTCGTTTGTTCTCCATTATCATTCTGGATGAATTCACATGAATTATAGACAGTCTTTCGTCTTTCTAGTGCGAGTGTACTCGTAGTATTATTTTCCTTGTCGGGTGTATAGTCTGTGTACATCCGCTATGCGCAGATTCCAACTGCGCACGCGATACCGGAAGTCATTGTCTTATAGCGTTTAATAGATTTCGCCATTATTAAGTGACACCAAACTTTCAAAAACATATATTAAGATATACTTGTCAACGATAATCTACTATAAATTAACAACAATGACATTACACAGTGCAAAACGCATTTGTTTTGTGTAAACTTCAAGCGGCGTATCATACAAACTTTTGCATCGGTCACGATATTCTATGCACTTGATCGACTTTGGAAATTTCCGGAACAATACAATGCAATTCAGGTTTATATAGTCAATAAAAGAAAGTGACGAAATGGATAACTTTAAGTACCGGTCACATATTCAATTTATTTCACATCATCCTAGGTCTACTATAGTTGTACGTTGCACTATCGCTTACTAAAGCCTGTGACCATAGCAGTTCTAATTAATATTTATAAAATTACACAGCTTTGCGTAAGAGAATCAGCATAAAAAACCTTTATAAAATAGCAGTCTGAGCTCTAGATCTAATGAATCCCCAGAAAGCCGTTCAAGCATGACACAGGTAAGTCACCACGTGCACAGAGACTGGACGGTGTTCTAGCGGACGACTATTTTGAACAGCGAAACAAGTGTATCGTATCAATATCAATATGATAATGAACACACTTTTATGTAACAAAGAACTAAGAACAAAGAAGTAATTTCACATTTAAAGTTTGATGAAGTAAAGGAAAGTATTTATCACAATGCGCAAAGAGCGTAAACCATATCTCCTTGCAATAGTCCCAAGGATAATGAGCGAAAGTGCTACGTGTACGTACACCAGTTGCAGAGGATGATTTCATAGCGGAAATTAAGGTTAGGTAGTATTTAATGTCTAACGGATATATTTCTAGTTTTTTCTTGTGTGAATTTTTGTGACATAGAAATAGAAATCATTTTCAACTTAATACATTTTCACTTTCACCAAACTAAATCATGCATTCTTTCTTATATTTTGTTATGCCAAATTTTGTTATGAGACCAAATCTTAAGCATTTTAATGCTTCTCCTGCGAGATGGTATTTATGAAATCATGAATATTCACGAATGATTCATGAACTTTCAAGAATATTAGCAGATTGTGGTTCATGAAAAAAAGTTCATGAATATTCATTAAATGACTCTCATGAACTCTTCATGAAGTTTTATAAATCCATAAAACATTCATGATTGTTCATGATCAATGTGTCAAGAATTATCCATGAAGTTTTATGCATGACTGATAGTCATTAAAATTCTTCAAAATGAATGAAACTGTTTCATTCATTTTAAAGAATTTTAATGAATATCAGTTGTGCATAAAACTTTATGAATTATTCTTGACATGCTATTTCATTCATTTTGATGAACTTTCATGAATATCCACTGAAGTCACGTGACTTGTCACATGACCACATGAATCACATGACTTCTATTTATGTTTCCCGCCAAAGAAGTCACAATCCAAAATGGCTGCTTTATCTGCTGGCGTGCAGAAGGGAAAACATTGTTCATCTTAAAATGGAAGTTTTGGCACATTAGTGAACGGATTATTTCATTCCTGGATTTCTTTAATCACAGATGAACACTTTCAGTAAGTTTTGATTTATATGCATAGATATTGGTTTGTGAAAGTTGGTCAAATGTTATTGAATGAAATTGCCCATATAAACTATCATGCTTTATAACTATAGGTTTATTTTGGACATATACTCATTTACTTGAAATGTATTATGAAATTGATTGCTGCGTATCACTGAAAACAGATTTTGCTAGCACTTATATGTGGCAGTATGACCACAGTAAACTGTTGGTGATTTCATGTTAAACTCTGATGTTATACTGTATATTAATATATGGATTATACATTTTGTCATAAGAACTTGTTTCATCAAATATCGAATTGATTGTATGAGAATTGTCATTGGTTTGATAGACAAATTCTATTCTGGACCCCCAGTAGAGTTTATGAAAATATGATGCCGCTGACTCCAACTTGCATTCATTAAACTTCATGAACATGACTCAAGTTCATGAATATTTATGAATTGTTCCAGTTCATGAAGCTTATGAATATTCATGAATTGTTTGTACAAACTGCTGCGAGTTGTAGTTCATAAATAACTCATGAATTATCAAGAATAAACATTCATGATAATTCATGATGGTTTTAATTTCATGAATATTCTTAAAATATTCATGAACTTTTGATGAATTTTTATGAATGTGTTGTTCATGAATTTTCATGATTTCATGAATAAAAGAGATTCATGACCGTTCATGAATTCATGAATGAAAGAATTAATGAATGTTCATGAAATATTTTCTCCTAAATTATTCCTAAAGTTTTAAGTTCATGAATTGCATGAAAATATTCATGAATAATTAAAGAATATTATTCATGAATTATAAATGAATGTTCATGAATTATTCATCAATGTCTCGTAGGGGTTATGTCTATTAAACCATTCTCTTAAATATTTTTGTGTGGTTAATGAATCTTTCTTTGAAGAGACATTGACCGCTCTACATTGTAATTTCATTAACCAACATTGTCATTTAAATAGAATTGATTAAAGGCCAAATCTTACATGTGAACGACCAAAGCATCTCCGTCTACTGCTTGTAATGGTGTTAGTATAGGTGCGATCCGCACGCCCGCCTACATCAAATGTCAGCTTAGTTAAACAAAATTGTTGTCATGGTAAATAAAAATACCAAGTACAATTATATCGACTGATATTATTATAAAGATCATGTTATGAAAGTGTGTTGGTCTCTCGTTTGATGAACTTTCGTACTAAAAGAAATAACAAGTGTTATTTCTCAGCTTTAATGCTATAGTCTATAGGCTTAGACCGAGAAAACAAAGTAAGTCAGGTACGTATACTGTATATAGTTGTTAGATTTCGCGAATATAAAATTTCGCGGTTTACTATTGGGATTATATTTTCGTGACTTATCTGTCTAGCTTTTTAAAGAATCAGTCTTACGACATGCTATAATACGTGAACCAATTATTTTGATAAATTCGCGAGGTACTAAATATCGCGATTTTGGATGGACCCGCGAATTTAGCAAAACTAAAACTCCCGCGAATATCAGCAACCATACATTTTTCGTTTTAGCCCTATACACTGTTTAAAGTGAACAGTCGGGCAAGGATGACTAAAGTCGGTAAAAATGGTGTGAATGTATCCAGTATAATTTCTTATGAAATGGAAAAATAAAATCTCTCGTCAAAATCTGTCTGCGTACGAAGAAATTAATTTAAAGTATGGGAATTCTAAAACGTCCTCCCGGCTCACTATGTCCGTGGTTACATTTCCACACAGCCTCGCTTTCAATGCTTTCAACTTTTCTTTACTTTAATGGTCAGAACTGGGAAACTAAGCAGAACTTGACCGTCGTATTAATATATGAGAACTTTTGGAAGGTCAATGAACGCATTTAGACCGGTTTTCTTTGCCCGACTATTCATTTTAACAAAGACCACATTTAGATAATTAGTGGAACGGTTGTTAAGCACAGGGCACTGGTTAGTTGGAAATTCGTGTCTGTTCCCTGTGTTAAGTGATGATATTCGCATTAAAACAAATGACTTTCAAGAATATCTGTCACATATCATTTTTTTTAAATCATAAAGTATATAATCTACGGTATTTGTAGTAAACACAAACTTTTGTGAAAGCTTGTTATTATGTTCAGAGACTGAAGCTTGTTTGTTGCAATAAACATTGAATATCAACAATAAACAAGATTGATATGTTGTTAAAGGGTCATTTGTTAATGACATCAAACTCTTGCGAGTAATATTAATGCAGCTAGAGATTAAGTTCTGGAAATAATTGAAAGTAAAGGCCTTGCTGATATTTACAGGAATCACCATCCAGATATAAGTACACTTGGTGTAAAAGAAATCCCCCTCCCCCCCAAAAAAAACCCAATCTAGATTACATTTTTTCCTCATTTCAGAAAATTTAGTATTTTCAATAACAAAGTCATATATCGGACCTGGTTATAGAACTGATCACTCTGCCCCTATCATATCTGAAATATAACAATTTTAAGAAAGGAAAAGGCCTATGGAAATTTAATAATTCTCTGTTATATGATAAAGATAATTCCAGAATAGTAGAAAACGTTATTGAGAATGCTAAAAAAACACAGTATTGCCTTCCAGTGTACAATTTAAACTCACTTTCTCTAATTCATGATAACTTAGTACAATTTGTAATCGATGATCAGCTATTTTTAGAGACATTGTTTATGGAAATCAGAGAAAAGACCATTTTATATTCATCCTATAAGAAAAAGCAGCAAACCCTTAAAGAAAATAAACTCAAGAAAACTATAGAACGGCTGGAAAATAGTCCAAATAGTAATAGTGAGGAATTCAAAATGAGAGAACTAGAAGCCATACGTTCTATAAAAATTAAAGGAAATATTATTCGATCTAGGGCTAAGTGGTTACAGGAAGGTGAGAAACCTACTTCTTATCTCTTTAACCTAGAAATCCGCAATTTGTTTCAAAAGTAATCCCAAAATCTTCAAAAACATGTTACTATTATAACAGACCAGGAAGGAATTCTAAAAGAAATACACACATTTTATAAAGATTTGTACAGCTTCAGAGAAGTTACTAATATTAATCTTGATGAATATACGAGGTTGTAATGTTCCTAAATTAGATGAATCTGCAGCTAATAGTATAGAAGGACTTATAACACTAACAGAAGCAGGTAACGTACTTAAAAAATTGAAAAACAATAAAAGTCCTGGTTCTGATGGTTTTACTGCAGATTTTTTAAAAGTATTTTTGGAAAAATCTTAAGGAATTTGTAATCAGATCTATAAATTTTGGATTCTCCGTTGGGCAGCCTTCCATAACTCAACGACAGGGCATTATTACATGTATTCCTAAGGGAAGTAAACCACGTTATTTAATTTAAAAAAAATGGAGACCCATATTCCTTCTAAATATCACATATAAAATTTTTTTTTTATAATTATTTTATTTTTCCAAAGCATTTTTACAAATACAAAACAAAAGATTATCATCACTCATCATCTGCCACATCAGTTTCATTCACCATCATCATCATAATCTGATGCATCAACTTCATTCATCATCATCATCATCTTCATCATCATCATCACCATTCATCATCATCACTATCACCATTCATCATCATCACCATTCATCATCATCATCATCTTCATCATCATCATCACCATTCATCATCATCACTATCACCATTCATCATCATCACCATTCATCATCATCACCATCACCATTCATCATCATCATCATCACCATCACCATTCATCGTCATCATCATCACCATCACCATTTATCATCATTATCACCATTCATCATCATCACCATTCATCATCATCACCATTCATCACCATTCATCATCATCATCATCACCATTCATCATCACCATTATCATCTTCACTATCACCATCACCATTCATCATCATCATCATCATCTTCAGCAGCAACATTCATAATAGTCATCGTTATTACCATTCTTCATCATATTCATCATCACCATCATTATCATTTACAATCACAGTTTCATACACCATCATCATTGTCTGATGCATCAGCTTCATTCATCTACATCATTATTGTTCATCATCATTCATCATCATCTGCAGTAGCAGCTTCTTTTTACGAACATGGTCCTCACTCCCACATCCACACAGACACACATACACCACACACGCCTACATACACCCCCTCGCACGCAAGTTCTTACACAAGCACTCTAAGGAAAAGGGTATGATACATATTAGAGAAGGAGAGAAAGAGGGAGGGAGATAGAGAGAGATAGAGAGAGAGAGAGAGATAGAGAGAGAGAGGACTAGAGGTCGAAACAAGATTTATGTGGTGTTATAAACTCCAGGAGCTCAATGAAGGATAACTAATTTATGTACATGGTAAAAAAGTTATAGTACATGATACATAGTTACATGTATATAACATAACATGACTATCATAGATTGTCGCATTAAATAAAGAAACATACAAATAGTTAACTAGTCAGCTAAATCAATAAGTTTTTCCCATTTTCTCCATTCATTTTCACATTTCTGCTGAGCACCTCCACCTTTACTATTGGCAATATGTTTTTGAGAAATGTAATGTTCTTTAATTAAGTTGAGTAGAGCATGTGGACTTAAAATTTTATGCAAACATCTGGTTTTGTATATGTAATACTTAATAATAATCAAAATTTCATTGTCTACTCTATTTATAGTATGATATCTATTTTGTAAAAACAAACCAAAAAGAAAGCTTTGTTTATTGTATTGAAAAGGGATATAGAGTGCATCCAGGAATGTCTCTACGCTTTGCAAAAATCTCTGAGTTTCTCTGCATTCCAAAGAATATGGACAATGGTTTCTCTTTCAAGATTGCACAAGTTACATATTGGATTATTGGCTAATCCTACTTTACATAAAAACGTGTTTGTTGTTAAAATATTTTGTACTATCCTATACTGAAACCATTGTAGTTTTGTGTTTTTAGTAACCTTGAAAGGATTATTATATATGTTGACCCAATTTAGTTCAATATCTTCAAACAGATCATCCCATTTTCTTCTACCAGTTGAAATGAGATTATTTTTAACCATAATATTATAAAAATCTTTTGTCCCATTTAAATTTTTCATAAAAAGTAAGATATTATTAGGGATAATTGGATAGACTATTCCATGGTTCATATTTACAACATTAAGTCTCGTTAAAAGTCTTTTGATAGATGAGATTATACCCTGAAATTGAAGGAAATTTATATTAATATTATACACATGCATGAATTCTTGATATGTATAGAAAGAACATGTAGTGGGATCTTTTACTAAATCATTAATTATTGTTACACCTCTATCATACCAGGACTTATAAAAAAACTACCTTTCCTCCAATAGTTATATCTTTATTATACCATAATGGCTTTGTCTGTGTTCACATATCACATATAAAATAGCTTCTGGAGTAATTTCTCAAAGAATTAGATCAGTTCTCGATAAGTTAATAAATAATGACCAAACAGGCTTTTTATCAGACCGTTACACTGGGGAAAATGTCCGTACTTAATATGATGTGATGCACTATGCTGAAGATAAAAATATTTCGGGGATGTTACTATCAATTGATTTTGAAAAAGCCATTGATTCTGTATCATGGTTTGATATTGAGAAGGTCTTGAACTATCTTAATTTTGGATATGACATTAAAGCATGGCTAAAAATATTACATAGCAATGTAAGCTCCTTTATAAATTAAATCCAACGCGGTTGTCGTCAAGGCGATCCAATTGCTTCTTACATTTTTATTCTTTGTGTTGAAGTACTTGCAGCAAAACATCGAACCAATAGAGATATTAAGGGTGTTGCAATAGAAAACACACATATTCTCAATTTACAGTATGATACTGGTCTGGTGCTAGATGGCTCTGAGATTTTTTAAAGGAATCTTTACGTGAATTAAACACATTTTCTGAGATATCTGGGCTTAATATTAATGCTGACAAAACACATGTTATTTGGCTAGGTAGTAAAAAATACACTGATGAAACCTTTTTGCCGGATGCGAATTTACAATGGGGTAGAAATAAGTTTACATTTTAGGCATTGATTTTTCAGTTGACTTAACGGAAATACCTAAGTTGAATTTTGATAAGAAATAAGTAAAGCTCAAAGCTCTGATAACTTCATGGAAAAGGCGAAATCTAACACCTATTGGAAAAATAAACATTATTAAATCACTCTTTATCTCCCAGTTTAATTATCTTTTTATCACCCTGCCAAACCCGTCCGAAAAATATTTTCCAACTAAACTACTATTTTTAGCTTTCTATGGAATGACAAACCTCATAAGATAAAAAAAAGATGTAATTATTCAAGACTATCTAGATGGGGGATTAAAGATGATTGATGTTCAAGCCTTTATAGAATCGTTGAAACTTGTCTGGGTACGGAGGCTACTTAATTTATCAGGAAAATGGACCGCATTACTGAACTCAATGGTAGATCTGGAATTTTTTTTTACAAAATTGTGGAACTGGTTTCCTTTCTATTTGTATATCTAACTGTTCAAACAAATTCTGGAAAGATGTTTTTCGAGCTTGGATGAAAATGAACGATTCGAAAATGTTTAAGAAAACATTGTTTGATCAAAACTAAATATAGAGAACCCCGTTGCGGTACAAAAGAGACCTATCAATTGACAAAAAAATCCTTTTTTTTTTTACAAAAATAGTTTAATGCTGGCATATTTACATTTAATGACCTAATTAAAGATCCCAGTAATCTCACTTTTTATTCATTTGAGGAATTTCTGAACATATATAACTTAAATTCAAATTTTCTCCATTATAATGGACTGTTATCAGCTATTCGACGGTTCCTTGAGAAATCAAATTAACTGTTACCATTTCGGCGAACAGTTCAACCATCCATTCCTCTGTGTTTTGATTTTTTTTTTAGAAATAGTAAAGGCTCAAAAGATTTTTGCAAATGTCTTATTACACCAGCCACTGTACCAACTGGAATAACGAAGTGGGGGCAGCAATTTCACTATGACGCAGATAAATGGGAAAAATCATACAAAATTCCTTTTTAGTCTCCCATAGTATAAAGCTACAATGGTTTCAACTTAGAATAATTCAACACACCACATATTAGTCACTAATAATTTTCACTAATAATTTTCTATTAAAAGCCAAGCTAGCTAAAAACCCTTAATGTACATTTTGTAACAACGATCCAGAAACAATAGTCCATTGTCTATGGGAATGTATAGAGGTTCAAAGCTTATTACAGGAACTTGAAACGCTAATGGACATTTTATTTATTCTTTTTTTCTACAAACAAAGGATCTCATCTATTCGGAATTTTGTCACCAAATACCAATCCAATTCATAACGAAATAATCACTATAATAAACCAATACATCTATAAGACTTACTAATACTATAAAGGAGCACATATTAGCTATGAAATCTGAAACAACAATCGGGGGGAAAACAATTGTATGAAATTAATTTAAGGAAATGGAAACCACTATTAGAACTTTAAACACTCGGTGGCCGAGTGGTTAAGATGTCCCGACATATTACCACAAGCCCTCCACCTCTGGGAAGCGGGTTCGAATCCCATGTGGGGCAGTTGCCAGGTACTGACCGTTGGCCTGTGGTTTTTCTCCGGGTACTCCGGCTTTCCTCCACCAACAAACCTGGCACGTCCTTACATGACCCTGGCTGTTAATAGGACGTAAAAATAAACAAACCAAACCAAACACTTCATTTTCTTTCCTTATGTATGCACATTTTTCAATTTGATTTGATAAATTAATCTATTATATATACCAGATATATATATGTTTACATACACATCACATCACATCACATCACGTGCATATACATGGACTTATACATATTATATATATCTATACAATAACCATATTACTATTAATAGATTGATTACTACAGACAATTTTCACTCTTTTTTTAAGATTGTCTTTGACCCTTTCAGTGCCAAATTAAAGTATACATTTCCAGCCAAAATATTTCAATACAATATCCTTCCTCTAGAGTATATTAACACTACAGTGATTGAATCTTCCTACCTCCTCTACCCTCCCCCTCTCTAAACCTCCTTTACTTTGTATCTCCATGTACAGTTTTCCATTTCTTTTTGTATTTTTTTCCCTTGATTCTAGATCTGCTTGTAATACTCCATCGTCGGAAACCCACGGGTGATCGCACTTCATTACGCTACACTTATATAATTATCACCCGTGGGCAAACTCATCGTAAAATCCTCGTAGAATATGCTAATTCACATACTAGAATTGACCAATTAGAATACTCGATATATAGTTCGGAACTCTTTAGAATGAAATCTTATAGTTCGGAACTCTTCAGAATGAAGGCTGGTTTATTAGCTTGAAGATAAACAAAAAATGGCGGCGCTCATAAAAAACATGTGAGTTTTGTATAGAAACGATCAAGGACAAATCATACAGATATCTATCTTCCAAAACTATCTCATATGACCACATAGGTCATGGTAATATGGTGAGTATGGAGGTATGACACCAAGAATAGAATGGAGTTGTTGACCACGATGAGTGTTAACCTAATTAATACCTTATACCTAATAACATTAAGACTATTAGTATAAAACACTCATAAGACAATACCTATTTCTGCCCTAATAAAGCACAATACTATTACTGAACGAAGCTAACAACGGTTTTGTTAATAGTTTACCTGGCACATACACACACACGTGTATACACCGCTCGTGCGCTCACAGTATCGCGTACCCAAACATTCGCTAGGTACAAGTGTTGGCCATCCTTGTTGTGCTGCCGTATATACTGTTAATAACGTTTACTCTGATTGGATGAAATCCCATTGCAAAAACGTACTGGAACCAATCAAATTCTTCTTGCATAAAAATTACCTACGAGGATTTTACGATGAGTTTGCCCACGGGTGATCACAGGGATCTGAGAGTTAGTTACATATTATATAATCATGTACCCACCAGAGTGCCCTAAGACCATTTTTAGACGTTTTAGAACTCTGGATAAAAAAAAACCGATACGTCCTTGATGGTATACGATAAGCGTGGCAAGACTTAGGCTCCAAATTTCTAACCCGCCTACCTTTAACGGCTATAAAAACAAATTTCTAGATATCGTCATAAAAACGGTTTCTACCGTTGGAAAGATCGATAATTTTCCTTTCGAAATGATCCTACACATCTATACAAATTGCCGTCATTAAGACGATATAAGCCTCATTATGACAAACATTTTGAAGCCATCTGATTAAAAATGTATACTGGCTTCGTGGCTGATATCATATGCATGAGCGAGGCTTCGGCTGCAATCTCATTAAACGGATATAATCTGTAACTAATTATCAGATCCCTGTGCGGGTGATAAGTGTAGCGTAGTGTAGTGCGATCACCCGTGGGTCTCCGATGATGGTGTATACTCATGTGTATCTGAGTGTGACGGTGTGTGTGAATGAAGGTGAGAGAGTGTGTGTAATGATAATGATAAGATAATGATAATGATGATGATGATGACAATGATTAGATGTTGGTAATGATGATGATAATGATGATGATGAATGATTGCTCTCTAATTGTTTTACACGTATAAAATGCCTTGAAAAATAAACAGTTACAAAAACAAAAACAAAAACTCTTGCGAGTTAATTAAAAACCATAGTTCAAATTTAATCAACGAAAAAAATTTGCAAAAATGAGATTCAGTTTCGCTATGACATAATCCGGGGGTGGATAAAACGACAGTGATAGTAATCCCTGGAATATCGATGATGAAAGGCCAGTTGATTCTTTATTTATATGAAACCTTATTCAATGTATTTCTTCACGCCAAAATATCACGACGGATGTGAATATTAACAAGTTTCATGTCTGGATGTTCTAATTATGTGACGCCCAGAAATACCTATGGAGATTTATTGATGATCTAAGCGAGAAAAAACAACATGTATACAGAAAGGTCAATATGCTATCCGTTCTATCTTGACATTATGTTCTTAGTTATGATTTAAAGTTCAAGCTCCACGTCTGATTGTTTTGGCAAATAGGTGACCAGACGATTTAGGGTATACAATGGTATCAACAGAGAAATGGTACAGTAGTTTCGCTGATGAAAAAAATTGAGATACTTTTCGGGACTTTTTCGCGGGTGCTTACTTTCGTGAATTGTATTTATGGCCTTGGAAATAGTAATTCACATGACAGGCTCACTGTAGTGCAACTAGTACGGCAACGATGTTTTGATCCGTTTCCGGTATTGCTTCGGCGACATGAAGACCACGGTACTGTGCTTTAGTATCACTAATATGCTGGCGTTACGGATGATACCATGATTCATGGTATGTAGTGTATTATTTGCTGTTTTCTTATGATTCATGGTATGTAGTGTATTATTTGCTGTTTTCTTATATTTCAGAAAATGCATTTGAATATCACACATGACAGAAAACACAGCTAGATTTTTTGTTCAGCTTCGATTTGCCGACTTATATTGAGGTAGAGTATTACTGTGATTAAATAGTGGAAATCTTTAGACTTTCCCGTTTCCATTGGTATATAATTTGTTTACAATAATGTTAAAAATACTTATGAAATTCAACAATTTGTGTTCGATATCAGACTAGTGTCGCAACGGTTTTGAATTTCAATAGTGTACGATTGAGACACAAGCTAAAAACAAAAGTGAGTGTACGGTTTGGATTTGTTTCTTTCAGATAATGACATGAAAATAGACCAATTTGAGTACTATAATTATAATTAAGTTCATTAGACATAATATTTAACGTGTACGCGGTTAGACGACTTAGGAAAGCTTCAAGTAAAGTAAGTAATGCTATCTTAATTTTGTAATAGACTAGAAATTGGTATACTAGTTTATCCCGTAATGCGTTTGATATGCAGTAACATTGTTCGTGTCATATCTTTGCATACATCGGCATTTGTTATTTTTAAAAAAGCATATCTAATAGCACGCACAAGTACTATTAAATATACTTACAAATACTTGGTGCGAATTAGCACACCATAATAGAATATATATATCATATGGCTGTGTTTTAACATATATCCGCACCATGATAGATATGCGACAACAACTAATTTATGTCACACACCAATGCATGTCAAAATATGACAACGAATGCTTAATTACACTAATGATATATGTATGCAAAATTATTACACGGGCAAAATCACTAGTCGTTCCAGTTATAAAGAAAAAAAGCTAGAGTTTAATAATAAAACGCTTTCGTATACGTCTGTATAGAGTAAGCATATTATTTGATAAACAGTTGATGATTTTTGGGGAAACTTGGTTCGATTTCTTCTGGTGTGTTGTCATGAGCAACCGATTAAACAATGACAGTATCTGACTACCGATAAACCAAATATACAAAGATATATATATACTTCTTCAATTTTAAGAATAAATTAACGTTATTCAACGAAAATTTATTCACATTGACTTAAACTCAGTGTTTTTGTAACCTCTTGAACTCTAAAGATATTATTAGCACACCAAAATCTACATGTAACTGCCAATGTACGTATCCTATTATGTAATCGTGTTCGTTTTGTATGTCTTGATAAAGGGGCAGATCGCCTCGAAAATTTGGCAATTTTATTTTGTCCACACTGCTTGAATTACTTCCTTGTCCCACATTGAGAATTATCATACATTGGGTTTAATAGCCAGACATAGGTATTGTACATGTGTGTACTGTACATGTGTACAGTGACAATATACATATCGGCCATTAACGGGCACGAAATTCAGTCTGACGTATTTTCAAAAACGAAGAAGGGACATCAAGAAACCAAGATGTTATGCCCTCAAGAGTCTGAGAAGAAGCTACTGTTTGTATCAACGTATACCAAACACAGTGTCCATGGACCATTTTATACGAATTTAAAAGGAAAAAGTATCGCTCTTTTCAACGTTAGTAATCTGTTTCTTTAGACTTCCTAGAAATATGATTTTGGAACGCTAAAGCGCAGGCAGGCGTGATAGATATTTCTTGTTTTGTTTTTTTTTTTTTTGTGGGGGAACTTTCCACCTTTCGCAATATATACGTACTTTGTAGAATGTGAGTTAACCGGTTTTTTTTACCTAGACCCCTTAAACGTGTAAACATGGTCTATGTGTTCTTTGGTTGGTCCATATTGAAATGAACTGTAGCGTATTCTCATATCCTTGTGGTTACGCTAGGATTCGAGGACGGCGGGACAAGATGTCCGACTCTATGGCATATTTACAGCAAATTTTGCCGTTAAAATTCTCCCAAAATAGTTTTTGTAGGTATGCGATAAAAAGGTTCATAAATTCAAAAGTTTTCAAAAGTAAAAACTCTTAATTCCACATCAAAGGATTGGAGAGACCTATAGGCATTGTAAGGATGGGCATAAACACAAAATATGAAATCATGTATATATCAGATGTAGGTACACATATCTCACTCGTATAATGAAAATGTGCATAATTAGTAATAGTATATTATGCATTGGTCGGTGTGACCGAGTGGACAGTGGCAAAATATTATTTTAAAGGTGAACTGGACAAATGTAATTAATGCCACAGCTAGGGATCTGATAATTATTTACAGTTTATATATTTATGTACATTAATAATAATGTAATCATGGACCCAAAGACCATTTTAGGCGTTTTAGGGGTCTAGATAAAAAAAATCGGTCAACATCCTATTCTACATTGTACTATGTGTGTTTAATGTATAGAATGGGATTTTTACTGATTCTTTTTTATCTAGGTCCCTAAAACGTCTAAAAATAGTCTATGGGCACTCTTATATAAACTGTAACTAATTCTCAGATCCATGTGCTTAATACGTTACGGTTGGATTCTATTACGCATGGAGATGCCATCATATAAATAATACCAAACCGTTGCAATCTCAAACTCCAAACCGTACACTTTTTCGCAATATCATCGATCAAAACCGTTGCGCAAAGACTGACACAACGATGCAAACAATGGGTCAAACACTCTTTATTCTTCATCAAATATAGCAAAGCGCATATCAGATTGATACATATGAACCTAATAATTTGTTTCTCAGTCATATTTTGTGAATGTCTTGGATAATAAGCAAGATTTAGATGAAAACTTGAAGTTTTTGCTAGGAACTCGCATCAAGCTGTATGCAAGTGTCACACTTGTATGATAAATAGGAGTGCTTTGTGAGAAATCACGATCTTAATACAAGGTAGGATATCTAATTAACACTTGAGCTGAATATCGGTCTGTAACACCATGCGCAATGTATTTAAACTCTACAAGTTGGAACCTACCTTCTCGGTACTCGTATATCGAAGCGATACCGGAAACGGATCAAAACATCGTTGCCGTACTAGTTGCACTACAGTGAGGCCCTGATATGTAAAACCAAGATATTGATAAATTTTGTGGGATATTAATTTTCGCGAATTCAGATGAATCGGCGAATTTAGCGAAACTAAAAACCACGCAAATATTAGCAACCATGCAGTATACGTGGTATCGAAGTAATATAGGACAGATTGATCGTATTGTTTCACTGCACAATACTATGGGAAATGATAGATGAATGGCTTATTTACGCAAAGTTTGAATTGAGAAAGATGTTAACATAAACATATGGGAGCAGAATAAGACACAATTTGTTACTATAAATATACTTATTTTCGTTTCTAATTATCTTTTGCATATTTCGCGGTAATAAGAACTCGCGAAAATAAATCTCCGCAATTTTGTTTGAAATATAAGAAAAGTAAATCCATAAGATTCTTTTCGCAAAATTAAGTCGTTGCGAATAAGTCGTTCGGCAGGAAAAACGCAAAATAAGTTATCATGAAAAAATAGTTCGGCTGAAAAACGCGAAATTAAGTTCCCGTGAAAAAATGCTGCTTAACAGTAAACGATTTCCTCAACCACAAAAACGTGTATAGACGTGAATTTAGTGTATAGTGTATGTTAAGGACTGTGGATGCGTTGGTGTTGTCTTTATTTCATTAAATTATTACCTTCTGGCAGAACAGATGTGAAGTTCTCAAAGACCGTCATTTGGTGTTATTATTTTGATGTGAAAGGGTGCAAAGTAATCTGTATACAGTACGGTCAGGCATTATCCCCGAGAACGAATTCAGAATAATTATAGGCTATGATAATGTCTGTTCTACACATAGTGTCATCTAATGCAAGTAGTTGCTTCTGTCTCATTTTGTCAACAAGAACGAATAAAACAAATCCTAGAAAAAGTGTTAGGTAACACAAAGCCATAGACAATGTATTAAATACTTCAATGCTTGTTATACAACCGAAGCGCATTTTATATAAACGCCCGCCTATAGACTAAATACGGCGTGGCATATCTCGGCAAACGAAAAAACAAGCTGAAACACAAAAGACGGCCATTTGATTTGTCATATTGGTATTATATTACTAAAGTATATCACACAAAAAATAGAATTGTAATTTATATTTTAGAATTTTTATATAGGCTTGGCTGTTATTTTTTTCCTTTAACGATGCCACCTGAAAAAGAATTTGTTGTAATGAAAACAATCTCATCACAAGTAATATTTAGTCCAGTTTCAATTTTAAGTTTTATAAAACGGGTTAATCTTCCTTGAAAATTTTCATTTTGCTATTTCATTATTGACTAAGGTGTGATAGAAAAGAAATATATATGACGGAATTCACCAATCAGTGTAAAGGTAAAACATATATACATTCAGACATCCTCGATAATCCAGGGATTACTATCACTCTCGTTATATCTACCACCGGAATATGTCATAGGAAAACTGAAGGCAATTCAGGGGAAAAACTGACTAATCACATGTCTGACGAGACTTTCATTTATGATTACAGAAACAGCGATTTCAAGGTCACCCAATTAACCATATTTTACCGTTATTCAATTTTTTGATGTGCATCAAAGGGCCAAACTACCTGTCCACATCTGTGGTCGACACAGACACTTCAGATTTGCTATGACATGTTCCAAAAGGTGGATATAGTTAACAACAGTTATAATAACCACTGGAACATCGATGATGGCATTCAAACAGCGATCAAGTATATTATATTTAAAAATCTTAAATATTTCAGGCGAATTAATGTGAAAAAATATCGATGTAGTTGAAATAAGACTTGTAATTTCGCTCCACTACGATACTCTACGTTAACACTGTAATGACGTGGAGTATGGTAGTGGAGCGAAATTACAAGTCTAAATTTAATAAGTTTGATAAAAAATATGTCAATGACATCATTAGAATATCAACTTTACTGTATATTTACATTTTATACCAAAGTAAATTACATTCCCTTGCTGCCGTACACAACCTTCCCTTCACCGATTTAATAAAGTCATCAAGTACAATTCGATATGTTTACCATCCGTTTGACCTGTGAGTATCTCTCAAATGAAAACCGATAATCATAGTCTATATATGTATGTTGACAGGTCCGTATTAAATCTGCTAATATTATATTCCGTTTCCGTTTTCTGCTCTCAGTTCCAACACAGTGATAATTTGTCAGTAGTAATTGGATGACAACACTAAGTCCATCCCCGCGAGATGTTGATGAATGATTCATGAACATTCATGAATAATGTTCATGAACATTCTTCAATTATTCATGAATATTTTCATGAACTTTAAACATGAATAATTTAGGAAAAAATATTGAAAATATGAACATTCATATATACTTTCATTCATGAAATCAATTTATTCATGAAATCATGAACATTCATGAACAACCCATTCATGAAAATTCATAAAAAGTTCATGAAATTTTAAAGAACTTACTGAAAGTGTTTATCTGTGCTTAAAGAAATCAAGGAATGGAATAATCCGTTCATTAATGTGCCAAAACTTCCATTTTAAGATGAATAATGTTTCCTCTTAAACATGCCAGCAGATACAGCAGCCATTTTGGATTGTGACTGTATTGGCGGAAAATATATTTAGAAATCACGTGACTCATGTGATCATGTGACAAGTCAGGTGACTTCAGTGGATATTCATGAAAATTCATCAAAATGAATGAAATATCATGTCAAGAATTATCCATGAAGTTTTATGCATAACTGATATTCATTAAAATTCTTAAAAATGAATGAAAAAGTTTCATTCATTTTGAAGAATTTCAATGAATATTAGTCATGCATAAAACTTCATGGATAATTCTTGGCATATTGATCATCTGCAATCTGCAATCTGCTAGTATTATTGAAAGTTCATGAATCATTCATGAATATTCATGTTGTCATGAATACCATATCGCAGGGGCATTATAGTACTTTTAAAGATGCTCCACCGCCTACAGAGCATAAACGATATTCATCATTTGAACAATTAGTGATGTATAATCGTGTATATATCTGCCAGATTAACACAAAAATACATATAAAATAATAAGTTTTGGATTTAGCACAAGTGCAATCATAACATAATTCCATATAGGGCATAGTACTGCCATAGAATTTATTTTTGGACGCAAGTAATTATTTTTGATATTTTTATCGTAAAGATAAATTAGAAGCTCAAACTTTTCAATGGTGGTAATGGTATAAAATAAGTAACTTTTGTAACTGAAGAAAAATACTGTTTCGTCTGCTGCTGTTTTTTATTCGTCGGCAGTGGATCATCCTTAACCATTTTTAACCGATTTAAAAGTTATTTTTAAACTTCAATGATAAATCACTAAATTCGCCAATCTAATTAAAAATGGACTTGTTACTGCGCTTCACTAGGATGCTCAATAATACGGTCTTGTTTTAGAGCGTATCGTAGTGGATCGTAGTCAAGTTGAACGGAATTACAAGTCTGATTTTAATTAGATTTCTAAAATCCTATAATGTGAAAATTTATCAACTAATATTAAAGAAATAGCTGAGAGCCAATTATGCTTTATCAGTCAGATTTTTCGTAAATAAAAAAACAAAAAAAAAAAAAAAAAAAAAAAACCCAAAAAAAAAAAAAAAAAAAAAAAAACCCAAACAAACATAAACCAATCAAACTGCAATATATCGACTGCATTACTAAAAGTAAGTAAATAAGTAAATAAAGTAAGTGTTGCAAGTAACACACGTGCCCTGCCGTAAATTACATTTTTCTAATCTATGGCCAGTTATTATTGCTTAGTTATGCTATCATTGTATGAAGTTTGAACAAATTATGGAACAAATTCTTTCTCAAGTTATCCTTCGAAAACGAAAATTTGTGAAACAAACTTTTTTTTAGTAACAATGACCTTTTGACCCCAAATTCAATCCCAAGCCATGTTATCCCCTATGTTGCCTTTGTATGAAGTTTGAATAAATTCCGTTGATGTGGTCTCAACTTATCATCAGGAAACTTAAATTTGTGAAGCAATCTATTTTTAGTAACAGTGACCTTTGTTGTTGACCTTTTGACTCCGATTCCAATCCCAAGCTGTATTTGCTCATATGCTATCATTGTATGAAGTTTGAACAAAGCCGTTAAGGTTTACTCAACTTATCATCTGGAAACTAAAATTTATTAAACAATCTATTTTTAGTAACAGTGACCTTTGTAGTTGACCTTTTGACCCCAAATTCAATCCCCAGCTGTATTTCCTCATGCTACAAATGCATGAAGTTTGAACAAATTCCGTTGATGTGTTCTCAACTGTAAACTAAAGTTTATAAAACAATCATATTTTAGTATTGGTGACCTTTGTAGTTGACCTTTTGACCCCAAATTCAATCCAAAGCTACATTTCCTCATTTTCATCATATGCTTCTATTGTGTGAAGTTTGATCAAAATCTATTAATGATTTGTCAAGTTATCTTCTGAAAACTGATATTTTGTGAAAATATCTATTTTTAGTAACAGTGGGCTTTGTAGTTGACCTTTTGACTCCAAATTCAATCCCAAGCTTTGTTATCCCCTATGTTACCTTTAAATGAAGTTTGAACAAATTCCGTTGATCAACTTATCATTTGGAAACTAAACTTTGTGAAACAATCTATTTTTAGTAACAGTGACCTCTGTAGTTAACCTTTTGACACAAAATCCAATCCCAGGCTGTAGTTTCTCCTATGCTACCATTGAATGAATTTTAAACGAATTCCGTTGTTAACGTTTTCTCACTATATCATCCGCACACTAAAATTTATGAAAAATCTATTTTTAATAACAGTGACCTCTGTAGTTGACCTTTTGACCCCAAATTAAATCTCAAACTATGTTATCCCCTTTGTTACCTTTGTATAAGTTTGAACAAATTCCGTTGAAGTGTTTCAAGTTATTGTTTGGAAACTAATATTGTGTGAAAAAATCTATTTTTAGTAACAGTGACCTTTGTAGTAGACCTTTTGACCCCAAATTCAAGCCCAAGCTGTATTTTCTTATAAGCTACCATTGTTTGAAGTTTGATCAAAATCCGATCATTTTTTTCTCAGGTTTTCGTCTGGAAACGAAATCCGGACAGACAGACAGACATCCGGACAGACAGACAGACAATAGACAGACTGACAGACAGACAGATGGACAGACAGACAAACAGACGGGAACAAACACTATAGTCCCCTCCGGTTTCACCGGCAGGGGACTTATAACGAAGTATCCAGTCATCTTGCAACTTTTTATTGCATAATAATGTCAAAAAACCGTTAAAATACTGTAAGTTACGTTTTGTAGGTTCGAGGACCAGCATTAGACATCATGGCATCGGCACGATGATGAACATATTTCAAGGTACGTACCACAAAGCTTTAATATTTAAAACTGTAAATGTGAAACGAAGTTGATAATTTTGTTGAATTCCATTTTAATACTTCTCTTAGACCTTTTTGAAATCGATTAATTAAATGCTAATTGTCATAACGGGCTCTTCTCATATTTCTCAACGTTGTCCTAATTATTGCGCGATAGTTGACGTAGGCTGTGAAGCAAAACAACGAAATGAACCTTTAATTTTCACATAGATGTACACAGGAAATCTTGCATTTAAGTGATGTAACTTCATTTTGGGCCATCAATTCAGATATTCTAATTTTGTAATTTTTATTGATTCGGAAACATAATGAGCCATTCAGACTAAAAAAAACAATATGTATTAATATTAGGTATCTACACATTAAGAATTCAACGTTTCTACAATGTATATTTCACACTGAAGTCAGTCAGAATCCTTTTATTTATTGTGATTTGTGGATCTATAAGCGTAATCTTAATGGACACTAATAATTTATTCATAAGTCTTAAGCTTATATTCCTGACTTTTAGATTTCATTGATACTCTCTCTTTCGTCAGTGACCCTAGCGGTGGGTGTTCAGCGTTCACTCACAATAATCAATGCGGCACGCATTACCAGAATTAATTGTTTACTCAGGATTGTGTAGGTTGATTTGATACACCTAGATAAAGGTAATGCTTAACCCTAACATGTCCGGTATGGTCTGATTTCATTGTGTTTTCTCTACTATCGCGTGTCCCGTAGGCAGGCGTTATTTGCATTGAACATTACGTTTGGGTAAACAATTGCTAATCGAACGCGCCATCACTTCAAATTGTATTTTTTATTTTGTGTTGGTAATTAAGACGATGGTTACGGAGATTAACCTACTTTGAGGTCATTGTGAGGGCAGTCTATTACATGTGATACCTTGATGCAATTCCCTTGTTACCGAGTTACGTGAAAGTGGGAGCGGAATAAACTATCATTGCTAATTTAAAGATAAACGTTAAGCTAAAATATGAAGACTTTGATTCCTCAGTTTAAAAAAAAAGAAAAAAAAATTATTTATATTTGTACACGTTTTTCCATTATAGCCAGAAACTAGGATTTCAGTATTTTATACCTAGTGCGTGCTTGTGTGTCATTTTTCCAACAATCAAACAGTTATCAGGAATAATAATAATAAGAAAACTAAATGCATGA